>NC_056748.1:914133361-914439437 GCF_019279795.1 Protopterus annectens | reverse complement strand
CTTTTGCAAAACAACCCCCCCCTTTGGGGAATAACCAACAAGTTCAATTTAACCCCAAAAAAAAAGTAAAGGGCCCCCCTTGGATCCCAAAAAAATTTCCCAAACCCCCCCCAAGGGGGAAAAAAAATTTTCCTTTTTTGGGGGCCTTTTGAATTGGACACAGTAAAACAAATGGCATTCCTGACTACAGAAAAACAAAAGAACTTCCTCTTTACTTCTTGGCACTAACAAAACTGAACAAGTTAACAGCAAGAAAAGTTCTGCAGGCCTTGGGCTTCATGGCATCATGCATAATCTTGGTTCCTTTTGCCAGACTACATATGAGGAAACTACAGTGGTACCTAAAGAACTTATGGTCCCAACACAGACACAGTCTAGAAACAGAAATCCCACTAATTCCATGCTTAAAACAGGAGTTCCTATGGTGGGCTCAGGCATGCCAGTCAAACCCAGGCCTACCCTTTCGCAGATGTCAAGCAAGCCAGACCATCACAACAGACGCTTCAGACCTAGGATGGGGGCCCACATGCTGGACAAGCGCTGCAAGGATTGTGGACACAGGATCAACTTCACCTGCACATCAATCTAAAAGAAATGCTGGCAGTAAAACTGGCAATCCAAAAGTTCAAACCATTTCAAAGAGGGCCAGTTGATGATAAGGACAGACAACACCACAGTCATGTGGTACATCAACAAACAGGAGGCACTCATTCATACCCCTATGCAGAATGACCTTGGAGCTGTGGACCCTGGCACTCAGCTACAACATCCAGTTACAGGCAATATTTGTACCGGGAAAGACAATACTCTAGCAGACATATTAAGCAGAACCACTTGGATGCCCACGAATGGAAGCTGCACCCGGACATCTTCAAGACCATCTCAAAGAAATGGGAATGCCACAGATAGACCTATTACATCACCTCTCAATCACCAGCTCAGAAAATTCTGCACAAGGACATTCCACCCACTAGCATGGAAAGTGGACTCGCTCTCCTTCAACTGGAAAGGCCTAACAGCATACGCATTCCCACCTCTTCCCTTGATACACAAGGCACTACTAAAAATCAAGGAAGAACGTCCAAGGATAATCCTGATAGTTCCAAACTGGCCAAGACAGCACTGGTACCCACTACTGAGGAGCTTGTCTCGGAACAATATGTGGCCAATACCCCTGATGCCTTTGATGTTAACTCAGAACAACTACAGCATCATACATCCAAACCTAAAAACATTGCAACTGACTGCATGGAACATCACATAGCAGCAGCTAATCCAGAACTTTCCCAAAGAGTTAAAGACATTATTCTTGAAGCACGCAGACCTTCAACAAGAAGGAACTATGCTGGAAAATGGAAAAGGTTTGTCATTTGGAGTACGGAAAGAGGAAAAGATGTGTCAAACATAGATATGCCTAACATTCTGGAGTATCTGGCGAACTTCTTCATTCAGGCCTGTCCTACTCCTCCATCAAGATACATGCATCAGCTATTTCAGCAGAATACAGCTTTGATCCACCTGTTTTTCGCACCCTTTGCTCAGGCAGTTCCTCAGAGGAATCAAGAATGTAAAACCTCCAAGGAAACCACCATTACCAGCTTGGGATTTAAACTTTGTGCTAGAAAGTTGACACTATCACCCTTTGAACCAGCAGCAACAGCAGACCTACAACACCTGTCATGGAAAACTGCTTTCCTACTGGCAATTACTTCAGCAAGGAGGGTTTCAGAACTACAGGCCTTAATGGCAGTGCAACCCTTCCTAATCTTCCACCAAGATAGAGTGTCCATGAGGACTAATCCTACATTTATGCCCAAGGTGGTATCCAGAGTGTCTTTAAACCAGGCAATCCACCTACCTACCTTCTTTCCCAACCCACAAAACAGAGGGGAAAGAATACTGCATACCTTGGATGTACATAGACAGCTACGCTACTACTTGGACAGAACAAAAAATAGCAGAAAGACTGACCAACTTTTTGTAGCCTATGCAACAGGAAGGGAAGGAAAAGCTATTTCCAAACAGACAATCTCCAAATGGATAGGAAATTGCATACGATTCTGTTACTCCTTCCATGGAAAACCAATTACACATAACATAAGACCTCATTCTACAAGGGCAACAGCCACTACCACAGCCTTCTTACGAGGAGTGGCAACCAAAGACATTATTGAGGCGGCTACTTGGACCTCCGTGCATACATTTGCCAAGCATTATAATTTGCCTCTATATTCCAGGTCCCGAGCAGGGTTTGCCACTGCTGTACTGCAAGGGATCCTAAACACACCATAATCTACTTTTATCCTCCTCCCCTAGTTGGCTATGGTATTCTACCCAGTTGTTATGACTGCAGATGCATCCATGAAGGACATAGTACAGTTTTGTACCTACCATAAATGTAGATGTCCGAACTGGATAGCATCTGCAGTCAGGATTACCCTCCCTCCTTCCCCTCTGTGGTACTCCTAGGGTGTTTACCCTCCTAATAGCTAGCTGTTGGGGGGGAGTCTTTTATGGTGTATTTGTTTGTATATATGTACATACATGCTTATTGTTGTGTTTACCTCTATTTGGAAACATTGGCATCTATCCAAATTTTAGCCTGCAAGAGGGCTACTGGCATCTGGGGCAAGAAACACTGAGGAAAATGGCGTCGGCTGATGCTTTTATACCCGAAGACCAACAGAGATGACGTCGGGTGGAGACCGACATCAGCGAGCCGGACCCGGACTTTGGAATCCGGCCGACTGCAGGGCTGCCTGACGACAGGACAACCCAGTTGTTATGACTGCAGATGCTATCCAGTTCGGACATCTACATTTATGGTAGGTACAAAACTGTACTTTTCTAAGGCTTCTCCCAGGGGCAGGCCAGGTTTAGCTTCAGTTGGTGTTACCCCTAGCTCTTCAGGTACTGTGCCCAAGAAGCATATGCTTAAAATGGCAGAAGATTTGATTACTTTGATTAGGGGATCTATGCCCCCTCCTGATAAGAGGCCTAGGGTGGAGCCTGAGCTGGTGGGTTTTGAGCAGGCTTCAGATGTGTCAGTCTTCGGCTGAAGACTTGCAGGAGTACTCTCCTTATTCTGATTCTGATGTGGATGATTCTACTCCTTCTGCTTCTCCTCCTGAGGATTTTTCTTTCAGAAACTCTTCATTCCATGAGGGAGCATTTTAAGTGGGAAGGTCAGGACTTCTCTGATTCCAGGAAAAGGCTTAGGGAATTTTTGTTTTTACCCCAGCATAGGCCTTTGGCTATACCTCCTGTTTTGGATGTAGTGGAAGATGTTTTTACAGAGGCTTCTCTTAATCCTGATTCTTTGCCTCCTGCTCCTGTTAAGCCGGATAGGTATTACAGGGTGCCTGAAGCTCATAAGTATCTTTTAAGAGTCCTAGGGCAGACCCAGAAACTGTTAGCCAGGGGCCTAAAGGTGTTAAGGCTTCTGTTGTTAAGAATCCGGTTCCTGCAGACAGAGGCTAGGGCCTTGGATAGATGGGGAAAGAAAGTTTATACTTCTTCCACTCTTGCTATGAGGGCTTTGAATTGCCAGTTTCACATGTTAAAATACCAAAACTATCTCCTTTCACAATTAAAGTCTAAGGTTGATGCTCTGGCAGTAGGTATTGATTGTAAAGAGTTGCAAGATTTAGTACATGTTTCTGAACAGGTGGGTAAGCATTCTTTGCAATGTGGTTTTGATGCTGTACAGGCCTCGTCTAGGGTGGCTGCCACTGGGTCAGTTCTTCGCAGGCACGCCTGGCTAAGGGATCAAAATTTGTCTGAACATGTTAAAACAAGGATTTTAGATGCTCCTTTACAATCTGACGTGTTGTTTGGTCCTCCTGTTGAGGCAGTTTTAAAGAAAATGGAAGACAAAGCTAAGTCTATGCAGACTGTTAAAGATTTTTGCAGGTTCAGCCTCCAAAGTTTAGCAGAAATTGGCCTGCTAAAGGGTGGACGTATCCTTCTTATGATTCCCAGTCTAGGGGTAGATCTAGACGTGGTAGGGCAGAGCTCAGGGCTCTTTCAGGCCTAGAACAGGGAGTTCTCCTGCACAGTCTTCAGGTGAGGGCAGGGGTCAGTCAGTCCTTTCGTAAACAGACCCAATGACCTACCTTTTCAGCTGCCAGAGCCTTCTCGTCTGGCGGCACCTTTGGGAGGAAGGTTGGCACTTTTCAAAGAAAATTGGAGTTTAATTACCCAAGACAAATGGGTATTGGATATCATACACCAAGGTTACAGGTTTTATTTCCATACCTTGCCTCCTTTCAGAGGCATGCCAGACGTTCCTCCTCAACAAAGAATAGAGGCTCACAAGCAAATTTCTCTGTTACTTCAACTAGGGGCCATACAGCCGGTCCCTATGCCAGAAGTGGGCCTAGGATTTTATTCTCGCCTGTTCCTAGTACCAAAGAAGGGGAACACGTGGAGACCAATTTTGGATCTATCTATCCTCAACACTTATCTGGACATTCCCAAGTTCAAAATGTTGACGTTACAACAGCTTTTGCCTCTGCTGGGCAAAGATCATTGGATGGTAACTTTGGATCTCAAGGAGGCTTACCTTCATGTTCCTATCAGACTAAGTTGCAGGAAGTATCTGCTTTTGAGCTGGGACTTTTCACTATCCGTTCTCTGCATTGCCCTTTGGCTTATCTACTGCCCAGAGTGTTCACAAAGTTCTGGCTCAGTGATAGCTTTCTTCAGGCTGAAAGGAATAC
The DNA here is from genome assembly GCF_019279795.1 of Protopterus annectens. Classification (NCBI taxonomy): domain Eukaryota; kingdom Metazoa; phylum Chordata; order Ceratodontiformes; family Protopteridae; genus Protopterus; species Protopterus annectens. The sequence goes on along the minus strand of NC_056748.1, from coordinate 914,434,716 downwards.
AGATCTATCCTTATTTGGACGACTGCCTGATTCTGGCTCTAGGAAGGGAAGAGCTTCTTCGTCATTTGGAATATGTGATAGCAGTGCTAAGATGCCTAGGGTATTCTGTGAACGAAATAAAGTCCAGTCTAGTACCCTCTCAAGACATGTGCTTTCTGGGTGTGAGACTGAATACAGCATCCCAGATGGCCTTTTTAACCCCGGACAAACAAAAGTCTATCCCTTTACTTCCATCAGCTATCTCATCAGTCCGGGCTGACTGCAAGGACAGTCCTTCAAGCCTTAGGGTTCATGGCATCTTGTATTCTGGTGCTTCCCAATGCCAAACTGCATACGAGGAAGCTACAATGGTATCTCAAAAATGTATGGACACAGCACTGCCAGGATCTGGACACTGCCATTCAAATAATACCTTGCATTCAAAAGGAATTTTTGTGGTGGGCTCAGGAATGTCACCTAAACAAGGGACTCTCTGTGACCCGGCCAGAGGCGAGTCAGATTTTAACGACAGATGCCTCAGACAAAGCTTGGGGAGCTCGTCTAAATGGAAAGTGGATACAAGACAAGTGGCCTGCCAGACTACAACATCTACATATCAATCTAAAGGAGATGTTAGCAGTCCAGTTTGCATTAATAGCTTTCAAGGATTTACTTCTTCCAGGGCAGGTGTTGATTCTAACAGACAACACAACTGTCATGTGGTACATCAACAAGCAAGGGGAACATTCTTATCCTCTATGCAGGCAAGCAATGATTTTGTGGGAGACTGCTCTCAGTTTACAACTCAATTTTCAGGCAAGGTTTCTGCCAGGAGCACAGAACTCCTTAGCAGATGTGTTGAGCAGACGAATTATGGATCCCCACGAGTGGAAATTGGATCCTCATGTGTTTCAGAAATTGACAGTGTCATGGGGAACTCCAGACATAGATCTGTTAAGCTTCTCCACTAAACCATCAGCTGCCAAAGTTTTGCACAAAAAGGTTTCATCCCACAGCTTGGAAAGTGGATGCTCTTTCAATTGGAGCAATCTTCATGTGTATGCCTTTCCACCTCTGCCTCTCCTCCCAAAGGTACTTCTAAAGGTCAGACAGGACAAGCCAAGGATGATTTTAATAGCTCCAGATTGGCCTCGACAGCACTGGTACCCATTACTGAGAAGTCTGGTACGGAAGCCTCCCATGGCCTTTGCCTTCGATTCCACACCTGTTGTCACAGGAGGACAGCCATTTGCTCAATGTCAAACTTCACTCTCTTCACCTAACAGCCTGGCATATTCTGTTTTGAACCATAGAGGGTCTCAACTTCCACAACAAGTTTTGAATGTGATTTTGGAAGCTAGAAGGCCTAGTACAAGGAAAGTGTACGCAGATAAATGGAAGAGATTTTTATTTTGGAGTACAGCAAAAGATTTTGATGTTTCTGAGCCTAATTTGAGTGTGGCTCTTCAATATCTTACTGAGTTACTGGACAAAGGTTTGTCTTTCTCTTCTATTAAGGTTCATGCTGCAGCAATTTCGCTCACTATGATTGTGACCCACCATTGTTTTCTCATCCTTTGTTCAAGCAATTTCTTAGAGGGCAAAGAATATAAGACCCCCGAAGAGCTCCTACTCCTGCTTGGGATCTCAATTTTGTGTTGGAGAAACTCACTCTACAACCTTTGAGCCTGCAGCTACTTCTGAGTTGAAATATTTGTCATGGAAGACTGCTTTTTGTTGGCAATTACCTCTGCAAGAAGGGTTTCTGAATTGCAGGCCCTTATGGCGGTTGAGCCTTTTTTGATTTTCCATAAGGATAGGGTATCATTACGTACTAATCCTTCCTTTATGCCTAAGGTGGTTTCTAGTGTGGCTTTAAACCAAACTATTCATTTGCCTACTTTTTATGCAAATCCCCAAAATAAAGGGGAAAAGATTTTGCACACTTTAGATGCACACAGGCAGTTGCAATATTATTTGGACAGAACTAAAGGGATAAGGCAGTCTCAGCAGTTGTTTGTTTCTTTTGCTTTGAGTTCTCAGGGCAAGCCTGTGTCAAAACAAACTATTTCTAAGTGGATTGGGTTTTTCATTGCTTTCTGTTATTCCCATCATGGCAAGGAGATTCCAGCTGGGATTAGGCCTCATTCCACTAGGGCTACTGCCACTTCAACAGCTTTTTTGAGGAGTGGCAACCAAGGATATTTTGGAGGCAGCTACTTGGAGTTCAGTGCATACTTTCTCTAGGCATTATCACCTGCCACTTTACTCTAAATCCAGGGCTGGTTTTGCCACTGCTGTTTTGCAGGGCATCTTGGCAGCTCCTGCTTCCTTGTAGTTAGCCATCCTCCCTTGCCTCTGCTTTGGGATTCTACCCAAGTGTAAGGACTGCAGCAATGTGAGATGAAGAACATAGTACAGTTTTGTACCTACCATAAATGTAGATGTTCGAAGATCCACATTGCTGCAGTCCAATTTACCTCCCTCCTTCCCTCTGTAGTTAGAGGTGGTTGTGTGGGTTGGGTTGTACATATTGTGTATTTTGTATATATTGTACATATAGTTAGTGCTAGGGTGGTGGTTTGGTTGTTTGCTGTCTTTTGGTTTTGACCTTTATTTTTAGGGTCTTCTGACATCTGGGGCAAGAAAAGACTGAGGATATGACGTCGGTCATGCGCATTTGTACCCTGACGTCCTGATGTCAGTCAAATGCGCCTTGACCGACGTCAGCCTTATACTTTGATATTCGGGCCGACCGAGGACAGCAGACTACCCAAGTGTAAGGACTGCAGCAATGTGGATCTTCGAACATCTACATTTATGGTAGGTACAAAACTGTACTTTTTGACATTTGTCAGTTTTCACTACATCTAGTTAAAGCTTTACTATCGCCTTCAATGCTTCATGTAAGTATTATGTTTGGCTATGTATCATTTTCATAGTTCTTCACCTGTCATGTATTAACTGTTTGTGTAGCTAGGGACCAGCCAGCTGTACAGCTGTATCTAGAGGGATGTGATTTCATACAGACTTGCTTGTAAAACTGCATTTGTTCATGTTGGGGTTTTGCTTTTCAGGGTCCAAGGGGCAGTCATGATGTGCCCCAACCAGAAGCTGCATTTTTATAACGGGTGGTATATATACTAGGAAATATTCCTGTAGGCTTGTTTGTGAAAATGTTTCATTTTGGGTGCATGTATACCTGGACATAATTATGAGGATGTTGCTTAGGAAAATAATTAATTGTGTCTCCGGGAAGTGCTTGGTGCAAACACTGTCTCACTGCTGAAATGACTGCTGGGCCAGTCTGTGTCATTTTGGTGCCTGTGCGTACAGAATGCAAACAACTGGAAGGATTACTGGGGACATATAGAAAGTCGGTCTGCAAATTACATTGGGTTACATCACTTCTGCTTACTTTTATGTTTGAATTGAATTCATGCCATGAGAAAGTAACCATTTTTTTGTACCAAAAACTAAATTTTTGATAAAAGTATGAGCTGTACTACAGCCGTAAACAAATTTATATGTGGTGAAGGCAGGATACAGTGCATTCAAGAAAGCAAACCAGGGCAAATCTTTATTCAAGGAAGCTCCAAGCTTTTCTCACCAGCATATTGATTTTGAAGTTAAAAAAAATCTTTGTTTTGAGGTAAGACTTGGCTTTTGGTGTTATACACACAAACAAGGCCCGTTGTGCAAACGAAGTGAGGGAGTTGCACAAAGATGAAATCAGTACACTGTGTCTATTACCTAGTCTGGGGAATAATTGTCTATCAGGAAGTGCTTGTGCATACATGGTCTGACTGCTGAAGTGACCGCTGAGCAAAATGGATGTTCTTCATCTCACATTGCTGCAGTCCTTACACTTGGGTAGTCCGCTGTCCTCGGTCGGCCCGAATATCAAAGTATAAGGCTGACGTCGGTCAAGGCGCATTTGACTGACATCAGGACGTCGGGGTACAAATGCGCATGACCGACGTCATATCCTCAGTCTTTTTTGCCGCATGGTCCGATGCAGAAGCAGCGTTGCAAGTGCCAGTTGGCGTTCTGAAATTGTTCGATTTCGGAGTTTCAGACCGAATCAGAGTTGGCTAAGTACCCCGTTGGGGAATATTTTAGTTTTTTCTTGCCTCAGTGGTTTACCGGATGTCAGAAAAAGTGAATAACTGTATTTCTTGTGGGAAACAGATACCGCATAGAGATTACCATACTTTGTGTATTCCTTGTTTAGGGCCTGAGCACGACGTTGTTGGGTGTCGCTCTTGTGCTAGATTCAATAAGCGCACTATTAAGAGAAGATTAGATTGTGCCAGGTTAGTCTTCGGGAAGCGGTGCAATTATAAAATGCCGTCGGATGCTCCGCCGCTTCTTCAAAGAAGCGCAAGGACAAAGCTGTTAAACCTAGGCTAGAGAACCGTCAGTACCGGACGCCGTTCTTTAGAGGTGTCGGTGGAGCCGGTGGTTCCACCGGAGGTTTCTTTGGGATCCCAGGGAGAGGCTTTGTTATTGCAGGATGTGGCCTCTCAGGAGGCAGGCCAGGCTGATGGGGCTTCTCAGGTTACTATACTCCCTCCCTGCCTAGGTGGTTAGGCCCTCTCCTTCTGTTTCCAAGGCTTCTCCCAGGGGCAGGCCAGGTTTAGCTTCAGTTGGTGTTACCCCTAGTTCTTCAGGAACTGTGCCCAAGAAGCATATGCTTAAAATGGCAGAAGATTTGATTACTTTGATTAGGGTTCTATGCCCCTCCTGATAAGAGACCTAGGGTGGAGCCTGAGCTGGGAGTTTTGAGCAGGCTTCAGATGTTTCAGAGTCTTCGCTGAAGACTTGCAGGAGTACTCTCCTTATTCTGATTCTGATGTGGATGATTCTACTCCTTCTGCTTCTCCTCCTGAGGATTTTCTTTCAGAAACTCTTCATTCCATGAGGGAGCATTTTAAGTGGGAAGGTCAGGACTTCTCTGATTCTAGGAAAAGGCTTAGGGAATTTTTGTTTTACCCCAGCATAGGCCTTTGGCTATACCTCCTGTTTTGGATGTAGTGGAAGATGTTTTACAGAGGCTTCTCTTAATCCTGATTCTTTGCCTCCTGCTCCTGTTAAACCGGATAGATATTACAGGGTGCCTGAAGCTCATAAGTATCTTTTAAGAGTCCTAGGGCAGACCCAGAAACTGTTAGCCAGGGGCCTAAAGGTGTTAAGGCTTCTGTTGTAAAGAATCCGTTCCTGCAGACAAAGAGGCCAGGGCCTTGGATAGATGGGGAAAGAAAGTTTATACTTCTTCCACTCTTGCTATGAGGGCTTTGAATTGCCAGTTTCACATGTTGAAATACCAAAACTATCTTCTTTCACAATTGAAGTCTAAGGTTGATGCTCTGGCAGAAGGTATTGATTGTAAAGAGTTGCAAGATTTAGTACATGTTTCTGAACAGGTGGGTAAGCATTCTTTGCAATGTGGTTTTGATGACTGTACAGGCCTCGTCTAGGGTGGCTGCCACTGGGTCAGTTCTTCGCAGGCACGCCTGGCTGAGGGATCAAAATTTATCTGACCATGTTAAAACAAGGATTTTAGATGCTCCTTTACAATCTGACTTGTTGTTTGGTTCTCCTGTTGAGGCAGTTTTAAAGAAAATGGAAGACAAGGCTAAGTCTATGCAGACTGTTAAGGATTTTTTGCAGGTCCAGCCTCCAAAGTTTAGTAGAAATTGGCCTACTAAGGGGTGGACGTATCCTTCTTATGATTCCCAGTCTAGGGGTAGATCTAGACGTGGTAGGGGCAGAGCTCGGGGATCTTTCAGGCCTAGAACAGGGAGTTCTCCTGCACAGTCTTCGGGTGAGGGCAGGGGTCAGTCCTTTCGTAAACAGACCCAGTGACCTACCTTTTCAGCTGCCAGAGCCTTCTCGTCTGGCAGCACCTTTGGGAGGAAGGTTGGCACTTTTCAAAGAAAATTGGAGTTTAATTACCCAAGACGGATGGGTATTGGATATCATACACCACGGTTACAGGTTTTATTTCCATACCTTGCCTCCTTTCAAAGGCATGCCAGACGTTCCTCCTCAACAAAGAATAGAGGCTCACAAGCAAATTTCTCTGTTACTCCAAATAGGGGCCATACAGCCGGTCCCTATGCCAGAAGTGGGCCTAGGATTTTATTCTCGCCTGTTCCTAGTACCAAAGAAAGGGAACACGTGGAGACCAATTTTGGACTTATCTATCCTCAACACTTATCTGGACATTCCCAAGTTCAAAATGTTGACGTTACAGCAGCTTTTACCTCTGCTGGGCAAAGATCATTGGATGGTAACTTTGGATCTCAAGGAGGCTTACCTTCATGTTCCTATCAGACTAAGTTGCAGGAAGTATCTGCGTTTTCGAGCTGGGACTTCTCACTATCAGTTCTCTGCATTGCCCTTTGGCTTATCTACTGCGCCCAGAGTGTTCACGAAAGTTCTGGCTCCAGTGATGGCTTTCTTCAGGCTCAAAGGAATACAGATCTATCCTTATTTGGACGACTGCCTGATTCTGGCTCAAGGAAGGGAAGAGATTCTTCATCATTTGGAATATGTGATAGCAGTGCTAAGATGCCTGGGGTATTCTGTGAACGAAATAAAGTCCAGTCTAGTACCCTCTCAGGACATGTGCTTTCTGGGTGTAAGACTGAATACAGCATCCCAGATGGCCTTTTTAACCCCGGACAAACAAAAGTCTTTCCCTTTACTTCCATCAACTATCTCATCAGTCCGGCTGACTGCAAGGACAGTCCTTCAAGCCTTAGGGTTCATGGCATCTTGTATTCTGGTGCTTCCCAATGCCAAACTGCATATGAGGAAGCTGCAATGGTATCTCAAAAATGTATGGACACAGCACTGCCAGGATCTGGACACTGTCATTCAAATAATACCTTGCATTCAAAAGGAATTTTTGTGGTGGGCTCAGGAATGTCACCTAAACAAGGGACTCTGTGACCCGGCCAGAGGCGAGTCAGATTTTAACGACAGATGCCTCAGACAAAGCTTGGGGAGCTCATCTAAATGGAAAGTGGATACAAGACAAGTGGCCTGCCAGACTACAACATCTACATATCAACCTGAAGGAGATGTTAGCAGTCCAGTTTGCATTAATAGCTTTCAAGGATTTACTTCTTCCAGGGCAGGTGTTGATTCTAACAGACAACACAACTGTCATGTGGTACATCAACAAGCAAGGGGAACATTCTTATCCTCTATGCAGGCAAGCAATGATTTTGTGGGAGACTGCTCTCAGTTTACAGCTCAATCTTCAGGCAAGGTTTCTGCCAGGAGCACAGAACTCCTTAGCAGATGTGTTGAGCAGGCGAATTATGGATCCCCACGAGTGGAAATTGGATCCTCATGTATTTCAGAAATTGACAGTGTCATGGGGAACTCCAGACATAGATCTGTTCGCTTCTCCACTAAACCATCAGCTGCCAAAGTTTTGCACAAAAAGGTTTCATCCCACAGCTTGGAGAGTGGATGCTCTTTCTTTCAACTGGAGCAATCTTCATGTGTATGCCTTTCCACCTCTGCCTCTCCTCCCAAAGGTACTTATAAAGGTCAGACAGGACAAGCCAAGGATGATTTTAATAGCTCCAGATTGGCCTAGACAGCACTGGTACCCATTACTGAGAAGTCTGGTACGGAAGCCTCCATGGCCTTTGCCTTCGATTCCACACCTGTTGTCACAGGAGGACAGCCATTTGCTCAATGTCAAGCTTCACTCTCTGCACCTAACAGCCTGGCATATTCTGTTTTGAATCATAGTGGGCCTCCACTTCCTCAGCAAGTTTTGAATGTAATTTTGGAAGCTAGAAGGCCTAGTACAAGGAAAGTGTACGCAGATAAATGGAAGAGATTTTTATTTTGGAGTGCAGCAAAAGATTTTGATGTTTCTGAGCCTAATTTGAGTGTGGCTCTTCAATATCTTACTGAGTTACTGGACAAAGGTTTGTCTTTCTCTTCTATTAAGGTTCATGCTGCAGCAATTTCGCTCACTATGATTGTGACCCACCATTGTTTTCTCATCCTTTGTTCAAGCAATTTCTTAGAGGGGCAAAGAATATAAGACCCCACAAGAGCTCCTACTCCTGCTTGGGATCTCAATTTTGTGTTGGAGAAACTCACTCTACAACCTTTTGAGCCTGCAGCTACTTCTGAGTTGAAATATTTATCATGGAAGACTGCTTTTTGTTGGCCATTACCTCTGCAAGAAGGGTTTCTGAATTGCAGGCCCTTATGGCGGTTGAGCCTTTCTTGATTTTCCATAAGGATAGGGTATCTTTGCGTACTAATCCTTCCTTTATGCCTAAGGTGGTTTCTAGTGTGGCTTTAAACCAAACTATTCATTTGCCTACATTTTATGCAAATCCCCAAAATAAAGGGGAAAAGATTTTGCACACTTTAGATGTACACAGGCAGTTGCGATATTATTTGGACAGAACTAAAGGGTTCAGGCAGTCTCAGCAGTTATTTGTTTCTTTTGCTTTGAGTTCTCAGGGCAAGCCTGTGTCAAAACAAACTATTTCTAAGTGGATTGGGTTTTGCATTGCTTTCTGTTATCCCCATCATGGCAAGGAGATTCCAGCTGGGATTAGGCCTCATTCCACTAGAGCTACTGCCACTTCGACAGCTTTTTGAGGGGTGGCAACCAAGGATATTTTGGAGGCAGCTACTTGGAGTTCAGTGCATACTTTCTCTAGGCATTATCACCTGCCACTTTACTCTAAATCCAGGGCTGGTTTTGCCACTGCTGTTTTGTAGGGCATTTTGGCAGCTCCTGCTTCCTTATAGTTTGGCCATCCTCCCATACCTCTGCTTTGGGATTCTACCCAAGTGTAAGGACTGCAGCAATGTGAGATGAAGAACATAGTACAGTTTTGTACCTACCATAAATGTAGATGTTCAAGATCCACATTGCTGCAGTCCAATTACCCTCCCTCCTTCCCTCTGTAGTTAGAGGTGGTTGTGTGGGTTGAGTTGTAAATATTGTGTATATAGTGTATATTTTGTACATATAATTAGGGCAAGGGTGCTTGGGTGTTTGTCTTGCTGTCTTTTGGTTTTGACCTTTATTTTTAGGGTCTTCTGACATCTGGGGCAAGAAAAGACTGAGGATATGACGTCGGTCATGCGCATTTGTACCCTGACGTCCTGATGTCAGTCAAATGCGCCTTGACCAACGTCAGCCTTATACTTTGATATTCGGGCCGACCGAGGACAGCGGACTACCCAAGTGTAAGGACTGCAGCAATGTGGATCTTCGAACATCTACATTTATGGTAGGTACAAAACTGTACTTTTATTGTGCCATTTGGTGCTTGTGCATACACAGTGCAAACAACTGGAAGGGGTTACTGGGGAAACACAGAAATTAAGTCTGAAAATTACATATAGTTACATTACTTAGAATACAGCACAGAAATGTAATTATACTGTAATATGCCAGCATATAAGACATCAGATACACCAATGACTAATAGTGTAATGTAAAATAAGCAGACAAGAAATCACTTCTGCTTGTATTATTCTATTTATGATTAGTAGTTGCATGAGTGAGATAAGTTATCACTTGTTGACAACTGCCAGCATGGAGCTACCATATTTTATGTGCATTTTTCCTGGCTTTGTCAGTCATGTGTGGAATTTAGGTGGGAGGAAGGGCTCAGTAATATGCAAGTGTTATACTATTTTACTGAATTACTCAGGTGTTCTCCTTACTGATAATAAGTCTGTGTTACACAACAGCTGAACAAGGTAATATAATGAATGCCTAGTCAACAGGTAATGTGCAGCAATTATCACCTTTGTCTGAGCATGCATAACTTTGCAGTACTGAAAGGAAGGTCATTATCACATTAGCAATAAGTTCAGTTACAATACAGCAGTGCGTTATCACTTTTCTGGTAAAAGTCTCAGCTGCTGTCACTGTTACTCACATAAGTAGAAGTCATCACTTTGACGAATGCACAAGCCAGATTGTGTTTTTTTTCTATTTGTAGTCATTGCAAGTCACTCCCTCCATTCTTCATCAACTAACTATCCTCCAAAACCTCTGATGTTTTTTCCTGTATATATATATATATATATATATATATATATATATGTTTTATAAATATATATGTGCATGTGTGTGTATAAATATATATGTATGTACATAATGTACTTGCACATATACACATGAATATCAGTATTGCAGTGGCCTCTCTATAGGGTGATGCATATGCATACATTGTCTTTAGTTCATTTAGAGGGGATTTACGTGTCCTTTCTGTGCATACATTGTCTGTAGTTCATTTAGAGGAGATTTACATGTGCCCTTTCTGTGCCCCCTTGTCAGGTACTGGCCAAGCCCTTATGCACCAAGGTCAGGAAGGTTCCTCTTCTGAGATTTATGCCAACTTCTCTTGTGTTGGTGGGTGCATCACGGGGGGCATACCCAGCCATCCATGGATCTTGTGATCGACCTGGATTGCAGTTGGGAACTTGGAGACTCTTCAGTTCAGTCCCATAGTGCTGCTGTCCTAGGTAGAAATGGCCTCAGGGCTGCCACTGTGATGCATTGTTTCCCTCCGGAAAAGGACACATGCAAAAAGACAAAGCCTGCAGCAGTCTTGGTCTTTTCACATGTTGTCTTGGGTGAACTCTCCACTCAGTTTCCCTCCCTTCAGTAGTAATTGTATGTAGGTCAGGGCAAGATCCTTTACATTAGCTCCCCCCTTTGAGTCCTTATGACCATTGCCGAAAGGACACATGTAAATGGAAAAGGCAGACGTAAGGCCGAGTGCTGGCACTGCATGCAATCAGGAGTCATTGCTGCTACCAGCAGTCTGAGTGGGTAGCCAGTACAGGTATGGGACACTTCAGACGCCCACGGCCTGAAGTCCCGTGCCTGTCCTAGGCATATTAGTGGAGTGGCAGTCCTCACCATGCTTTTTATCTTTACATGTGCCCTTTCTGTGCCCCCTTGTCAGTTGTGTGTAATTTTGTGTTTTCACAGGTGGTAGGTATGTGCCGCCGCAGCATCATCACCACTTATATAACTTATGAAAAGAATAATGCCCCTGTGGATAGGAGTGAAGATTTGGATGGTCTAACCAGGTATTGCATTATGATATACATATATATGTACTTTTCCAATAGATCTGTCAAACATCAGTAGTAATCTGTTTGCGTTTTCTTTCCTGTGCAGGTTCATCTACCTTCTGACACTGACATGGCTTCATGAGCAGGAGAACGACAAGTGAGTGTGGGTATGTGGCCCATTCACTGGGCTGCCAGCCATGCCTCCATAACTGAAAGCCAGTACAACTTGAGCTTCTCCACATCCAGATTGAAGTTATACTGAATTGCAAGAAGAGGTATGCATTGGAGCAGAGTACTGCAGTTGTTGGAAGAGAAGTGTTCCATCTACCCTGAGCCCGACATCCTTGTGCTGCACATTGGAGGGAATGATGTCATCAGTCATCCACTCGGAAGGCTGCGGTTTCAAATCGGAGCGATTTTTGAACACCTGCAGTCATGGTGGCCATGTTGTCATTTTGTGTGGTCTGACATAATTCCTCGACAGATGTGGAAAACAGCAATCTGTCAGTGGGCAGTGCACAAGGCCAGACATTTACAGAATGGGTTCATGCATGGCTTGATACACAGGGTTGGTGGATCTACAATCTGTCCTGACGGCATCACCACAAAAGATGTTCACCTGTTCAGAAGGGATGGCGTTCACCTAACTGAGGAAGGCATTGCCTTGTTCTTGACTGACCTCCACAATGGCATGAGGAGAGCTATGCAGGATTGGCAATATGCAGCTTGAGAAGAATGAAAAACACCCATGACCAAGTAGGGACCAGTATGGTAAGTAAAACTCTATTATGAAATGTGTTGTGTAAAATATATTTTTATGAGTTTGGCAAATAACTGTGGTAAGAAGCTGGTGAAGATGCTGAGCAAGAACAACTGTTTCAGGAGAGTGCTAGCATGTACAATCAAATATGTATTGTATGTGTATATGTAAGGTATTGATAGTTCCAACATGTAAAATTGGGCCTGTATGTTGTACACATGTGCAGATATCAATGTTTGTTTCGGACTTAGCTTATGGAAATTATATTTTTTTTCATATTTTGTTAAATAACTTTGCAAGGGAACATCTGACTGTGCTAAGTAATACCTCATTTTGAAAACAGTATTGATAGTTCTAACATGGGAAAAGAATAGTGCCTGCATGTTGTGCTCATGTGCAGATAGTTTGTTTCGGACTTTGGTTATGGAAATTATGATTTTTTTTTTCTTATTTTGGTAGATAACTTTGCAAGGGAGCATCTGAATGTGCCAAGTAATACCTCATTTTGAAGACAGCATTGCTGGTTCCAACATGGTAAAAGAATTGTGCCTGTATGTTGGACACGTGCAGATTCCAAAGTTTGTTTGGAATTAGGTTATGGAAATTATGATTTTTTTTCATATGTTGGTAAATAACTTTGCAAGAGAGCATGTCAGTGTGCCAAGTAATACCTCATTTTGAAGACAGTGTTACTCCTTACAACATGGTAAAAGAACTGTGTCTGTGCACTCTACACGTGTACAGATATCAGTTTGTTTAGTCTTGTATGGTTATGAAAATTATACATTTACAATACTTTTCATTATTATGCCCATATTTTTGCAAGGGAGCATGGTTATCACACAAATGATGCATCATTTTGAAGCTGACATTCAGATGCACAACTTCTACACTGATATGTAGGCTCTGTCTGTTACAGGTGATAAGATATTATGCTTTGTTTTTATCAATTATGAAAAATAATATATTCATATTTCTGTGAATATCTCAAGAAAGGAACATCACACCGTAATGGTTAAGGCATCATTTTAAAGCTGACATTCATACTAACAAATTACATTCAAATTGTATGGGTCTGCATGGTACATTGACCAAGATATCATGCTTTGTTTTTCCAAAAAGGTAAAAAATATGTACAATATCAGCATTCCTTGCCAAATATTTAATAATGACTTTGATGTACACTATCAACATTTATAGTGTTGGAAAAGTCAGTGTCTGCTGAACAACTTTCACGTTTACATTTTTGGTCTAGCTCTTATAGTTAGAGTTATGAACATTTGTTTTCTGTATGGTATTACAAGTGGATTTTCTGAAAATGAGCTCAGGCTGCACTGTTGTTCCTATGGTGGAATTAAGCAGGCAGCTTTTCCTGAGCTGCCCCGGAGTGAATGAGTTAAATGTAAACAGTTTCTTCATGCAACAATTTGTTTAAGATTAACCTTTTCCTCCATTTGTAGTGCGACTTGCTCCAAAATACAACCCTTTAACAAAGTAGCATCACTTGCATGAAAATCTTTAAAGTGAGCAGCCAGAGGGCTTTCCAAACGCACTTTCCTCACCTCTCTAATATGTTCCTGAAATCTAGTTTTAAAAGTTCTCTGGCTCTCACCAGTATAAAACAACCTTCAGGAACACTGTAAAGCATAAATCACTCCCTCTGTATTAGTCAAATTTTTGCACAAGTTTAAAACTTACATTAATTTTAGAAAAATGATCAACACAAATTGACATATTGAACATTTCCTGCATTTATATGTGGGAAATTTTAGCTCTATATTTACATTGATTCTAAGTGTAGGAAAAATAAATGTATTATGTACTACAGAATTGGCTATACTTCTGATTCTCTTTTATAGGAAACGTAAGGAAGTCTATTAATCCTATTACATAGCTGTTTGTCCTTTAGTAACATAGGCCAATAGTATCTTAGAAGATCGGCTGTCTGTTCACTTAAGTATATTGTATGTAGTAACAAAATAAATATTTCTTAATGCTTCATCAATACCCTCATTCTTGTGGTATGTGTAATGTACCAATTTAACTTTTAATGTTATGTTGTCCCATCTCGCGTTCGTTCTTGCTGGTTGGGTTCAGAACCGATCCTGTGCTGCAACTCGGCCGATTTGCTATAGCTCAAGAGCTTTTACTGGCTCGAGGCTAACCCCTATCCCAACATGCCTAGCGGTAACTACCCAGATCTCATTTGCCGCTTGCAGCGTTGCAGTTGCGACTACTGGCTCAGGCTAATTACTTTGTGACTTTTTCACATTATCCCTTTCTAGGTTTTGTGTTTGTATAATCTCAGAGCGTATACTACCCCCGGTTAGTCTAACGACCCTTTCCTCCTCTGTTGTGGGTATTTTGTGGCCGTTGTTTTTTCCTCAGGCCTTGCTTTTCCCTTGAGCCAGTTTAAATTAGAGGGTTTTTTCTCTTTCCCCACCCTTTCTGGGATAGCCGTTTTAAGTTAGAGGCTCCTATTGGAGGGAGTAGCCATTTAATTTAGAGGCCCTTCACCTCTTTTTCTTCTCCCCTTTTAAAAAAAAAAAAAAAGTTTTGTTTTATTGTTTGGGCTGGCCTTTTACAGCCTTGTAGATGTTCATCGTGCATACAGCTGCAGTCATAACAGATGGGTTCTCCTGCCGTCAGGCGGGTCCTCGGTCGGCCGAATTCCAAAGTCTAGGTCTGGCGTCGGTTGTAGTCGCTTTCTTTCCTGACGTCAGTGCGACAGGGGTATATAAGACACAGCCGACACTATTTTCTTCGGTCTTTTTTGCCGCGCGGTGCCCGAAGCAGAAGCTGTTGGCAAGTGCCGGTCGGCCAGCTCCTGAAATTACGAAAATTTGGAAACGGAAGTCTTCTTTAAAGCTAAGTACCCCGTTCGGGAAACTTTTCTTTCCTCAGACCGATGTCGGACAAAGTTAACAATTGTATTTCTTGTGGGAAGCAAATACCGCATAAGGATTTCCATTCCCTCTGTATACCTTGTTTAGGCCCAGACCACGACGTCTCGGGCTGTCGCTTTTGTGCTACTTTCAATAAACGCACTATTAAGCGTCGGGCGGAGTTCGTCCAGCACTTTTTTGGTAAAGCTTTTGATTATAAAATGTCGTCTGAGACTCCGACTACTGTTTTGTCCAAAAAACGCAAGGACAAAGACAGACATGCGAGGTCCGCGGTCTCCACTGACACGTGGTCCGGTTCTCAGCGAGGCGCCTACGCAGCCCCTGGCTACCGACGACACTTCTCTGGCGGTGTCTTCTGTAACCGAGACCGCAGGTGCCTCGGCCCATACCCTGACTACAGCTACCGAAGCCACTGTGAGTGTTGAGCCTCTTAATGTGGACAGGTCCACTTTCACCCATGGTGTCTTCAGACCCTCATCTTCCTTTTCCATAAAGGCCTTTACTAAGTCCCAATCAGCCATGCATCCCAAGAGGCCTGTTGCACAGGGCCCATCTCCAGGTCCCATGCCTAAAAAGCAGATGCTCAAAATGGCTGAGGATTTAATTACTCATCAGGGGTTCCCAACCCCCTCCGGACAAGAGACCCAGAGTGGAGGAAGATTCTCCCTCTTCTGACCAGGGCTCCATTATTTCAGAACATTCTGATGAAGAGGAACACTCGTACTCCCCTTTTGAATATTCTGATGCAGAGCAGTCCATTCCTTCTGTATCTCCCCCAGAGGATTTTTCTTTCGGGGAAACCTTGCATACCTTGAGGGAACACTTCCATTGGGAAGGCCAAGATTTTTCAGATTCCAAGAAAAGACTTGGGGAATTTCTTTTGCTACCTCAGCACAGACCTCTGGCGATACCTCCTGTCTTGGACATACTTGATGATGTTTACTCGGAGGCTTGCCTTAATCCGGATTCCCTGCCTCCTGCCCCAGTCAAGCCTGATAGGTACTACAGAGTTCTTTACTCACACCAATTTCTGTACAAAAGCCATAATGCTGACCCTGAAACCATTTCTCAAGGCCCCAAGGGAATGAAGGCCTCTACTGCTAAGAATCCATTTCCTTCCGAAAGAGAGTCTAGATCCTTAGGTGGGGGGGGAAAGGTATATACCTCGGCCACCCTAGCCATGAGGGCCTTAAATTGTCAGTTCCATATGCTTAAATGTCAGCAGTTTCTGTTGTCACAATTAAGGAATAAAATGTCACAACCTGAACAACCAGATTTGAAGGAGTTGCAGGATATGATGCATAGTGCAGAACAAGTGGGTAAACACACCTTACAATGTGGCTATGATGCTCTAGAGGCCTCAAGTAGAGCTGCTGTTACAGGATCAGTCATTCGTAGACATGCCTGGCTTAGGGAACAAACCTTGCCTGATCATGTTAAAGCTAAACTACTAGATGCTCCTTTACAAAAGAATGTATTATTTGGTACTAATGCTGAGGAGATACTACAGAAAATGGAAGAAAAAGCTAAATCTATGCAAACTGTCAAAGCTTTTCTACAGGTACAACCACCACGTTTTAGCAGAAATTGGCCTTCAAAAAACTGGTCCTTTCCAGCCACGGACAAGCCCCAAAGAGGGTAGATACAGGCGCACAAGGGGCAGAGGACAATCTCAAGGATCATATAGAGGCAGACAATGGCAAACTCTAGCACCAAGAGGTGGCGAAGACAGTACACAACAATACAGGAAACAAACCCAATGACTTTCCCCTTTGCATGCCAAGCAAGTCTCAGCTGGCAGCACCCTTGGGAGGAAAGCTGGCATTATTTTCAAAAAATTGGCATATCACAACAGACAAATGGATCCTGGACATTATAAACAGAGGCTACAGATTTCATTTTCACACACTTCCAGAAATGAGAGGCATGCCGAATCTGCCACACAAAGGGCAGAGGCTCAAATACAAATTTGAAAGCTCATGGACATGAAAGCTATTCAAGAGGTACCTACTCACGAACAAGGTCAAGGTTTTTATTCCAGACTATTCCTAGTACCAAGGAAGGGAACCAATTGGAGACCCATTTTGGACTTATCCATCCTAAACACATTTCTACTCTTACAAAAATTCAAGATGCTCACCTTACAGCAGCTTCTTCCCATGCTGGGCAAGGAGTCTTGGCTGGTAACATTGGACCTCAAGGAGGCATACCTGCATGTCCCAATCAGACAAAGCTGCAGAAGATGCCTCAGATTTCTTGCAGGTTCAATCCACTATCAATTCTCTGTATTGCCCTTTGGCTTATCTACTGCGCCCAGAGTATTCACAAAATGCCTGGCATCAGTAATTGCCTACCTCAAACTTCAAGGGATACAAATTTACCCTTATTTGGACAATTGCCTGATCCAAGCGGACAGCAAACACATACTTCTGGAACATCTGGCTTATGTAACACGGTTATTGAATTCTCTGGGATACACAGTCAACAAAGAGAAATCCAGGCTAACACCATCTCAGAAAATAATTTTCCTGGGTGCCAACTTGGACACAAACACCCAGATGGCCTATCTTAGGCCAGAAAAACAGGGGCAACTAACTCAGTACTTCAAAATACTAGCAAATTGTACCAGGCTAACTGCAAGGAAAATCCTGCAGGCTCTGGGCTTCATGGCATCTTGCATTCTTCTAATCCCATGTGCAAAGTTGCATATGAGGAAACTTCAATGGTACCTAAAAAACCTATGGTCTCAACACAGCCACAGTTTGGAAACAATAATACCACTAATCCCATGTTTGCAAAAGGAATTTCTATGGTGGGCGCAAGCATGCCAAACAAACACAGGTCTACCATTCTGCAAGCCTCAAGCAAATCAAGTCATCACAACAGACGCCTCAGACTACGCCTGGGGGGCACACATGACAGGTGCATTCAGGGCAAATGGTCCCAAAAGGAAAAGCACCTTCACATCAATCAAAAGGAAATGCTAGCAGTGATAAATGCAATTACAGCTTTCAAGGACCTCCTGCATCCAGGGCAATTATTGATAAGAACAGACAACACCACAGTAATGTGGTATATAAACAAACAAGGAGGAGCACATTCATAACCCCCTGTGCAGGCTGGCCATGTCACTTTGGAACTTGGCTCTGAAATGGCAAATCGAACTTCAAGCACAGTACCTGCCAGGTTTGGAAAACACGCTGGCAGACTAAGCAGAAATATGACAGACCCGCACGAATGGAAGTTGCATCCTCAAGTGTTTACAAAGATAATCCAAGCGTGGGGAAGGCCAGACATAGATCTCTTAGCCTCCCACAGAAATAATCCATTGACATAATTCTGCTCAAGGACATTCCATCCAAAGGCCTGGAGAGTGGACGCCCTTTCTTTCAGTTGGGCAGCACGGACAGTTTACACCTTCCCACCTTTGCCTCTTCTGCCCAAGGTGCTCTTGAAAGCAAGAGCAGACAGTCCGAAGATGATACTGATTACTCCAGACTGGCCAAGACAACACTGGTACCCACTCCTGAGGAGCCTAACACATTCTCCTCCCTGGACCCTACCTCTAATGCCTCTTCTACTGACTCAGCACAGCTACAAAACTCTTCAGTCAGCTGAAAACACTCAATCTGGCTGCATGGAAAATTCCTTAACACCACAACAGACCCTACTCTCCAAGGAGGTGCAGGATGTCATTTTGGAGGCCAGAAGGCCATCTACTAGAAAGGCTTACTCCGCAAAATGGAAACGGTTTTGTGCTTGGAATGAGAAAAAAGGCCAGGATCCTAGAAAACTGAATTTGCCTCATATTACAGTATCTAGCTGAGCTGTTGAACAGTGGACTTTCATTTTCCTCCATCAAAATCCATGCCTCAGCCATTTCTGCAGAATACAACACTGATCCATCCTTATTCTCTCACCCACTCTTAAGACAGTTCCTCAGAGGGGCTAAGAATATAAGACCTCCAAGGAAACAGCCAATACCAGCCTGGGATCTTAATTACATTCCAGAAAAATTAACATTGCCTCCCTTTGAAGCAGCTGCCTCAACAGATTTGCAATATTTGTCCTGGAAAACAGCTTTCCTTCTGGCCATTACCTCAGCTTGTAGGGTTTTGGAACTACAAGCCCTCATGGCTGTGCAGCCCTTTCTCATCTTCCATCAGGACAGGGTTTCCCTACGAACCAACCCGTCATTTATGCCTAAGGTAGTATCCAGAGTAGCTTTAAATCAGGCCATACACTTACCTACCTTTTACCCCAATCCTCAAAACAAAGGGGAAAGGCTGCTACATTCCTTAGACATCCATAGACAGCTACGTTACTATTTGGACAGAACAAAGCCTTTCAGGAAATCAGAACAACTCTGTGTCCTATGCTGTAGGAGCTCAAGGGAAGCCAATTTCCAAACAGACAATTTCAAAATGGATAGGCCACTGCATAGGGTTTTGTTACTCCTTTCATGGTAAATCTGTTCCTGCAGGCATCAGATCCCACTCCACAAGGGCCACAGCTACCTCTGCAGTCTTCCTCAGAGGAGTTCCTACCAAAGATATTTTGGAGGCAGCCACTTGGAGTTCTGTGCATACCTTCACTAAACACTACCACCTACCTTTATACTCCAAAACTAGAGCAGACTTTGCCACTGCAGTGTTGCAGGGCATTCTGACTCCTCCCAGTTCCACCTAGTGCCTACCACCCTCTGCGTAGCTTTGGGATTCTGCCCATCTGTTATGACTGCAGCTGTATGCACGATGAACATAGTACAGTTTTGTACCTACCATAAATGTAGATGTTAGAGTGCTAATACAGCTGCAGTCCAGGTTTCCCTCCCTCCTTCCCCTCTGGGTACAGACCTAGTGGCTAACTCATCATCTTACAGCTTGATTGGGTTATCCTTCTATGGTGTATTTGTTTGCAACTACTGGATGTCCTTCAAGGATGCATCTGCAGTCATAACATATGGGTTGTCCTGCCTCAGGCAGCCCTTCGGTCGGCCGGATTCCAAAGTCTGGGTCTGGCCTCGGCTGATGTCGCACTTTCCCCAACGTCAGAGCGTCTGGGGTATAAAAGCATCAGCCGACGCCATTTTCCTCAGTCTTTCTTGCCGCGCGGTGCCCGAAGCAGAAGCTGTTCGCAAGTGCCGGTCGGTCAGATCCAGAGATTTCAGCTACCGAAGACTTCGAAAAAAAGCTAAGTACCCCGTTGGGGACTCTTTCTTGCCTCAGCCGATGTCAGACAAAGTAAATAATTGTTTAACTTGTGGGAAACAAATACCTCATAAGGATTTCCATTCTTACTGCCTTCGTTGCTTAGGCCCAGACCACGACGTATCGGCCTGTTTAGCCTGTGCCTCCTTCAACCAACGAACTCTTTGACGTCGGTCGGAGTTTGCAGAGGATTTTTTCGGAGCCGCTTTTGCTTATAAAATGCCGTCGGAGACTCCGACTTCGCATATGGTCAAAAAACACAAGGAAAAGGACAGACACTCGCGGCCCGCGGTTTCGGCAGAAACCACAACTAGGCCTACCGCGAGTGTCTCTGTTTCGGCCGAAAGAGTGCTCGGCGATTCCTTCTACCGAAACCATACTTCCGACCACCGAGGTCCGAGAGGCCCCGGCTGAGTCGGCTTCAGAACTACCTACCGAAGCTAGTGTTCAGGATTTGTCCGACACCATACCTTTGGACATTTCTACCTCTGCACGTGGGGCTGCTAGGCCCCCAGCCTCTGTCCATTAAGGCCTTTTCTAGGGCTAAAGCTGCCAAACTTTCAAAAGCTTTGCCTGCCAAATCTACACCCCAGAGGCCTTCCTCTAGTTCACAGATCCTCAGCCTGGCTGAGGACCTTATCTCCTTAATTAGGGGTTCTCAACCTCACCCAGACAGGGCCTCTCATCCTCCTCCAGACAAAAGGCCCAGGACTGACCCCTCTGAACCCCACTCCTCAGATGATTCCACGGATGGATCTGAGTTGTCAGACCACCAGGAAGGGCTTACTTCGCCTTATGAGGATTCAGATGCAGAGGAATCTATCCCTTCGGCCTCCCCTCCTGAAGAGTTTTCCTTTGGGGAGACTCTACACTCCATGAGAGAGCACTTTCAATGGCAAGGTCAGGATTTCTCTGATTCTAGAAAAAGATTACGGACCTTTTTGCATTTGCCTCAGCATAGGCCCTTAGCTATACCTCCTGTTCTAAATGTAATTGATGTGTACAATGATGTCAGTACAGCCCCTGATACTCTTCCTCCGGCCCCTGCCAAACCTGACAGATATTACAGGGTCCCGGATTCTCATTTCCATCTGTATAAAGCCCATTCTGCAGACCCAGAAACTATTTCTCAGGGCCCTAAAGGGGTTGCAGCCGCTACTGCCAAAAATACCCTACCCTCTGATAGAGTCTAGAGCTTTAGAGAGATGTGGTAAGAAGGTGTATACATCTGCAACTCTTTCTGTCAGGGCATTAAACTGTCAATTCCATATGATACAGTACCAAGAGTATTTGTTAGATGAACTGAATAAGAAACTTTCTTCTCCTGAACCCCTAGACCGTAAATCCCTTCAGGATTTGGTACATAACTCACAACAGGTTAGTAACCATTTCTTAAAATGTGGCTATGATGCACTGGAGGCTTCCTTTAGATCAGCTATGACTGGGGCAGTTATTCGTAGGCATGCCTGGCTGAAGGAGCAATCTTTGCCAGACCATGTCAAGGTTAAACTCCTCGATGCTCCAATGGAGAAACAAAATTTATTTGGCTCCCCTGCTCAGGAGATTCTAAAAAAGGTTGAAGAAAAAGCAAAATCTGTGCAAACAGTTAAAGATTTTCTGCAAGTTCAACCACCGAGATTCAGTAGAAACTGGCCTACAAAGAATTGGTCCTTTCCAGATTCGGACAGAGCCCAGAGAGGCAGGAACAGGCGCTCTAGAGGCAGAGGTCAATCGAAGGGCTCCTACAGAGGCAGTCAGTGGCAGCCTGCCAACCAGAGGAGTAGTGCAACAGCTACAACAACAACCACTACTATAGGGCAGACTCAATGACTTGACTCTGATTCTGCCTACCAGGGATCAACTGGAAGCACTCTTGGGCGGAAAGCTGGCTTTATTCTCAAAAAACTGGCATTATATTACAAAGGATACATGGGCATTGCAAATAATAGACAAAGGATACAGGTTTCACTTCCACACTTTGCCAAAAAGAAGTGGAATGCCAAACCTTCCACCAAATCAGAAGGCAGAGGCTTTAAAACAAGTCAGCAATTTATTTCAGATGAAAGCTATAGAAAAGGTGCCATGTTCAGAACAAGGCCAAGGATTTTACTCCAGACTATTCCTTGTACCAAGAAAAGAAAATCAATGGAGGCCTATTCTCAACCTGTCCGCACTCAACACTTATCTCATTGTGCCAAAATTCAAAATGCTGACCCTACAGCAACTTCTTCCCATGTTGGGCAAGGAGTCTTGGCTGGTGACTCTAGATCTCAAGGAGGCATACCTGCACGTCCCTATCCGACCAAGTTGCAGAAGACACCTCAGATTTCTTGCAGGATCAGAGCATTATCCATTCTCAGCATTGCCCTTTGGCTTATCTACTGCGCCCAGAGTATTCACGAAATGCCTGGCATCAGTAGTTGCACATTGCAGACTACAGGGAATTCAAATTTATCCATACCTGGACGACTGCCTAATACAAGCGGACAACAAAAAGAAGTTGTTAAAGGACTTTGCCTATGCCATACACCTGTTACAAGCCTTGGGATACACAGTCAACATCCAAAAGTCAAGACTAGTACCATCCCAAAGGATCACAGATCTGGACACAAACACCCAAATGGCCTTTCTCACAGAAGAAAAACAAAAACAACTTCCAGATTACTTCATGATTTTGACTAGACAAACTCAGCTTACTGCAAGGAAAATCCTGCAGGCCCTGGGTTACATGGCATCCTGCATAATTCTAATCCCACATGCCAGACTGCATATGAGGAAATTACAATGGTACCTAAGGAGTGTATGGTCTCAACACAGTCAGTTTAGAAACCATGATACCAATCATTCCATGTCTTCAGAAGGAATTCCTGTGGTGGGCTCAGGCCTGCCAGTCCAACAGAGGGTTGCCTTTCAACAAACCAAAAGCAAGGCAGACAATCACCACAGACGCCTCGGACAGAGGATGGGGAGCACACATGGAGGACAAATGCATACAAGGACTATGGCCTCAAGGGCAACTAAGCATGCACATAAACCAAAAGGAAATGCTGGCAGTGAGGCATGCAGTCGAGGCATTCAAACCCTTCCTCCAACAAGGACATCTGTTAATAAGGACAGACAACACCACTGTCATGTGGTACATAAACAGGGTGGCACACATTCTTACCCGCTATGCTGAATGGCTATGAATCTGTGGGATCTATGCCTGAATCTCAATATCCAACCACAGGCCCAATTCGTGCCAGGGAAAGAAAATGTACTGGCGGACAGCCTAAGCAGAACTACTATGGATGCACACGAATGGATGCTGCACCCAGACATCTTCAAGCTCATAACAAAAACATAGGGAATGCCGGAGATAGATCTGTTCGCCTCCCCACTCAACCATCAACTGAAGACATTCTGCTCAAGGACATACCACCCACAAGCTTGGAGGGTGGACTCTCTCTTTCAGCTGGAAAGCCCTAACAGTATATGCCTTCCCATCTCTCCCATTGATGTATAAGGTTCTACTGAAAATCAGCGAGGAACAGCCAAAAGTGGTACTAATAGCTCTGGACTGGCCAAGACAACACTGGTATCCACTATTGAGAAACATGTCTCAGGCAAAATCATGGCCTCTCCCCCTATGGCCTCTTCTAACGCAGAACAATTCCAAGACCCTGCATCCCAACTTGAAAACATTGCAGCTAACTGCCTGGAAAATTCCTTAAATCCCAGTCAAACTGTTTTATCTCAGAGGGTGAAGGACATTATCCTGGAGGCTCGCAGGCCTTCCACAAGGAAGACATACTCAGCTAAATAGAAGAGATTTCTCATTTGGAGCACATCAAAGGGCACAGATGTCACAGTGGCAAACCTAGCACATATCCTAGAATATTTAGCAGAATTGTTCCACAATGGCCTGTCCTATTCTTCCATTAAGATTCATGCTTCAGCAATTTCAGCAGAATACAATGTGGATCCACCTATCTTCTCACACCCTCTCCTCAGACAATTTCTGAGAGGGATCAAAAATGTTAAACCTCCAATAAGACCCCCTCTACCTGCCTGGGATCTCAACTTCGTGCTGGAAAAACTGACACTACCTCCTTTTGAACCAGCAGCATCAGCGGATCTACAGTTTCTATCTTGGAAAACTGCATTCCTTCTGGCAATCACTTCAGCAAGAAGAGTATCTGAGTTACAAGCATTAATGGCAGTGCAGCCTTTTCTGTGAGTGTCGATAAGAACCAATCCTACTCTTATGCCAAAGGTGGTATCTAGGGTATCCTTGAACCAAGCTATTCACTTGCCTACGTTCTTCCCTAATCCACAGAATAAAGGGGAAAAACTTTTGCACACCCTGGATATACACAGACAACTACGCTACTATTTGGACAGAACAAAAACTAGCAGAAAAACTGACCAACTTTTTGTAGCATATGCAACTGGGGTGCAAGGAAGAGCAATTTCCAAACAGACAATTTCAAAATGGATAGGAAATTGCATTCGCTTTTGCTACTCCTTTCATGGAAGGACAGTTCCTGAAAATATCAGGCCTCACTCCACAAGGGCCACAGCCACCACTACAGCCTTCCTACGGGGGGTGGCTACCAAGGACATTTTAGAAGCTGCTACTTGGACCTCCGTGCATACATTTGCCAAGCATTACAATCTACCTTTATACTCTAGATCCAGAGCAGGGTTTGCAACTGCAGTCCTGCAGAGGGGATCTTAACTACACCATCCTTTTCTTAGTACCACCACCCCCAGATTGGCTATGGTATTCTACCCCCATATGTTATGACTGCAGATGCATCCTTGAAGGACATAGTACAGTTTTGTACCTACCATAAATGTAGATGTCAGATAGGTATGCATCTGCAGTCAGGATTACCCTCCCTCCTACCCCACTTGGGTATTCCTAGGGTGGTTACCCCTCCTTTAGCTAGCTGGGGGAATCTATTATGGTGCATTTGTTTGTTTATTCATGTATATAATTTGCAAATGTTTGGAACTTTTCAGCATTTATCCAAATTTAGCCTTCCTAGAGGGCACCTGGTATCTGGGGCAAGAAAAACTGAGGAAAATGGCATCGGCTGATGCCTTTATACCCGAAGAACTGCAGCTATGACGTCGGGTGAAGTGCGACACCAGCCGAGGCCAGACCCAGACTTTGGAATCCGGCCGACCAAAGGGCTGCCTGACGACAGGGCAACCCATTTGTAAGGACTGCAGATGCATGCCTATCGGACATCTACATTTATGGTAGGTACAAAACTGTACTTTCGTCAGCTCCGATATTATTTTGTTAGAACGAAACAAATCAGGAAATCTAATCAACTTTTTACCTTATGCAGAGAATAGGAAAGGCCTTCCAGTATCCAAGGTAACCCTGTATAGGTGGCTTTCTTCTTTGATCACAAGTATTTATCAACTCAGAGATAGAGTTGCCTTCTAGACCAAGGGCCCATTCAACCAGGGCGCTAGCTACATCAACAGCCTTCCAAGCCAGACCACCAATAGACACTATTTGTGCAGCAGCCACATGGGCCTCTCTTCATACCTTTGTTTCGCATTACAAATTGGACGTGGCCTCCAGAAACAGGGCAAATTTCGGGTCCACCGTTCTTAAGAGCCTGTTCCAATGAGCCACCCAGGGTGAAGGTGCTAGGGACGTGGTCCCATGCAGCAAGAATGAAGGCGAGATTGACAACTTAACATTGAGAAGTTAAGTACCTACCATAACGTTCCATGTTAGTTGTCTTCTCTCGCCTTCTTTCTTGCGTCCCGCCCTCCATCCCCCTAGCCTGGACAGACCGAGAAGATTTTCCCTTTGAAGGATCCTGCTCTTGCATTCTCAGCCAAATAGCTTATCCCAGGGTAGCTACAGCTTAGATGGCGACCTTTAGAGGGTTATCCGTTTTTCCTCCTCTTCTCTATTTGGAGGACTATATTGCCTAATGTTGGTTCCAGCAACCAAAAGAGATCTGAGTAGTTATCGCCTAGCATCATGGGATATAGGGTTGCCTCGAGCCGGTAAAATTAGCTCTCGAGCTTTAGTAAGTGGCAGGGTCTGGCTCCGAACCCATCCAGCAAGAAAGAAGGCGAGAGAAAACAACTAACATGGAACGTTATGGTAGGTACATAACTTCTCATTTTCTTTCCTTCAAAATTTCATCTTCCACTTGCTTTATCAACTCTAATGGATACTTTCTTTCCATGAACGTAGCCCTTAGTTTACTACTCTCGATAACATAGTCTTGGTCATTAGAGGTCATTCTGCATCTCCTAATAAAATGACCTTTCACAATCCCCTTCTTTTGACTGAAGGGGTGTCCACTAGTGAAAAATAAATAGGAGTTGGAGAATGACTTTTTCCTAAACACACTAGACTTGAATGCCGCTGTGCAGGCACCGGCTTCTGAGGGTGTATTCAGGCCTACGGGCTTGCATGTTAAACCAACGCCTCTTTCCTCTTTTAGGCCAAAATCTCGAACCATGCCTAAAAACTGGCACCCAGGCCACATGCTCAGGCTTCTGCCTAAAAAAACAAATAAGAATGGTTGAAGATCTTATAACTCTAATCAGGGGAAGCCAACTTCCCCCTTCTAAGAGATCTAGGACTGAAGTTGTTTGAGTCTTCTGACCAGGGTTCTGATTTTTCAGATTCTTCTGATTATCTCAATTTGCTCTTATCTACTTATGAGGATTCTGATGCAGAGGAATCTATTACCTCTGCTTCCCCTCCAGAGGATTTTCCTTTTGGTGAAACCTTAAATACTCTAAGGGAGCATTTCCACTGGGAAAGCCAGTATTTTTCTGATTCAAAAAAGAGGCTTAGGGATTTCTTACTCCTGCCTCAGCATAGGGCTTTAGCTATTCCTCCTGTACTAGACATTGTTGATGCTTTTTCGGAATCTAGTTTGGCCCCCGATTCTTTGCCTCCTGCTCCCAGAAAACCTGACCGATATTACAGGGTTCCTGATTCACATAAGTTCCTTTTTAAAAATCGTGTTGCGGATCCAGAGACTATTTCACAGGGACCCAAGGGCGTTAAGGCCTCTACTGCTAAAAAATCCTACCCCTTCTGATAGAGACTCCAGGGCGCTGGATAGATTGGGTATGAAGGTTTACACTTCTGCAATCTTGGCCATTATGGCTTTAAACTGCCAGTTGTATATGTTAAAGTATCAGCAACATGTTATTGGATTGCTTAAACAGAAAATGATGTTGATTCCTGACTGTGCGGAAAATTAAGAATTACAGGATTTAATGCATTCTGCTGAACAGGTTGGAAAACATACTTTGCAATGTGGATTTGATTCATTAGAGGCCTGTTGCAGGGCAGCTGTTAATGGGTCTGTGCTCAGAAGGCATGCTTGGCTTAAGGAGCAATCTTTGCCTGATCGTGTTAAAGCTAAATTGTTGGATCCTCCCTTAAATCAGGACCGTCTGTTTGGCAACAAGGCTGAGGAAGTTCTTAAAAAGATGGAAGGTAAAGCTAAGTCTATGCAAACTGTTACTGATTTTTTACAAGTTCAGCCTCCTAGATTTATAGGCACTGGCCCTCTAAAAACTGGTCCTTTCCAGCCCCTTCCATGTCTTCTCAAGCCAAACCCAGACAGTAGAAACCCCAGGATGTTATGTAGTCCAATCTCGCCCACATTCTTACCCATGGGTTCGGGGCCGAATATCGGCTCCGACTCTGTCAAACTTTTCTAGCTCGAAGTCTTCTATTGGCTGGGCTAAGAAGGTATCCCATGCTGCACTGCTCCATATCCCCAGATCTCGTTTGTCGCCCGTGTAGCTTGGATGTGGTCTCGCTCTTGGCTGTGGCTAAGTACCCTTTTCTAATTCTGTGAAAACTTGTTACAAACAAAAGCTATTTTAATAGCTATTTCTATTTGGTGGTGTTGGGTATTTCTGTAGTGTGATTGTGTTTTGTGGTATCCCACTAGCTGTTCTAATGGGCTAGGCCCTTTTCAGTTAGAGGACCTAGTCTGTCCCCTTCTTGTCCCTGTGTTTTCGCTTTCTAAAACCGTTTAAGTTAGAGGTTTTAGTGTGTTTCCCTTCTGTATATGTTGGTCTAAAGCCGTTTTAGTTAGCTCCAGTCTTCTGTGTGTGTCCTTTCTGAGGATTGTGTGTGCTGCTGTTTTGGAAAGTTTGTTCTCGTGCTTAGTGGTGTTTTGCGTGTCTGTCGTTTTTCTAGTCAGGCAGTGACTTGTTCATTATATTGGTATTCGTGATTGATCTTTTAAAAATGTCCAAAGATTCCAAAGAGCACAAACTTTCGGGTTTTAAAAAGTGCTCTAAGTGCGGTTACAAGATGTTCATCACAGATGGACATTCAGTGTGCGTTTATTGTCTAGGAGCAATCCATCTGCAGGAGTCCTGCAGCTTCTGCCATGCTTTTAGTCCCAGGGTGCTCTGAGAAAGAAAGAATAAGTTCTGAAGGGACTCTTCAAGCCCTCGTTCAAAGAGGCCATGGATTCTGCTTCCAGTTCAAAACCAAAATCCTCAAAATCAAAAAAAAATATGTTCTCCAGCTCCTTCAGTTTCCTCAGAGCCACCGGAGAAAGTCATAAAACTAGCGTCCACCTCCTTGGCTCCACTGTCCTTAAGGCCGCAGGAAGTGTCTGTGTTGATGGAACCGGCGTTGGCTCCAATTATATTGGAACCTTTTCAGAGCCGATCCCCCAGTACTAGACCAGTGTCACCTGAGAGGAGATCCCGAATTTCCCTCCCTGTCCTCCAAATTCTCCAGGACACTTTCAGATGTGGATGTCGATAGGGTGGTGCAGAGGCTCCTTCAGTCACCGGTTTTGGCAAAATTGTTCTCTGCTCCGTCGCCCATCCCAATACCTTCTTCGATTATTCCTCCGAGCGTATCTCTGTCTTTGGAGCCAGAATGTTCCACTCCATGTGATGTTCCTACGTCTGTTCCGATGGCCCCTCTGGGTCTATCACTGCAGACGTCCGCTCCGACCCCGTCGGCGCCATCCACGGGGTTCGGGACTCGGGATTCTAGAGTTGGGCCCAAGAGGGACACCTCGGGACACATTTTGGTTCCTAGTCTCCCGCTTAGTGCCTCAGCTCGAAGAACCCCGACTCCTGTCATGGTCTCGGAGGCTGTACAGTCCTTGGACTCGGGGGGGGGGGGGGGGGGGGCTGCCTTTGAGGCCATGCGGAGTGCACTGGCCAGATCTTCAGCCACATCATGTGGGTTGGTCATTCTGTCCCCTACCACTCCAGTGAGAGCCTCTGATCACCACCTGTCTGTAGACAGCGGAGCCCCAAGGACTAGGGATACCCCCACAAGTGGTCCCCAAGTTTGAGGGCCCCTCAGAGTTCTTGCCTGAGGAGCCCCCTAGAAAGAAAATGTGCAAGAGGAAGCACATAGACTCTCAGGAAGAGTCTGTCACCTCAGATACTGACCTTGAGGAATCTGAGGGGTCCCCCAAGTCATTCTCTGACTGTTTTTCTCCGACATCCTGGAGATGTTGAAACAAAGAGGTGACTGGCTGTCCAAAGCCCCCTCCGAGGAGGAGTCCGTCTTCTTGAAGGCCTTCTGTGCTCAGCCCTTCGCCTCCTGGGTGTCCCCACCCTTCGAGCTCCTGGATTTAATTTGTCAGAGGGTGTGGGAGAACCCTGATTCTGTGGAACCCGTACCCAGAAGACCCAATAAATTTCTGTCTGCTCCCCCGGGTAAGGAGTTTTTGTCCAAAGGAGTACCTGTGGATGCCATGGTGGTTGTGGTGGCGGCGGCCACTCAGAAGGAAGTAGGCGAGACTTCTTTCTCCGTCCATCCTCCTAACAAGGAGTCTAGGACCATGGTCTGGTACGGGAAGTGTACTCTGTCGTCAGCAACCTTTTACCTTACGGTCGCTGAACTACTTGTCTCCTTTTACTCTGCTCCAGAGAGATCTCCTCAAGGAGTTAGGAGATACTCTTGTGGGTAACGTGCCTGAGGCGGTGGCCCAAACGGTTAATGCCCAGGTGTCTACCCTCAATTCCATCGTTAACTCCTCCATGAGGCTCCTTTCATATGCAGCCAAGGGAGCAAGCAGGGCAGCAAGCACAGGAGTCGCCCTTAGAAGGCAAGCCTGGATGTGCCTTTGTCATTTCGCAGAGGCCTTCAAGTCTTTTCACGGACTGCCCCTTTGGTTCTTATTTGTTCAGAACCAAGGTGAAAGACACCCACCAGGTGCGCGCAAGACGGAAAGATCCTGTGTGCTGTAAGTGTCCATTTTTCCCTTCTCTCTAGGCCTTACCCCAAGGCCCAGAGGGGTGGGAAGATGTGGTTCAAGAAAATTAGTTTTTTTTTCCCCGGTGCACAAGGTGAGTCCCCCTCCAGAGCCAGAGGAGGGGGAGGTTATTCAGGGAGATGCCACCCTAGAGGCAGAGAGGGCCCCCGCAATTTGGGAGACCGATTCCTTTAGCTGCTCTCCCTACCGTCGTTACTGATGGGATGCCCGACTGTGCGTTTCTGGGGCCAGTCGGGGTCCTATATCGTTATACCTGGAAGCCTGGCAAAGCATCACCCAGGACTGATGGGTATTATGAATGATTTCCGAAGGTTGTCATCCCCTTTTCGTCAGACCCCCTTCCAGTCAGAAAAATCCCGGACGTTCCACCCAGTCAAAGGGATCACGCAGCTTCAGAGGTTTCAAAGCTGCTAGGAAAAGGAGCCATCCAGCATGTCTCCTCAGACCAGATTGGATTAGGGACTTACTCAAGATTCTTTTTGGTGCCGAAAAGAACAGGGGACCTGAGACCCATATTAGATCTCAGCCAACTGAACAACTATGTACAAAAGTCCAAGTTCCGTATGGTCACACTACAGTCAATTCTCCCATTGTTGGGAGAAGTATGGATGTGCTCCATCGACCTCAAGGATGCTTACTACCATATCAAAATGGACAGGGCATCCAGGAATCACCTACGCTTCCGTATTACCATATCAAAATGGACAGGGCATCCAGGAGTCACCTACGCTTCCGGCTGGGAGCCAGTCATTTCTAGTTTCGAGCCCTGCCCTAGTTCTCACCACAGCCCACAGGGTGTTCACCAAGTGTATGGCAGTGGTGACAGCTCACTTGACACGTCAAGGATTCCACGTGTTTCCGTATCTGGACGACTGGCTCCTTACCGCCCCCACCAGGCATCTACTAATCCAAATCAGGGACGCTACCATCACTGTCAGCAGTTGGGCATAACACTGAGCTGGGAAAAATCTGCCTTGTTGCCCTCAGTGTGTCATTTTTATAGGTGCAGAGCTAGACACTGTTCAGATGCGAGCCTTTCTACCGCAGGAAAGAATCAGTCTTACAGCAACAAGTGCACGCCCTGCTACCCCTTAGGAAAGCGAAGGCAAGATGGGTTTCCAACTCCTGGGGACTATGGTAACAACAATTATGTTAGTCCCTCTAGCAAGATTGCACATGAGGCTCTTTCAATGACTCCTCTTTGCTCAGTGGTCTCTCCAGAAACTTCCACTTTCCCACCCTATTTTGCTCACGGACAGATGCAAACAGGATCTCAGTTGGTGGCTTTGCACCAACTATCTGGACAGGGGGAAAACCCTTCATTCCACCACCCCTGCTTGCCACAGTGACCACGGACGCCTCCCAGGTGGGGTGGGGGCATTATCTCGTCAGGACAGTCAAAGGCACGTGGCAAGATCACGAGATACATTTGCATATCAACGTCCTAGAGATGAGAGAGGTGCTACTTGCGTTGCAGGCACTTCAGAGCTTTCTACCTGTCGGGACTGTTGCAATACACTCGGACAATATGTCAGTGGTGTGGTTTCTGAACAAGCAGGGAGGAACCAGATCATACCTCCTGTGCAGAGAGGCCATGCGAGTGTGGCAGTGGGCAGTATCTTCCCAATGGTTTCTGGTGGCAACGCACATTCTGGGTAAGTCCAACATGATAGCGGACAGGCTAAGCAGAGCTATTCTGATGCCTTACGAGTGGTCCCTGAATCGTCTAGTTGCAGAACAAATCTTCAGCAGATGGGGTCAGCCTTGCGACCTTTTTGCCAGCCCCCTCACTGCCAAATGCAGCAGCTACTTCACGCTGATCCCCCCACAGGGGGAGTCACCCAGGGATGCTGTAGTCCACGATTGGCCCTCTGGTCTGCTTTATGCTTTCCCTCCGTTTCCCTTGCTATCAAAACTGATGCAGAAAGCGCAATCCTTGGGGAGCAGAATGATTCTGATTGCTCCACACTGGCCTCGTCAAGTCTGGTTCACCTTTCTCCATCCCTACATTGTGGACACACCTTGGACTCTTGACCCACAACCAGACTTACTGACGCACATGTCGGGACAGTTCCACCCCTCTCTGCGGACCCTCCGGTTGACAGCCTGGCTACTCCACTTCCGTTGTTGGGCTTCATCACTTTTCATCTGAGGTAGTTCATATTTTATCTTCCTCTCATAAGCCCTTTACTAGGAAGATTTATTCTAGCAAATGGAAGAGGTTTTCTATTTGGGCCCATACCCAAGGAATTGACCCTTAAACAGTCCCAATTGCTTCAGTCTTGGAGTTTTTGTCTATGCTCTTCCATCAGGGCTCAGCTCAGCGTCCGCTACCATTAAAGTTCACTTGGCAGCGATTTCTAATTTTCATGTTGCTAATGAGCCTAGTCTAATGGCTCTCAGACTCTCTGAGGCTTTCCTGAAGGGCACTCTGTGACTTCGTCCTCCGGTCTCAGAACCGATCATGCCCTGGGATCTAAATTTTGTTCTGCAAGCCTTTACTTCACCACCCTTGGAGTCTGCAGCTACCTGTGACTTAAAATTCTTGACCTGGAAAACTGCCTTTTTAATAGCCATCACATCGGCCAGGCGAGTTTCAGAAATTCAAGCTCTTTCTATCAAACCTCCATACTTTATCTTTCGTAAGGACAGGGATGTCCTTCAAGGATGCATCTGCAGTCCTTACAAATGGGTTGTCCTGTCGTCAGGCAGCCCTTCGGTCGGCCGGATTCCAAAGTCTGGGTCTGGCCTCGGCTGGTGTCGCACTTCACCCGACGTCATAGCTGCAGTTCTTCGGGTATAAAGGCATCAGCCGACGCCATTTTCCTCAGTCTTTCTTGCCGCGTGGCGCCCGAAGCAGAAGCTGTTCGCAAGTGCCGGTCGGTCAGATCCAGAGATTACTACCGAATACTATTTCGAAGACTTCTAAAAAGCTAAGTACCCCGTTTGGGACTCTTTCTTGCCTCAGCCGATGTCAGAAAAAGTGAATAATTGTTTAACTTGTGGGAAACAAATACCTCATAAAGATTTCCACTCTTACTGCTTACCTTGTTTAGGTCCAGACCACGACGTTGCAGCTTGTCTAGCCTGTGCTTCTTTTAACCGACAAACGCTTAGACGTCGGTCGGAATTTGCTGAGCAGTTTTTTGGCTCTGATTTTGCTTATATTATGCTGTCGGATCCTCTGACTTCACAAATATCCGAAAAACGCAAGGAAAAGGACCGACACTCGCGGTCCGCGGTTTCGGCTGAAACCGCGGTTAAGCCTACCGCGAGTGTCTCTGTTTCGGCTGAAACCGAGCAAGCGGTTCTTCCTTCAGCCGAAAACATGCCTTCTACCGAGGCCTCTTCAAACCTGGTGGAATCGGCTTCTGAAATCCAACCTGCGGTTGCGGTTTCTCAGGATTTATCTGACACTATTCCCTTGGATATCTCAACTCCTGCACGTGGAGCTGCTAGGCCTCCTGCAGCCATGTCCATTAAGGCCTTTGCCAGGGCTAAAGCTACAAAATCTGTGCCTGTTAAGACCCCCTCTCACAGGCCCACCTCCAGTTCCCAAATGCTTTCCTTGGCAGAGGATCTTATTTCTTTAATCCGGGGATCCCAACCTCATCCAGACAGGGCCTCTCATCCACCTCCAGAGAAGAGGCCTAGAGCAGAGCCCCCTGAGCCAGTGTCCACAGATAATTCCTCTGATTCAGATAATACAGACCCTCCAGAGGCTACTTATTCCCCTTACGAAGACTCTGATGCTGACATTCCTTCTGCCTCTCCACCTGAGGAATTTTCCTTTGGGGAAACCTTGCATGCTATGAGGGAACAATTTCGGTGGCAGGGCCAAGATTTTTCATACTCCAGGAAAAGGCTTAGAACCTTTTTGCATTTACCACAACATAGGCCTTTAGCTATACCTCCAGTTCTTTCTGTTGTAGATGATGCATTTAATGATGCTTGTACTGCTCCTGATTCATTACCTCTGGCCCCTGCTAAGCCCGATAGGTACTACAGGGTCCCGGACACACATCACCATTTATACAAGGCTCCTTTTGCAGATCCCGAGACTATCTCCCAGGGGCCTAAGGCTGTAGCAACTACCTCTGCTAAAAACCCCCTCCCCTCTGAAAGGGAA
The DNA here is from genome assembly GCF_019279795.1 of Protopterus annectens. Classification (NCBI taxonomy): domain Eukaryota; kingdom Metazoa; phylum Chordata; order Ceratodontiformes; family Protopteridae; genus Protopterus; species Protopterus annectens. The sequence goes on along the minus strand of NC_056748.1, from coordinate 914,400,388 downwards.
TCCAGGTCCTTAAAGAGATGGGGTAAATAAGTTTACACTTATGCTACTCTGTCAGTTAGGGCCTTGAACTGTCAATTTCATATGATCCAATATCAGGAATTTATGCTTGATCAGTTAACTAAAAAACTGTCCTCTGATGAACCTTTTGATAAGAAGTATGTTCAGGAAATGGTACATAACATTCAGCAAGTTAGTAACCATTCTTTAAAATGCGGCTATGATGCACTGGAGGCTTCCTTTAGATCAGCCATGACTGGCACAGTTATCAGAAGGCATGCATGGTTGAAAGAGCAGGCCTTACCGGACCATGTCAAATCAAAACTATTAGATGCTCCCATGGACAAGGCCAATTTATTTGGTTCTCCTGCACAACAGGTACTGAAGAAGATGGAGGAGAAGGCAAAATCTGTACAAACAGTGAAAGATTTCTTACAGGTCCAACCTCAAAGGTTTAGCAGGAATTGGCCCTCCAAAAAGTGGTCCTTTCCAGACTCCTCTAAAGCACAGAGAGGCAGGAATAGACTATCAAGAGGCAGAAACCAATCCAGGGGTGCCTACAGGGGACGCCAGTGGCAGGGTAACAACCAGCGAGGCACAGACACAGCCACCACCACTGCAACAGGACAAACACAGTGACTTGGCTCTGGCACCGCTTACCAGGGAACAACTAGAAGCACCCTTAGGCGGAAAGCTAGCCTTATTCTCAAACTGACATTACATCACAAGAGACAAGTGGATTTTACAGACAATAGACCAAGGCTACAGGTTCCACTTCCATACTCTACCAGGGAAGAAAGGAATGCCAAACCTACCGCCAAATCAAAAGACAGAAGCTCTAAAACAAATATCTCAATTATTAAGGATGAGAGCTGTGGAAAAGGTACCATCTATGGAGCAAGGAAAGGGATTTTACTCCAGACTCTTCCTGGTACCAAGAAAAGAGAACAAATGGAGGCCTATTCTTGACCTGTCCGCTTTAAACACATTCCTCATTGTTCCAAAATTCAAAATGCTGACCCTTCAGCAGCTTCTTCCCATGCTGGGCAAGGAGTCTTGGCTGGTAACTCTAGATATCAAGGAGGCATACCTGCACGTCCCCATACGACCAAATTGCAGAAGATACCTCAGATTTCTTGCAGGATCAGAGCATTATCAATTCTCAGCATTGCCCTTTGGCTTATCTACTGCGCCCAGAGTGTTCACGAAATGCTTGGCATCAGTAATTGCTCATTGCAGGCTTCAGGGAATCCAAATTTACCCCTACCTGGACGACTGCCTGATACAAGCGGACAACAAAAACAAGCTAACAGAAGACTTACAAAGAGTCATTTATCTGCTACAAGCCCTGGGATATACAGTCAATATAAAAAAGTCAAGACTGATACCATCCCAAAGAATAACCTTTTTGGGTGCAGAGCTGGACACTTCAAAGCAAATGGCATTCCTAACTGCAGAAAAGCAAGAGCAACTACCTCTCTACTTCTTGGCATTAACAAAGCAGAACCATCTAACAGCAAGAAAAGTACTGCAAGCCCTGGGCTTCATGGCATCCTGCATAATACTGGTCCCTCATGCCAGACTGCATATGAGAAAGCTACAGTGGTACCTAAAGAATTTATGGTCTCAACACAAGCACAGCCTAGAAACCAAAATTCCAATAATCCCATGCCTGAAGCAAGAGTTCCTATGGTGGGCTCAGTCCTGTCAATCAAACACAGGATTGCCCTTCTACAGCATTCAACCAAGCCAAACCATCACTACGGACGCCTCAGACCTCGGTCGGGGGGCCCACATGCTGGACAAGTGCATATAAGGCTTATGGACTCAAGACCAGCTGCACCTACACATAAATCTAAAGGAAATGCTGGCAGTAAAATTGGCAATCCAGACATTCCGACCATTCCTCAGAGAAGGTCAGTTGATAAGGACAGACAACACCACAGTTATGTGGTACATCAACAAACAGGGAGGCACACATTCATACCCTCTATGCCGGATGGCACTGGACCTATGGAATGTGGCTCTGAGCTACAACATTCAGTTACAAGCAATGTTTGTACCGGGAAAAGAAAACATTCTAGCAGACATATTAAGCAGGACTACCACGGATGCCCACGAATGGATGCTGCCATCCGGGCATCTTCAAAACCATTACAAGAAAATGGGGACTCCCAGAAATAGACTTATTTGCATCCCCACGCAATCACCAGCTAAAGAAATTCTGCACAAGGACGTACCACCCACTTGCTTGGAAGGTGGACTCCCTATCGTTCAGTTGGAAAAACCTGACAGCATATGCATTCCCACCACTTCCTTTGATGCACAAGGTGCTTTTGAAGATCAAAGAGGACCGTCCAAGGATCATTCTAATAGCTCCAGACTGGCCAAGACAACATTGGTACCAATTACTAAAGGAGCATGTCTCGGGAACAAATATGGACACTACCCCTGGTGCCATTGCTGTTAACACAGAACAACTACAACATCCTGCATCCAAGCCTGAAAACTTTGCAGCTGACTGCCTGGAACATTACATAAGGTCAGTTAACCCAAATTTATCACAAAAGGTTAAAGACATTATCCTTGAGGCTCGCAGACCCTCAACAAGGAAAAATTATGCAGCAAAATGGAAAAGATATCTCATTTGGAGTTCTGCAAAGGGAGAAGATGTGTCACTGGTAAACATAGCCAACATCCTGGAATACTAGGCAGAGCTCTTCCACACAGGCCTGTCCTATTCTTCCATCAAGATACATGCATCAGTTATTTCAGCAGAATACAGCGTGGATCCTCCTGTCTTCTCGCATCCTCTGCTCAGGCAGTTTCTGAGAGGAATTAAAAATGTAAAACCTCCTAGGAAACCACCATTGCCAGCATGGGACTTGAACTTTGTGCTAGAAAAATTGACACTTCCTCCTTTCGAACCAGCAGCAACAGCAGAATTACAATACTTATCATGGAAGACTGCTTTCCTGCTGGCAATCACTTCAGCAAGAAGGGTATCTGAACTACAGGCATTAATGGCAGTGCAACCCTTCCTGATCTTCCATCAAGATAGTGTCCATGAGAACAAATCCTACATTTATGCCTAAAGTGGTATCCAGAGTATCTTTAAATCAGGCTATCCACCTACCTACATTCTTCCCCAACCCACAGAACAGGGGGGAAAGACTGTTGCATACCTTGGATGTACATAGACAGTTACGCTACTACCTGGACAGGACCAAGGGCAATAGAAAAACTGACCAGCTACTGGTAGCATATGCAACAGGAAAGGAAGGGAAAGCAATTTCAAAACAGACCATCTCCAAATGGATAGGAAATTGCATTAGATTCTGTTACTCCTACCATGGAAAGAAAACTCCAGAGAACATCAGGCCTCACTCTACAAGGGCTACAGCCACTACCACAGCTTTCTTACGAGGAGTGGCTACCAAGGACATTATAGAGGCTGCTACTTGGACCTCCGTGCATGCATTTGCCAAGCATTATAACTTACCTTTATACTCTAGATCCCGAACAGGTTTTGCCACTGCTGTTTTGCAAGGGATCCTAACTACACCATAATCTCTTCTTTCCTCCTCCCCTAGTTTGGCTATGGTATTCTACCCATTTGTAAGGACTGCAGATGCATCCTTGAAGGACATAGTACAGTTTTGTACCTACCATAAATGTAGATGTCCGATAGGAATGCATCTGCAGTCAGGATTACCCACCCTTCCCTCTGTGGTACTCCTAGGGTATTTGCCCATCTTATAGCTAGCTGGGGGGGATCTATTATGGTGTATTTGTTTGTATATATGTACATACATGCTTATTTTTTGTGTTTGCTCTCTACTATTTGGAAACATTGACATTTATCCAAATTTAGCCTACCAAGAGGGCACTTGGCATCTGGGGCAAGAAACAGAGGAAAATGGCGTCGGCTGATGCCTTTATACCCGAAGAACTGCAGCTATGACGTCGGGTGAAGTGCGACTCCTGCCGAGGCCAGACCCAGACTTTGGAATCCGGCCGACCGAAGGGCTGCCTGACGGCAGGACAACCCATTTGTAAGGACTGCGGATGCATTCCTATCGGACATCTACATTTATGGTAGGTACAAAACTGTACTTTTCTCTTTGACCAAACCCTTCCTTTCTTCCTAAAGTGGCGTCCATATCTAATCTTAATCTATTGAGTTGCCAGTGTTTTTTCCCCATTTTTCAAACGACAGAATTTAAATTTCATCAATTGGATGTACACAGACAGTTAAGTTTCTATCTGCACCGAACCAAAGATCTCCGAAAATCTGATCAACTGTCTCTCTCCCTTTCAGAAAACAGAATTGGGTCCCCTGTCTCCAAAATCAACCTATCCAGATGGATATCAAATTGCATCTCTTTCACTTATTCCTCAGGAGGTAAGGACCTACCGTTTCCGGTCAAGGCTCACTCTACTCTGGCTGTATCTACATCTACAGCATATCAAGCCATATTGTCCATGGATGATATTTGTGCAGCAGCTACCTGGGCATCTCACACATTTGTTACTCATTGCAAGCTGGACGTGGTATCTAGGGGCAGGTCTTCCTTTGGTTCCACAGTACTCAGGAGCATCTTCCTCTGAGCCTCCCAGGATGTAGGTGCTGGGGGCGCTCTCTCACGGGTAAGAATGTAGGCGAGATTGGACTACAAACATCAAAAAGTTATGTACTCACCATAACGTTAGATGTATGTAGTCCATCTCGCCTCACATTCTTACTTACCCTCCCACCTTCCCCCTTCCTGGAGGATCTGGAGGTTAGGTCTGGTTTTTAGAGTTCCCTTCCCCTGTAGTTTATTCTTCTTTACTTGGATGTTGTTATGCATGGGGTATGAGTGTGTGTTCGCAGCAAACTAGATCTGGGGATGTGGAGCAGTGCAGCATGGGATACCTTCTTAGTCCAGCCAATAGAAGACTTCAAGCTAGAAAAGTTTGACCGAGTTGGAGCCGATATTCGGCTCCGAACCCACGGGTAAGAATGTGAGGCGAAATATATACATCGAACGTTATGGTGAGTACATAACTTCTTGTTTGTCCCAGTGGACACACGAGACTAAGCTTGGGGGGGTTTCGGCACCCAAATCAGGGAGTAGTAAGACTCCACCCATGGAAAACTGTCTCAGTGACTTGCTTTTAAAACTTCCAAGCACTTCCCAACTGAATGCTCCTTTAGGGGGGAAAGATTGGTCTGCAGGCCAGAAACTGGGAACTGATTACCCAGGATAAATGGGTTTTAAATAGTTTCCCAAGGATACAGATTTCCCTTCCACACCTTGCCAACATCAAGCAGGTTGCCAGATATACCCCATATCAGTAGGCAGAGGCCCAAACTCAAGTACTCTCTCAAGCGTGGGGGCTATTCAGTTAGTACCAGAAGAGGAAAAGGGACAAGGTTTCTATTCTAGACTTTTTCTGGTACCCAGAAAAGGCAGTACATGGCGTCCTATCCTTGACCTTTCTACTCTAAATACCTTTCTGGTGATTCCAAAATTCAAGATGCTGACTCTTCACTATTTGCTTCCTGTGCTAGGCATTTGGCAACACTAGACTTAAAAGAAGCATACCTGCACATCCCCTATCAGGGTGTCTTGCATAAGATACCTATGCTTCAAAGCAGGCTACATGCACCATCAGTTCTCTGCACTGCCCTTTGGCTTATCTGCTGCGACCAGGGTATTCACAAGGTACCTAGCTCCAGTCATTGCATTCTGCAGGCAAAGAAATATTCAACTATATCCATACCTGGATGATCGTCTAATTCAGGCAGAAAGCCAGGACATACTTTTGAATCATCTGGCCTTTGTTAAAAGGGTACTGACATGTCTGGGGTACACCATAAATGAAAAGAAATCACACCTGGCACACACTCAAATTATGTTCCTGGGAGCAAGCTTGAGTACAACTTCCCAGATGGCTTTCCTCACCCCAGAGAAATGGACTAATTTGACAGTCTACTTCAAACAAGTGGCCACAAAAACCCAGTTATCTGCAAGGCAAATACTGCAAGCCTTGGGGTTCGTGGCCTCCTGCATTCTTCTAATTCTATATACAAGGCTGCATGTGAGGAAACTGCAATGGTATCTCAAAAGCCTATGGTGTCGACATTCACAGGGTCTAGAAGCTATGATTCCTGTCATACCTTGCCTACACCTAGAGTTCCTTTGGTGGGCAGAGGCCTGCCACCAAAACAAGGGACTACCATTCACACTACCCCCTGCCACCCAAACCTTAACAGACGCATCAGACTATGCATGGGGGGCTCACCTGGCAGGGAAGTGCATTCAGGGCAAATGGAACCCAAGTCAAATGCACCTACACATAAATCAAAAGGAAATGTTAGCTGTACAGAATGCTCTGACAGCCTTCAAGGACCACATTCTTCCAGGACAACTAATGGTAAAGAGGGACAACTCCACGGTCATGTGGTACATAAACAAGCAGGGGGGTACACACTCTTACCCGCTCTGTAGACTAGCCATGCCATTGTGGAACACAGCCTTTAGCTACCAAGTGAATCTACAAGCTCAATTCATGCCAGGAAAACTAAATATACTGGCAGATGAACTAAGCGGAAACCTCATGGACCCACACGAGTGGAAACTGGAACCAAGGATTTTCAACATGTTGACTAGCAAATGGGTGAGCCCAGATATAGACCTGTTTGCCTCCCCCCAGAACCATCAGCTGGACAAATTTTGCACAAGGATTCCCCACAAACTATCTTGGAAAGTGGATGCTCTATCCTTCAGCTGGAAAAACCCATCAGTTTATGCCTTTCCTCCTTTGCCTCTGCTCTCCAGGGTACTACTAAAGATCAAACAGGACAAGCCAAGGACGATTTTAATTGCATCAGACTAGCCACACCAGCACTGGTACCCCCTCCTGTGCAGTGTGTCACACTTGGCCTCATGGCACCTGCCTCAGACTCCTTCCCTGTTGTCTCAGCAGGAGAACCACATTCTGCACCCTCAGCTGCAAACCCTGAACCTAGCAGCCTGGCTGATTACCTAATATCTCCTTCACCACCCCTCAGTAAATCAGTGATATCATTTTAGAGGCTACGATGCCTAGTACTAGAAAATCTTATACTGCAAAATGGAAAAGATTTTGTAACTGGAACCAATCTCAAGGGATGAGTGCAGCAGTGCCCAATTAACCTCAGATTCTACAATTTTTGACTGAGATGCTTCATAAGGGCTTGTCCTTTTCCTCCAGCAAAATTCATGCCTCTGCCATTTCAGCTCATTATAGCACAGAGCCTCCCCTCTTCTCTCACCCACTGTTCAAGCAGTTCCTCAGAGGGGCGAAAAATTTAAGGCCACCGAGGAGAGCTGCAACTCCAGCCTGGGGCCTTAACTTTGTCTTGGAGAAACTCACTCTTCCTTCTTTCGAGCCAGCTGCTACTGCAGATTTAAAATTCCTTGCCTAGAAAACACCTTTCCTTTTAGCAATCACTTCTGCAAGAAGGGTATCTGAGTTACAGGCCCTTATGGCAGTGGAGCCTTTCATCATCTTTCATGCAGACAGGGTGTCCCTCAGAACCAATTCCTCCTTCATGCCCACGGGTGGTATCCAGTGTGGCTCTTAATCAGTCAATTCATTTGCCTACCACCTTTCCTAACCCACAGAACAGAGAGGCAAGTATACTGCACTCCTTAGATGTGCACAGACAACTTGTATTCTACTTGGACAGGACTAAACCTCAAAGGAAATATGAACTGATGGTGGCATTTGCTGCAGGGACAGAGGGAAAAGCTATTTCAAAGCAAACCATTTCAAAATGGATAGGCCACTGCATTAATTTCTGCTATAAGCACCATGGGAAACATATCCCACAGGGCATCAGACCCCATTGAACCAGGGCTGCATCTACCTCTGCAGCCTTTCTCAGGGGCGTCCCTACAAGGGACATCCTAGAAGCTGCTTCCAGGAGTTCTGTGCATACTTTCACAAAGCATTATCATTTGCCAATTTTTCTCTAAATCCAGACCTGGTTTTGCCACTGCAGTCTTTCAGGGCCTTTTAGCTGGTCCTAATTCTATATAAATTTCTCCTCCCATCCTTAGCTCTGGGAATCTGCCCAAATGTAATAACTGCAACAGTGAAACATGAACATAGTACAGTTGTGTACACTTACCATAAATGCAGATGTTGCTGTATTTACTGTTGCAGTCCTGGTTACCCTCCCTCCAGCTCCCTTTCTTCTTTTGGCTATACCTCTACTCTCATTTACTATGCTCAAAAAGCTTTTTGGTGTATTTGCTTTTTTGTTGGAGGTATATCCTTGTATTATAAATTTAATTCCTTCCCATTAGGGGGGCACCTTACATCTGGGACAAGAAAACTGATGTAATGGCGTCAGCTGCATGGTTTATACCCCTGACGTCATGGAAGAAGGGACAGTAACCGACGCAGAACCCAAGACTTTGTTAATCAGGCCGACTGAGGGCTACTGCAAGCAGATAACCCAAATGTAATGACTGCAACAGTGAAATACACTCTAGCATCTACATTTATGGTAAGTGTACACATGTATTTTTCCCACCCACCCACTTTCCATACTCTCCACATTATGCATCTCACCCCACCTTTAACTGGTTCTTCAACTACCTTACAAATAGGCAACAAGCAACCAAATGGCATCAATTCTTCTTGCCTCTCCTCAACATCACTACAGGAGTTCCACAAGGATCCATCCATACTAGGGCCACTGCTATTCAGCATGTTTGTCAATGATTTGTACTCCACAGTCTGTCAAGTTTCTGTCATCCAATATGCAGATGACTCTGCCATCATCTGCACTGCCAAATCCATCTCAGAACTACAGTCACTCAACCTAAGTGCCTTTTCATCCACTGAAACCTGGATGTATAACAACCATTTAGCCCTAAATCCTAACAAAACCAAACTCATGTTCAATCCTAAAAAAAAAAAAAAAAAAAAAGTAGCACTACCCAAAAAATTAACCATTCATTCCCGGAACAATATTCTCATTGAAGTTGTCCCTTACACCAAACTTTTAGGGGTCACTATATTAAGCACTGGTACCCAATCCTAAAGAGCTTGTCTCAAGGCCTAGCCTGGCCTTTACCTCAAATTCCTCATCTTCTGACTCAAAAAAAAAAAAAAAAACAGATTCTGCACAGTCAACTCAGAACCTTAAATCTGGCTGCATGACAGATAATATAGCCACTCAGACCATACCTCTCTCTAAAGCTGTTATGGATGTCATTTTATAAGCTAGGAGACCCAGCACTAGGAAATCTTATGCAGAAAAATGGAAGAGATTCTGTGCTTGGAACCAGGCACAAGGACTCGAACCACTTGTTCCAAATATACCTCAGATTTTACAATACCTAACTGAAATGCTGAACAAAGGCCTATCCTTCTCATCAATTGAAATTCATGCCTCTGCCATTTCAGCCCATTACAATACTGAGCCACCTATCTTTTCTCATCCTTTAATAAGGCAGTTCCTCAGAGGGGCCAAAAACAATAAGACCCCAAGGGAGAGCACCAATTCCGGCCTGGGACCTCATTTATGTTTTGGAAAAACTCACACTGCCTCCTTTCGAGCTAGCATCAACAGCAGATATAAAATTCTTATCCTGGAAAACAGCTCTGCTCCTAGCAATAACTTCTGCAAGGCGAGTCTCTGAGTTACAAGCACTCATGGCTGTGGAACCTTTCATCATTTTTCATCCAGACAGGGTTTCTCTGAGGACAAATCCTACATTTATGCTTAAGGTGGTGTCCAGTGTGGCCCTCAACCAAACCATTCACTTGCCTACCTTTTACACAAATCCACAGAACAAGGGTGAGAAAATTCTGCATTCTTTGGACATACATAGGCAGTTACGTTTCTACTTGGACAGAACTAAAGCTTTCAGAAAGACTGAGCAACTTTTAGTGTCATATGCTGCAGGATCACAAGGAAAGGCTATCCCGAAACAGACTATTTCTAAATGGATAGGCCATTGCATCCGTTTCTGCTATTTTCAACATGGCAGATCAGTGCCTAAGGGCATTAGGCCTCATTCCACCAGAGCAGCAGCCTTCCTCATAGGAGTACCAACCAAAGATATCTTAGGCTGCAACATGGAGTTCAGTGCACACATTTACAAAGCACTACCACTTGCCTCTCTACTCTAAGTTCAGAGCAGGCTTCGCCACTGCAGTTCTGCAGGGCCTCATAGCCTCTCCTAATCCTATTTAGCCCAGCCACCCATCCTCCGCTTTGGTATTCTACCCAAGAGTAATGACTGCAACAGTGAAACACGATGAACATAGTACAGTTGTGTACCTACCATAAATGTAGATATTAGAGTGTATTCACTGTTGTAGTCTAGGTTACCCACCCACCATCCTCTTCTCTTTGCTGGGACTTATCTGCACTTCTCTATCCTATACAACCTTTTTGGTGTATTTGCTTGTAGATGAAGGAAATGTTATTTTTGTGCATGCATTTCTTATTGGCATATTTTCAGCCTACCAATTTGGGGCACCTGACATCTGGGGCAAGAAAAACTGAAGAAAATGCCTTCGGCTGCATCTTTTATACCCCTGGCACACTGACGTCAGGGAAGAGGCGACAGCAACCGATGCCGGACCTAGACTTTGGAATTCTGGCAGACTGAGGGTAGCCTGCCAGCAGGATACCCAAGAGTAATGACTGCAACAGTGAATACACTGTAACATCTACATTTATGGTAGGTACACAACTGTACTTTCTGTTCCAGCTTCCTCCTTGGGCTGATGCTGTCAGATCGGGGAGAGGGGATGTTTCGGAAACCTTGTTTTTTGGATCATAGCCCCTCTGACTCTGCCTTCGAGGCTGCAAAAAATGTGTTTGTTGTCTCAGCAGTCCTGATGGAACCTTCCCACTCTGATTCTACCTTTTCCACCATGATGCCGCAGCACCTAGAGCCTCAACTCTCTCCACTGGGACATCCTGTACCAAAACCTCCGGTTCCCTGTCAGGGAATTTTGATTTCTTCTGAGACTTCCCCATAACATCCCGTTAAGGAAGTACCCAGGAAAAGGACATGCAAGAGGAAGCACCTGGACTCCCCACAGGAGTCCCATCACAGAAGAAATGGATTTTGTCAAAGGCGAAGGGTCCCCATGTCCACCTCCTGAAAGATGTTCCCTTCACAGACATTCTAGAAATCTGGAAACAGAAGTGACTCTGCATCCAACCCTACACAGGAGGAATCAGTTCTCTTAGAAGCTTTTGGTACGGGACCTGCTGCTTCCTTGGTGAAACTGCCTGTCAACAAGCTTGTGGACATGATCTCTAGGTAGGCATGGAAGGAACCTGGCTCGAAACGGATACCTTGGAGACTGGACAGGATCTGGTCAGGATAATGGTACCACCTGTGGACAGATAGTTTTTGGGGAAAGGGGTTCCAGTTGATGCCATTGTCATTGCAGCAGCTGCAAAGAAGCAACTAGCCAACGAGTTCCACTGTCCAGCCTCCCAACAGGGAGATGCAGGCAATGGACAGACAAGGGAAGCATGTCTTTTCTTCAGCAGCCATTGCCTTGTGGTCACTGAACTATGGCACATTTTGTTAGACTTCAGAGAGATTTGGCCAAGGAATTATCCAATACTGTTTCAGGAACCATCTCTGCAGAGGTTAAAGGTTCATACAATTGGCAACCCTATAGGCTATATCTAATAGATCCATGAGGTTAATTTCCAGTATAGCAGAAGGAACCTCAAGAGCTTGCGGGTTCATGCATTTCCATGAGGAGGCATGCCTGGATGCGCTTGTGCGATTTTGTGGAGCTATTAAAGACCAATTTAGTCAATGTTCCCTTTGATTGAACCACCCTTTTTGGTCCTAAAGTGAAGGAAACACAGGCTAGTTGTGAAAAAGTTGAAAAGACCTTGTTTGCTCTGGGCGTATGTTTTTCGCTGTGCAACCCCCCCCCCCCCCCCCAAAGATACTTCTCCAGGAATCAAGAGTGGCTGGAAAATGATTCAAAAAGTCCCAAGATCCATTCCATGACACATGCAGCAAGTGCCGCCAGACGCAGAGGGGGTGACTCCAATGGACATTGTCTCCATCATGGCAAAAGTGGCCTGCAAAACCAGGGTTCACGAGAATCTTTCTTTGATCAACCCTATCAGCGCTCCTGAATGGAAGCTTGACTGTTCACCTCTGGAAACAGTCGGGGGAAGGTTGTCCCCTGCACAAGAGAACCCAGTTATAATTAACAAAAGATACCGGAGTGCAGAAGGTTATATCCAAGGTAATAAATACCATTTTCCCTACTACCTCCAATTCCCTGGAAAATTCCCAATGTTCCACCTAGTCAGAGGGATCAGGCAGCAATTCAGATTTAAAGGCTGCTTGAAAAGTCATCCAAGAGGTCCACCAGACCACATAGGATCCGGAATTTACTCAAGGTTCTTTTTAGTGCCAAAAAAGACAGACTGTAGACCAGTTTTGTATCTCACAAATCTAAACAAATCCGTTCAAAGAACCTAATTCTGGGCAAGCACGACTGCGTGTACTCAGTAGATTTTCAGGATGCCTGCTGTCACACACAGTTGAACAGGCGATCCAGAAAGTACTTGTGCTTCCTGCTGGGAGCCAGTCACTGTCAATTCAGGGTACTGCACTTTGGACTTTGCACAGTCCCCAGGGTGTTCACCAAATGCATGGCAGTAGTAGCAGCATACCTCAGACTCCAGGGATTCCAAGCGTTTCCCTACCTGGGCGACTGGCTCATTACCACTCTGACCAGGCATCAACTTGTTATATTCAAGAGATCAGGTACTCCACATCTGTGAGCTCCCAGGAATAACCATAAACTAAAGCAAATCTCAACGTCAACCAACTTGCATTGGAATTTATTGTAGCATTGTTCAACACAGACTACCGTTGCTTCCCTTCCACCTCAGAGTTCTAACTATAAGGTCACAAGTGAAGAAGGTTATAGACGCATCAATCTCAGCCCACACAGTTCTTAGAACTTTAGGCCTCATGGCAGCAACGATAATCTTAGTTCCGTTGGCCAGGTTTTACATGCGAATCTTAGTGGATGTTTGCTAACCCAGTGGTCAGTCTTCAGTCAGTGTTGTATTAGATAAAAATGACCAATACTTGCCGAAGATATTTCCTTTAATGGATCCAGTCCAATCAGCTGCTCCATGGCCAAACATTCATTCCACAACAACCCAAGGCCATAGTGACCATGGATGCTTCCCAGATAGGGTGGGGGGGGGCATTATCTGAGGAAGACAGTCCATGGTACTTGGTCCCCCGATGAGTCCAGTTTGCATGTAAATGTCCTAGAGATGAGAGCAGTGCTCTTGGCGTTGGGAGCATTTCAAGATGTTCCCTCTGTGACAGTTGCGATTCAGACAGACATGTCATTCTGGTACATCAACAAACAAGGGGTAACCAAATCTTACTCATTGTGTTGAGAAGCGTTCAGGGTCTGTCAGTGGACACTCTTCAAGCGTCTTTCTTTTAGCAGCACACGTTCCAGGGAGATCCAGCATGATTGAGAACGACCTGAGCAGGTGCATACGTCCACGAGTGGTCCCTCAATGAGAAAGTGGCAGACGAGATTTTCTATCAGTGGAGCCAGCCATGTTTATGATCTTTTTGCCTCTCCCCTAAACAAGGGCAGCAACTACTTTGCCCTGATTCCTCCATGGGGGCAGTCAACAAGGGATGCTGTACTTCACGATTGGCCCCCTGGTCTTTATGCCTTTCCACAAACCCCTTTGATTCCAAAATTTCTGCAGAAAGCTGCCATGTTGAAAAACACAGTGATCCTCATTGTTCCCTATTTGGGGGTCTTGTCAGTTGTTAACTGCACTTGGAGTGCATTTCCTGTGCCAACCTAGAGGTTTGTCTTTTATATATATTCCAAGTCCACCTCCTTTTGTTTTGCTGACCACGGCTTGGAGTCTGAATGAATGATAGGATGAGTAACCTGGTATGGTTGAGGTGCTCGCCGTAGCTTTGAACCAGGTTTCTGTGACTGCACAAGTGTCAACTTCTTCCAAGGTTAAGAGTGCTTGCAGTTAGTGCAGCTTCATGTTTAGACTCATAGCATTTAGCAACATGACCTTTAATTTACATTTTGATGTAATTTTCATGTTGGTAGTTTTGACCTCATGGTATTGCCTAAAAAAGGCACTATGGGGGAGGCAAGAGCCTTTACCAGGAGTTGAAGCCCAAGGGAGACAGATGCAGGCCATCCATGGCAAAGCATTGTGGCTGGTCAGTCTTGTCATCCCAGGCTCAGGTACTGGATCCCCGTTGAATGACACCAGAAACTAAGCCAGTTGATCATTTTCTGTTTATATTGAAGCATCGTTCTGGGTGACAGTAGAATGCTGCTTAAGGCTAGGGGCATACCTGCCCTGGGACACACTGAGCAAGCTCAATCTCTTCAAATAGTCCAGGGAGGTACATCTCAAGTCATTCACTCCAACATGGACTGTGAGAGAGTCATAGCAGTGTGTTGAGAGACTTCAGTGGGTTGGTGATATGGCGGATTCTGGCACTCTACAAAAAACTGACTTTCTCCTTATCCAGCCTGGTGAGGGGCATCTGTATGTCTCACAATGGAGTGTCCTATGACTAATATGTTGGGTTTATGTTAAGGCCTTAGTGTCTGGGAGAGGTGTGTGGACTGTGTGGTGGGCAGTGGAATTTGCATGCGTTTTTGCCTCTAAGGTCTCTTGTTTGGGTATGCTTTTGTTGAGGACCTCCGCTTATGTGGAAGTGTATTGTGTAGGTGTGGGTGGTGGTCGTGTTGCCAACATTCTCAGTGCCTGATATACTGGTTTGTGGGGAGAGAGCAATGACACTAGGTACTTTATGTAAATGCATCTCTCTCAAATTGTGTTACTAGGTGGTAGTAGTAGAGGGTTGTCCGTGTACATGAGGCAGTCGCTACACTGTCTCAAGATCCCCATATCTACCAGATTGACAGGAGAAAATGTAGGAAATTGTCCGTCCATATTTGTCAGAAACAAAGAGCTAAGAGGGTAAAGGGAGGAAGGTCTACAAGTAGTACTACTAGATGATAATGTCAAGTGCTGCTAAGGGAAAAATTGTAGCTGGAATACCCCAAAAAGGGTTAAAAACCCTGCAGCTGAAACTCTGGATGCAGCAGACCTGTATCCTAGACTATGCTATTCAATTTTAAGGTTAAGACCTCAGTAAGAAAAAACTCACAATGAAGCACAGATTAATCACTTAGTCAAAATAATAGAACTTGCAGTATGTAAAAATACAGTTAAACAGTAATGAATTGCAGTAAATAGCAATGAAATAGTTAATCGGTAGATTGCTTTGAAATAGCTCACAAATCACAACAGTAACAGACAGCACAAATCAGCGATTCAGTAGAATACGGTCATCAGTTTAGTGAGGTAACCAACAAGCATTAATAAATACGGCAAACTAAATGCAGTTGAACTAAGCAGAAGCAGCAAAATGAAGTAGACAGAGGCACTTTTTTTTTAGTAGTAAGTGGAGAGATTTCATTATTCAAGATTCAGAAGCTAAAGAGGTGTTCCTTTACAAAGCTCTCACTATAAACAGAATGACCTGATGTAACATGACTAGGGGAAGGGTCCAGTATTGTAAAACAAGTGCGGAAAACAGTTGAAAATAAGTGCTTGCCTTTTTCCAGCATCACAGCAGAGCAAATGATAGGCCTCTCGCTGCAGCTTTGAACAGCTTGAGCAAATAAGTACAACTGGTTTAAAACACTGGCTATTAAAGGCAGTGAAACAGAAACCAGCCCAATTATCCAATCAAAAGTAAGTGTTGCAGACCAAGGTTAGGGTAGATGAGGTTCAGCAATTAACAATTAAGATAGGAGAAGATGAGATAATGTGTAACCAGTCTGCAAGAAGTCTCCAGGAACAGATGACATTAAGGTGGACATTTGGAAGCCAGGAGGGAAGAAAGTGATATAGATCTGAAAGGGTTTAACAGTATTTTAAAAGGAGGGGAAGTAACAACATCCTGGAATGGGGTGGGGGATTATTGGTTGCTATAATACATACAGGTGGTAAAGACCCATTAGATCCAGCTTGCATATAGACCCATTTCCATTTTAAATCATGATTATTATAAAGTGTTTGTTTATAATGTTAAAAGAATGGCAAATGTGTTGTCAAAATTGATAGACACGGGGCAGTGTGTTTTGTGGAGAGGAGGCAAACATTTGACAGAGCAATGATTATCCAGAGGAAAGCAGAAGGTAAGAAAATACTGCTGCTGTTGGTGTGTCTTGATGCCGAAGAAGTATTAACAGAGTAAGCCGGAATTATCAGTAAGCAGTGGAATTATACACATTCCCTGGTACAGTTTAGGTGGGTAGGAGTAAATTACATAGGAAAAATGGGAATTGTGACAATACATGCAGAAAATCTTTTGGACGAGGAAAGAACTTTCAGACAAAACAGGAATTGAATAATTTATGTAGCAGAATGTTACATATTCTGCTACATAAATTATTCAATTCCTGTTTTTTTCTGAAAGTTCTTTCTTCTTCCAGAAGATTTTAAGCCGCGGTGGTACAGCGGTAGCATTGCCTCACAGCAAGAGGTTCTCCTTTTCGATTCTCGGCTGGAGTGCCTTCTGTGTGGAGTCTGCATATCTTCCCGCGGTCGAGTGGCCTCCAAGACATGCATGAATGGGCATGCCTTCGCTGACAGTTGGGCGTCAGGCTGGCAACTCTGTACCATAAAAGTCTACTGCCAATCATTAGCGGACCAGAGTTCCGCTGTGGCTACCCCTAACCGAGAAAAGCCGAAAAGATGTAGCAGAATGTGAGGGATTGGAAGCAAAACAAAGTGGAAGGGTTCCTCTCTGATAAGTTGTCTGAACAGAGGAACTGGGCAGGGGTGGTGTTTCCCATTTATTTGCATTGAATTTAAGACCATTGGCAAAGGAAATAAGGGGCTCAGCAATTCAGACATATAATTGGTATGGTAGTCAAAGTTGGGTTTATTAGATCGTGATATTTTGTACCTGGTAAAACCAGAAAAGGACATCTGTGTTGCAGAATATTCAGAGGCAGTTGCAGTTTTTTTCAGGGTATAAAATCAATGAAAATAAAACAAATGCTATAAATGTAAACTGTGTACCTGCACTTGAATTGGTTCAACAGTATTCATATTTATGGAGGCATAATAAAACGAAGTTAGGAGTGTGGGTTACAAAGGTTTCTGTTATGGTAGCTAAAGATATGTGGAAAGAAACAAAGTAAAATATAATACAAAAACGGAGAAACTGGAAGCTTTTGCCTATTTATAGGATGATACTAGGCTATTGGCCTGGAGGCCGTCATCAGCCTAGCCAAGAAATTGGCCCATGTTCCCTCAAATGTATATGAATTGCAAGATAGTAAAAAAAAAAATTGTAGTTTTATATCCGTCAGGCATACTTTATTAACCAGAGAAGTCATGTATGGTAATTAATAGACCTGAAGGATTTTGTCCGAGAGTCAAGTGGGATAAGTTGATACTTCATTAGAGCAAGGTGGTTTAGGATTGCCTGATGTGGAAGGGATATTTTAGAACTACACAGTTAGGGTTCTTGTACAATAACACAAGCAGAATGCTACAATTAAAAGTGGAAAGGTATAATGAAGTAGAGGGGTATTCAAGAAATAAGGAGAGTGGTATTTTGGATGTAGAGCCTTAAGGAGAACAGTCCATACAGAGTACTATATTCATAACATGGCAGAAAGTATATTAAGAACTAACCAATACTGGAATGGAGAAAGAAGTTTCTGCCACAGTTAGGGGTACAGAGAGTAGATGAGGGGCTTGGAATTTACTGGAGGAAGCTGACAAACCAAGGTATTTGGGAATAAATAGAGGGGGAAATGTAATAGCTTGGGGAAGAGGCCAGGAAGACGTTTTGATTGCAGGCTACTGTTTTGCCTTTTCTTATCAGGGATTGATGTCAAAGTCTAGACAACAAAAGGGATAGGGGAATCTTAAATGAAAGACCCACAGTGATTGACTTTTTAATTGAATCTTGAACAGAAGCTGCTGTTGAAAAAAGGGATAATTAGTAGTAGGGCATTTAAAATATTTCTCTAACTGTAGAAATCGACCAGAATAAATCCGAAAAGATTGAGAAGAGGGATTTAAGATATGCACATCATAAACAATGGGGGACATGTATGGCTTCCAAATATGCAACAAAATCTAGAAGATTTAGGATTTTTGGAAAGAAGTGTTCGCATAGATATTTTATACCTGAAGCAGACTTCACAAAATTCTTTCTCCGGTAGATT
This sequence comes from Protopterus annectens, assembly GCF_019279795.1. Taxonomy (NCBI): domain Eukaryota; kingdom Metazoa; phylum Chordata; order Ceratodontiformes; family Protopteridae; genus Protopterus; species Protopterus annectens. Next base: position 914,382,070 of record NC_056748.1, on the reverse strand, counting down.
TCAAATGTTGGAAGTGTGATGGAAAAAAGAGAGGTAACTGGGAGCATATGATATGATGTTATTAATCTTCAATCATTCCTTACTAATGGGTGTCAGTTCTGTCCTCTGAACAGTCGGCCTTATAACAAGCTTATGCAAGCCAAAAAAACTCTCGATCTAAGCTTTTACCCACAGTGCCCTTCTCCCTATTACCTCAGGTCTCGTTTGCCGCATAGCCTTAATGTGTCAAGCCAGCTCTTAGCCAAGTACTTCAGATTTGTTCTTCTAAAAATCCTTTCTTAATTTCCTTGTTTTATTCCTTTAACGTACTTGATGAATTGCTAACATTTACCCACCTTTTAACATTTTTTGTCTACTGTGTCTCCCTTGCCTACTAGGTAATCCTTGCGTACCATTGTTGGTACAGGCCCTTTCTCTCCTCTTCTCTTTCCCATACCCTTTGAGGTATTTTTGATGCTATTGTTGGTCTTCCATTTCCTTTATTTAAAAAAAAAAAAAAAAAAAAAACTTCCATCTGTATTTTTATATTTAGTACTAATCTATGAACCTAAATCTTGTCTGCCATGTGAGAGAAAAAAAGGAACATCAGGTTTTAAGCAATGCGACCAATGTGGTCGCAAAATGCCAAATTCTGATAACCATGTTTCCTGTGTGTATTGTCTGGGTGTCCCTCATCTCTCAGTTCAGCTTTCTTGTACTATTTGTAAAGGGTTTAGCTCTCGAACCCTTAATGAGAGAAAAAAAAAAGTTGATTTTAAAGGGCCTTCTCAAGACACTCTTCTCGGAGGCTATGTCTGGGTCGGAGGGCTCACCCCCTCCTATTAAAGAGGAGAAAGAGACCTCATTTGGTTCCTTCCTCACCCTCTGTTGATGAGCAGGAACAAAGACAAAAATACCCAAATTGTTGACTTCGGCCTCAGAGCCCAAACTGGCATTCACGGCATCGTCTTTGGTACCAACTTTAGTGCCATCTTCAAAAATTGCAACTTCAGCACCAGCCACGGCACCAACCTTACCTAAATTGATAATCTCCACCTCAGTGCTGTCTTCACAAATTGTGACCCCCCCCCGGCACCAACCATGTCTACATAACCAAGCCTGCCTCCAGTATCTGTTCTGTCTGTTCCAGTCCTGGCCTTAGTCTCTCAGGTACCGGACACTTTCCCCATACAGGGCTCTAGTCTTGAGACCTCTGTGCCGATAGACCTTTCTGCTCGGTCCTGATATTCATCCACGGAGGAACCTTTCTTTGGGCAGCAGTTTAGCCCTTTTTTTTTTTTTTTTTTTTAACTCCCTGTCTGGGATATCAACACAATCAACCAGGAGCCTCTCAGAACTGGATGTGGTGCATCTTGTGGATCAACTGCTGATGGCTAGAGGGATTAGAATACCTTCCAAAACTCCAGTCCCACTTGGAGTTGGGAGTGCATCTCCATGGACTCCATATTATCCTCTGTTGCCCTTCGTGCAGGCATCAAAATCCTTTGCACCGACGCCGCTTTCAGGTCCCATTTCTTCACTTCCACTGGTGGACCTCACTGTGGTTACGAAGCTGACCCTTTGGTCTTCGGCTCACTCTGAGCTGGGCCATTCTCAGGATCACGACTTGGATTGTGGGCACCGTGACCCCCTAGTATGGTGCCAGTTTTTTTCCACTGCGCAGTCTACTATGGTTCTGGGAGTCCTGACAGTACCTAGTCCTCTAGGGGCTCCTTCCTTGGGAGCGGGCTTGTTAGAGTAGGGTGTGACACTGGTTCCAAGCTTGTCCTTCTCTGTTCTGGGCTCACATCCCTCTTCGAGTAGGCCAGCTTTCCAAGCGATGGAGAGGGCTCTTGCCTCTGCAGGCAAACAGTCCGCATCTGAGTAATAGTTACGTCCTCCCTCTGAGTGTAGCTGACACAAGCCACCGCTTTGAGACATTGAGCACAAGAGCCTGAAGATACCCTACTGCAGGGTGCCCCCTCTTCAGAAGCCCCCGCTGAAGATGTACCATCCAAGAGGAAGCACGTGGACTCCCCTGAGGAGTCTCTCACCAAAGACATGGGCTATGATGAAGGGGAGGGGTCCCCAAGGTCACCCCGATGTCTCCTTTGAAGACGCACTGGAAATTGTGAAACAGTGGGATGACTGGAAGTCCACCAACCCCTCCTCTTGAGGAATCCATATTCTTGCAGACTTTTCTTGCTCTACCCTCTACTTCATGGGTGACCCCCGCCTGCAGATGAGCTAGGCCAACTCATTGTGCAGTGTGCAGGAAGAGTTGTGATACTGTTGAACCAATCCCATGGAGGCCAGACAAAATTTTATCCCCTCCCAAGCAAAACCCACACTGGTCCAAGGGTCTCCCTGTAGACGCTGTGGTGGTAATGGCGGCAGCCACTAGAAAGAAGCTCGCTGAAGAGAGACCGACTGTCCACCCCCCTAAACAGGGAGTCTCGAGTGGTGGACAGGTTAGGAAGCGAGTATTTACCTCATCGACCTTTGCCATTAGGTCTTTGAACTGTCTGGCACACTTCACTAGGCTTCAGAGAAACCTAATCTCAGAACTGTCTGAAACCTTAGCAGGAGTAGTTTCTGACTAGGTACGTGATAGGGTTACCTCACTGTTTGTGACCCTGGAATCCATATCCAACTCCTCCATGGGGATTGATTTCTCACTCTAAATGAAGGAGCAGCGGGTTCAAGCATTATCAGACAAGCATGCCTGGATGTGCCTTTGTGAATTTGCAGACCCTTTTAAATCTTTTCTTAACATTCCAGTGGAAGCTTCTCTTTTCAGCCCAAAAGTGAAAGACACGGCCATATGTAAAAAAGACAGCAAGAACTCTGTCTGCTGTGGGTGTACATTTTTCCACCCCTCAACGACCCTACTCTAGGAATCAGAGGAGTGGAAAGATGTGACACAAGAAATCTCAGGGGCCTCCTGTGACAGGTGGCGAGTTTAATCCCTTGAGCAGATGGGATAATTCAGGAGGGGTCTCCATAACCAGGGGTCCAGAGATTATTTCTCTAGGCAGCTCTACCAGCACTCCTGAAGAGCGGCCCGATTGCTTTCCTCTGGAAGCAGTCGGAGGACGTTTCTCATTGCACCACCTTGCTTGGCAAACTATAACAGATTTGTGGGTGCAGAAGGTCATAGCCAGAGGTTACCACATACCATTCAACATTTTACCAAAGGTCTAGACAAATTCCCAACATTCCACCTAGTCAAAGGGAAGCAGCAGCTCTAGAGATAAGAAAGCTGTTTCAAAAAAGTCATCCAAACAGTCCCACCAGACCAAATAGGATCCGGATTCTACTCAAGATTCTTTAGTGCAAAACAAGATGGGACTGGAGACCAATTCTGGATTTCAGCATCCTAAACAAATTTGTCACTGGAAAAATTCCAAATGGTCACGGTTCAAGATTCTTCATCTTCTGGCGAAAGATGATTGGATGTTTTCAGTAGATCTTCAGGATGCATATTAACACATAAAAATGGACAAAACACTCCAGAAGATTCCTTCACTTCTGGCTAGGAGCCAATCACTAGCAATTCCGTGCACTGCCCTTTGCACTCATTACAGCCCCCAGAGTGTTCACCAAATGCATGGCAGTGGTAACAGCTCACTTGAGACTTCAAGGATACAGAGTGTTTCCATAGTTAGACGATTGACTCCTCACTGCCCCACCAAGTGTTTACTGGAGATGGCCCTAAACTACACCCTCACACTGGCAGAATTTCTAGGAATATCAATAAATTGGGGGAAATGCAACCTAACTCCATCTCAAACCTTGGAATTTATAGGAGGAAGTTTCAATACACGTTTGTCTGGTCTCTCCCAGATCAGACTGCAAAGGATTAGATCCCTACTTCGGGTGATACTCTATCAAAGTGTAAGCTCAGGTGGTCGTTCAACTCCTGGGCTCGATGGCAGCATCAATTACAATAGTTCCTTTAGCAAGACATGCAACTTCTCCAATGGCTCCTACTTACGCAGTGGTGTCCCTTGCACCATCCTATCTCTTTTCAAATCCGCATAACACAACAATGCTAACAAGATTTAATGTGGTGGATGAAGTCAGATGAGGAATTATGGAGTCGCTGTTTCTCCCCACCTCAACCCAGGGCCACAGTGACCATGGATACTTCCCTGATGGGGGCGGGGGCTTTTCCAGGGGAAGACTGTCCAAGGTACTTGGTCAGACATAGAGGCCAATCTGTACATCAGTGTCCTAGAACTGAGGGCAGTGCTTCTGGTGTTGCAAGCATTTCAATCTGACCTTCCGTCAAGGACAATTGCTAATACAGTCTGACAATATGTCAGTAGTCTGGTACATCAACAAACAAGGAAGAACCAATTCCTATACGTTATGTCGAGAGGCCATGAGAATGTGGCAGGGGGTGATGGTTTCTGACCGCTTTCTGATAACACAAATTCCCGGGATTTCCAGCATGATTGCAGACAAACTGAGCAGATTTATCCTACTGTCCCACGAGTGGTCCCCCAATCCAGTCGTGCCGGTGAAGATCTTCAGCTGCTGGGGGTCAGCCCTGCTGCTGCTATTTCGCCACTGCAGCAAATCACAAATCTGGCAGCTACTTTGCCCTAATCCCCCCAGAGGGGGTGGGGATCCCTGAGGGACGCTCTAATACACGATAACCCACGGAACTTTTGTATGCCTTCCCTCCCCTTCCCCCTCATTCCCCTATTTCTAAAGAATGCCCTTCATCTGAGAAAGAAAGTAATCCTCGTTGCTCCTTATTGGCCATAACAAATTTGGTTTCCCTTCCTTTGGCCTCGCCTAGTACACCAACTCTAGATTGTGGATTCATCTCCGGAATTGATCTCTCATCCACAAGGGTTGACTCACCCCAACCTTCCCAGCCTCAAGCTGACAGCTTGGTTTCTCCACTTCTGGTAATCGCCAGGCAGAGCAACCTTTTCTGGCTTCACATAAGCCATCCGTCAGGAAAATCTGTCTCCACAAGTGGAAGAGGTTCCTTATTTAGTCCCATCAAAGCCCTTGCTCAGCTCCTGTTAGTGTGGTCTTGGATTATTTGTCAGATCTTTTCTTGTCAGGAGCTGCAGCCTCCGCCATTCGATTTCATTTAGCTGCCATCTCAAACTTCCATAATGGATTCCAAGACTCATCCTTAATCTCCCATCACCTCTGTAAAATCTTTTTAAAAGGAATATCGCACATCAGACCACCCTTCAAAGAACCGCTTGACCCTTGGAGTTTAATACTAGTACTGCAATCCCTGACACTACTACCTTTCGAACCTGCAAACACTTGCAATATGAAGTTCTTATTCTGGAAATCACTATTTTTAGTAGCCATCACCTTAGCAAGACACATATCCAAGCTTCAAGCCTTATGCTTCATGCCCTTACATGGTCTTTCGTAGGGACAGAGCATCACTCTGGACTAACCATTCCCTTCTACTAAGTTATTTCAGAACTGACAACCAGGCAATTGACTTTACCTGTATTTTTTCCTAACTACTTAAAGGAGAATACTGCCTTCATCTGCTAGATGTACATAGACAATTACAATTTTGTCTGCACAGAACAAAATCAGTATGCAAATCAGACCAGTTGGTTTCCTTTTCAGGCCCTAAATTGGGAGATCCCATCTCTAAAATGACCTTATCAAAGTGGATGAGAAACTGCATATCCTTCGTCTACCGACATAATAAAATTCCTCTACTGAGCAAGGTCAAAGCGCACTTCACCAGATGAGTAGCGACTTCTGTTACTTTTCATTCAAAGGCTTCAATGGATGATTTCTGTGCAGCTGCAACTTGGTTTACCCCTCATACTTTTATTACTCGTTACAAATTGGATCTGGCCTCCAGGGGAAGAGAGCATCCTTTGGTTCAGTGGTACACAGGAACATCCTTCTATAAGGGCCTCCCAGGACATAAAGTAGCTAGGGACTGTGTCCTATCAGTAAGGAATGAATGAAGATTAACATCATCAGATAAAGAAGTTATGTTCTTACCATAACGTTCCATCTGTGTTAATCTTCATTACGTCCCAGCCACCTTCCCCCTCCAGAAGCTCCTGGAGGATCGGATTGGGTCCTAATCCTGCATTAGGGTTTTCTGCTCAGAAAACGTGTCTGCTTTCCTTATCACAGGCAAACTTGATCTGAGATAATAGGGAGAAGGGCACTGTGGGTAAAAGCTTAGCTCGTGTTTTTTTTCTTTGGCTGGCCCGAGCTTGTTATAAGGCCGAGACCGTTCCGAGGACGGAACAGACACTCCATCAGTAATGAATGAAGATGAACAGCACAGATGGAACGTTATGGTAAAAACAACTTTTTTGGGGAGTGTATTGAGTTGGCAGACTTAAAAAACCCTAGAGAATACTCTCGGGAATACTGGGCAGGCAAATAAGTGTAAGTAAGGAAATGATTTTTTGAGCTGGGCTACAGTATGTAAATTGACTAGACATAGGCTTTGTTGTTTTAATTTTGATAGAAGGCAAAAAAAGCCATTCCTAGAAAGTGGAAAGCAAAATATAAACCAGCCATACTTGAAGTAATGAATATTGTAGTAGAAATGAAAAGAAAGTTTATTTAAACGGGTAGAAGTAAATTGCATAGAAAAAAAAGGAAATTGTGGCAGTAATACATGCAGGAAAATGGAGGAGGAATGAGTTTTAAAAGAAAACTGGTAATTAAATTTATATAATCTGATGTTAAGTTGTCAATCTCACCTTCATTCTTGCTTGATGGGTTCGGAGCCGATCCTTGGCTCCGACTCGGCACTTGCTAAGCTCGAGAGTCACTTTTACCAGCTCGAGGCAGCCCCATATCCCATGATGCAAGGCGGTAAGTACCCAGATCTCGTTTGCCGCTTCGCTGATGAGGTCCTCCTTTTACCAGCTCCTGGTAAGTGATTTGCTACTTTGCTATTTTAGCCCCCTTTAAAAAAAAAACCCTTTATTATTAGTTTTAATTTAGTTTTAAACATTTTCTGACAGAAAATTCCCTGTCTCTTCTTATTTTTTTAGTCAAACTTTTACCCATCCCATCCCCCCCCCCCTGTTAGGGTGTGTGTGTGTGTTTCTAGTTATACCTTTTTGGTATATTTAATTTAAATTCTTTGACTGGTGTGTGTGTGTGCTTGTGTTACACCATGTCAAAAGAAAGGGTCTCAGGCTTTAAGAAGTGTGACTCGTGCTGTCAGAAGATGTCTCTGACAGACGGTCACACTTCTTGCCTGTATTGCCTGGGGCCTCTTCACCTGCAGGACTCCTGTGCTATATGTCATTCTTTCAGCCAGAGAGTCCTGCAGGAAAGAAGAAATAAGTTAATACTCAGGGGCCTTCTTAAGCCGGAGGGCTCTCCGGCTAAGTCGGCTCCATCCAAGACTACCAAGTCTTCCAAGGCCCAGGCTTCTGTGTCAAAGCCTGCGGCCTCGGCTCCGACTCGTTCTGAGTCGAGATCGGCTCTGGCTGTAGCCGATTCTGGCTTAACTAAGCCTTCGGCACCGATGGCTATCTGTGCCGATTCTGCATCGACCACTTCGGTGTCTGCTCCGATCGGTTCCGACCACCATGTGGCTCAGGCATCGGTTCCGATCGGCTCCGACACCGTTACTTTTGTGGCTGTATCGGCTCCGGCTGGAGCCGATGCATCGAGGCTACCTGTCGGCTCCGATAAGTTGTCGGCTCCGACAGGTTCAATAGTTTCATCGGTTCCGATGGCTCCTTCGAGGAAGAGGTCGAGGTCTCCTTCCTTGGAGCCGATACTTTCGGCTCCGGCTTCATCTCTCCTCTCGGAACGGAGCCATCGGAGCCGATCTTCAAGGTCATCCAGGCTTTCTGACCATGACTTAGAGAGAGTGGTCAGTAGATTACTTAAGTCACAGGCACTGGCCCAAATGTTATAGTCCGTCTCAACAGACGACTATTGGTCCACACCCCGTTGCAGTTCCTCCTTCAACTCTACCCCAGAGCTTGGAGTTGGAGTCTTCTGGAATGGTTACTGCTACGGCTGAAGGACAGATACCCCTTCTGTTCCTTCAGCCTCTACTCTTATCTCCTCTTGAGACCTTCCTTAGAGGGATTCGGTGGCGGGCTTCCATGGTCTCCTCCGAGGGGGTGAGTGGCATCGGACCCTTGTCCGAGCCCGCTCTTCCCCTTGGAGCCTCGGCCTTGGTGAGCTCGGCTCCGACATCTGCCTCGGAGGCTTCCCTTTCGGTGGTCCCTGGAGTTCCTAGCTCTTCGGAACGGGTTCTCTCGGACCTGCCTGGGAGGGGAGCATTCGAGGTGATGAAGAGTGTGCTGGCCACTGGTATCAGCCAGCAGTCTGTTCCCTTAGCTCCTCCCTCTATAGTGCCTGTTGACATCTCTGCCACTTTTCTTGCTACAGGACCCAGAGATCCTCCGCCTCAGGTTTCCCCATTGGGAATTCCCCCTCTTCCGAGGATTCTCCTGATGTTTCGGGAGATCCTCCTAGGAAGAGGACTTGTAAGAGGAAACATATAGACTCCCCCGAGTCTATCACTTCAGATACTGACTTTGATGAGTCAGAGGGATCCCCAAGATCCCCCTCTGAGGATGTCTCCTTCTCAGACATCCTAGAACTCCTTAGACAGAGGGAAACTGGCCCACCAACAATCCCCCTGAAGATGAGTCAGTATACCTAGAGGCGTTTGGATCTCCGCCCTCCACCTCCTGGGTGTCTCCGCCTTCGACCCCTTATGCAGGTTATTGCCGAAGGCGTGGGCTGCTCCTGACTCTGTAGAGCCAGTCCCTAGGAGGCCTTCAAAATTTATCACTGCCCGTGTGATAAGCAATTCCTCACTAAGGGTGTCCCGCTGATGCCATGGTGGTGGCTGCTGCCACCAAGAAGGAACTTGCAGATCCTTCCGTACCCGTCCATCCTCCTAATAAGGACTCTAGGACCATGGATAGGTGCAGTAAGCGGATGTTTTCCTCAGCGACCTTTGCTATGCGTTCGCTGAATTACCTATGTCACTTCACCAGACTCCAAAGGGATATCCTTAAGGAGCTAGGTGATGTTGTTCAGGATCCTACAGCTGCAGGAGCTCAGGAAAAATTGCTTCGCAGCTAGGAACCCTTAATTCCATTGCAAACTCCTCCATGCGGCTAATATCATATGCTGCTGATGGAGCGAGTAGGGCCCGCAGGTACAGGTGTGGCTCTTAGACGCCAAGCCTGGATGCGGCTATGTGACTTTGCAGATCCCTTTAAGGCGTCCTTCACAAATTCTCCCTTTGATGGGTCAGCTTTGTTTGGCCCTCAAGTGAAGGAAACTTTGACCAGGTGTGAGCAGGACGGCAAGACTCTTTCTGCCGTGGAGTCCGTTTTCCACCCCTTCTAGACCTTACCCCAAAGGACAGAAAGGTGGCAAAATGTGGTTCCAAATCCCAAGGAGTCACGCGGATTCACGTGGTCAGTTTACCCCTAGAGGCAGAGGGGTAACAACAACAGGCGCCGCTCTAGAGGCAGAGGGGTCCAAAAACCAGGAAACAGAGAGCCTCTCTGACAAGCCCTTTCAGCATCCCTGAGATGTTGCCCGGCTGTCCCTCCTTGGAGGCAGTCGGGGGAAGATTATCACTGTACCCAGAAGCCTGGCATTCCCTCACTCAAGACAGATGGGTACAGTCGATCATATCCAAGGGTTACATAATTCCTTTCGAGGAAAGTCCTTTCCCCTCAAATTCCCTTCCAGATGTACCACCCGGTCTAAGGGAAATTGCAGAGTTAGAAGTCTCAAAACTACTGCAAAAAAAGAGCCATTCAGGCAGTTACAACAGACCATTCAGAGCCCGGAATCTACTCAAGGTTCTTTTTGGTCCCCAAAAAGACGGGAGACTGGAGACCAATATTGGATCTCAGCAGACTCTTGTCTGTGAGGAAGACAAGATTCCGAATGGTCACTCTTCAGTCAATTCTGCCCTTCTTACAGAAGGACAACTGGATGTGCTCAATAGATCTTCAGGATGCGTACTATCACATCAAAATTCACAGACGCTCCAGGAGATTTCTCCGCTTTCGGCTGGGGTCCAGTCATTTCCAGTTCAGAGCCCTGCCCTTTGGTCTCACTACAGCCCCCAGAGTGTTCACCAAATGCATGGCAGTGGTCACGGCTCACCTGAGACGTCAAGGATTCCAGGTGTTTCCGTATCTCGGCGACTAGCTCCTTTCAGCCACCACCAGGCATCAGCTTATTCAAGCCAGGGATTACACAATAAAGCTTTGTACTCTTGGGCATCTCGATAAACTTCGAAAAATCATCCTTATCGCCCTGCCAGTCTATTACTTTCTTAGGCGCAAACTTAAACACTGTTCGGATGTCAGCTACCCTTACAGATCAAAGAGTTTCAGACATTCAAAGTCATGTCAGGATCATTCTAGCCAACAAGAAAGTACAGGCCAGAATGGTTCTAAAGGTATTAGGCCTCATGGCTGCGGCCATTACTCTTCTTCCCCTGGCTCGCTTCTACATGCGCCTTCAGTGGATGCTGTTCACACAGTGGTCGTACCAACAACTTCCAATGCGTCACCAGATTCTGGTGACACAGACTTGCAAAGATCATCTTGCTTGGTGGATCACATCTCCTCAGGTTCACCAAGGCAGACACTTTGTACCCCCATCCCCGATAGCCACTGTCACCACGGATGCCTCCCTGATCGGGTGGGGGGGTCATTATCAGGGCAGGATGGTTCATGGGACGTGGCAGCCGTTTGAGTACCACCTGCACATAAATGTCCTGGAGATGAGAGCAGTGCTTTTAACGTTGCAAGCCCTCAACGACTTTCTTCCCGTAGGGACAATTGCAGTCCACACAGACAACATGTCTGTAGTTTGGTATATCAACAAACAGGGCGGAACTAAGTCCTACCCCTTGTGTCGAGAAGCGCTCAGACTATGGCAATGGGCGATCTCCTCTCATCGGTTTCTGGTAGCAACGCATATCCCTGGAAAAACCAACATTGTAGCGGACAGATTGAGCAGAGCTATTCTCATGCCTCACGAGTGGTCTCTCAAGCAATCTATAGCGGAAGAGATTTTTCTGGAATGGGGTCGTCCATGTTGCGATCTTTTTGCTACTCCCCAAAACAGCAAATGCCCAGACTTCTTCTCTCTCTTCCCTCTTCCAGGCCATCCCCCCAGAGACGCTCTGACCCAGGATTGGCCCCAGGGACTTCTTTGCCTTCCCTCCATTTCCTCTGATCCCTCAAGTTATCCAGAAAGCTACCGTTTTGAGAGCCAAATTGATTCTCATTGCCCCTTACTGGCCTCGACAAGTTTGGTTCCCGTTCCTCCATCGTCACCTTTTGGTGCAGCCGTTGCATCTGGACCCAGTGCCAGATCTTCTGATTCACCAATCTGGTCAGCTGCACCGGTCTATCCCTTCTCTCAACCTCACAGCATGGTTGCTCCACTTCCTTCCTTAGCCAGGCTTCCTTTGATCTCTAGCAGTTAGAGACATCATAGTAGCTTCTTTAAAATCCTCTACCAGGAGGATTTATACAAGCAAATGGAAACGTTTCTCTTATTGGGCTAAGGCCAAGAATATTGATCCTTTCACTGCCCCTGTTCAGGCAGTCCTGGACTTCTTAGCGGAGATTTTTCATGCAGGCTCCTCTTCTTCCACAGTCAGAGTTCAATTGGCTGCTATCTCCAACTTTCATGTCGGGGTCGCAGATCACAATATTATGTCCCATAGGCTCTGCAGGGCCTTCTTGAAAGGAATTTTCCTACTAAAGCCTCCAATCAGGAATCCTCCTCCTCAGTGGGATCTAAATTTAGTGCTGACATCCTTGATTCTTCCCGCGTTCGAGCCAGCTGTTTCTTGTTCCCTGAAATTTCTTTCTTGGAAAACTTTATTCCTAGTGGCTATTACATCGGCCAGGAGGGTGTCTGAACTTCATGCTCTATCAGTTCGACCCCCCTATTTGGTTTTTCACAAAGACAGAGTATCTTTGAGAACTAATCCGACCTTTTTGCCTAAGGTCGCTTCAAAGACCAATCTGAATCAATCCATTGATCTCCCTGTATTTTTCCCAAACTATTCAGACAGAGCCTAACAAAAACTACATTATCTTGATGTCCACCGTCAACTCAGATATTATTTGGACAGAACAAAAAGTTTAGGAAATCTGATCAACTTTTTGTTTCCTATGCGGATAATAAGAAAGGCCTTCCTGTTTCTAAAGTGACCTTGTCTAGATGGCTTTCTTCGTCATCTCTGAAATTTATCTGCTCGGGAAAACAGCTGTGCTCAAAACCTAAAGCACATTCAACTAGGAGCTTAGCTACTTCTACAGCCTTTCAAGCTAGACTTCCTTTAGACACTATTTGTGCAGCGCCACTTGGGCCACTCCTCACACTTTTGTTTCCCATTACAAATTGGACTTGGCCTCCAGGGACAGAGCGAGTTTTGGCTCTACAGTCCTCAAGAGTCTGTTCCATTGGGCCACCCAGGATAGAGGTGCTAGGGGCGGTCCCATCAAGCAAGAATGAAGGCGAGATTGACAACTTAACATTAAGAAGTTATGTACCTACCATAACGTTCCATGTTAGTTGTCTTCTCGCCTTCTTTCTTGACCCTCCCTCCTTCCCCAGGCCTGGACAGACCTTTTTATAAGAAATTATTATGCTGAAGACCATTCAGACCTGGTCCTTCTTCCATCCTGTAAGTTTTCTTTCTTCCTTTTGGAAGTATTTTATGCTTGGTGCTATTGCCCTTTGTCATCAAACGAGATCTGGGTACTTACCGCCTTGCATCATGGGATATGGGGCTGCCTCGAGCTGGTAAAAGTGACTCTCGAGCTTAGCAAGTGCCGAGTCGGAGCCGAGGATCGGCTCTGAACCCATCAAGCAAGAAAGAAGGCGAGAGAAGGCAACTAACATGGAACGTTATTTATTACATGGTGTGTAACAATATATGATATGTTAGTAATGTGAACTTGTTGATATGGTTTGACTAGTATATAAATGCACATTTCTTAAATATCACAAGTGATAAAGGTGTTAAAAATGATAGGCCTAACAAGGACTGAGTTAAGGGGGACTGACAACCCTAGATCTGGACACGATCTGTTTTTAAGGTGTGTAATACAGGAGGGCCATCTTACAACAGTTGGCGATTGCTGATCATAGTTAAGCCCACACAATTTCCCAAATGTTGAATAACTGGGTCAACTCTTCTGAACATATTGTCAGAGTCTTGCTTCCCTGGGAAAGCAAACAATACAATAATGCTTTTTTGAAATTTAATTTCAGTCCATGATTTTGTTGACTGTTCATTGCTAGTGTTTGTAATAGTTTATTATCAGGTTTTATACTGTTATCTAAAGTAACATGAGTGCATCTTTCTTCAACAAGCAGTTTTCTTTTCCAAGATTCAATTGTCAGTGATTTTTTTCGGACAGAGAGCATATCATCTCTTATATATATATATATATATATATATATGTATATATACACATACATATATATTCAGCTGCTCTTACTGTAACTGTCTTAGTTCTGCGTGCTATCTGTTCAGTTGTTCTTACTCTGCACTTGTTACTGCTTGTTAGTAGCCTTCTAATTTAATGCCTTCTGCACTTGTTTTTTAGTCATTTGTTAATTTAATTAAACTGTATTTGCCATAATATTGATACACGCGAGCTCGCCTGCACTGCATTTGAATTGAATTTACTGCTGTTTTAGCTGCTTTTCTGTAAAAAAAAAAAAAAAAAAAAAAAATCCTAGCTTGTTTCCTGCCTTTCCGGAGTCCAGATACAGACTTGCTGTATCCAGGACTGTTTGTAAGCTCCTGAGCCCCCCAAGCCTTTCTGTGTTGGAGGGAAGCCTTCTAGCTTATCAGTGGGAGTGGTTAGCAGTGGGAGTGGTTAGCACTAGGTAGCCTATCTACCACAAGAGGAGAGGTTTCTAGCCCAGAAATTAGTTTATTGGCAGTTTGGGAAGCTCTTCCATCTCTTTTAACCTTTTGCTTCAAAAGCCTGTTTGTTTCCTGCCTTTCCTATAACTAGTCTAGTCCAGGTACAGATTTGCTGTATCCAGGACTCTTTGTAAGCTTCTGAGCCCCCCCCCCAAGCCATTCTGTGTTGGAGAGAAGCCTTCTAGCTTATCAGTGGGAGTGGTAAGCATCAAGTAGCCCATCTACCACGGGAAGACTGGGGTTTGGCCCATAAATTGTAGTTTTGGCAGTTTTCCATCTCTTTCAACTTGCTGGCTTAAAAGCCTGTGTTTGCGCTTGTTCCCCACCTTTCCTGTAACTAGTCTAGTCCAGGTACAGATTTGCTGTATCAAGGACTCTTTGTAAGCTTATGAGCCCCCCCAAGCCTTTCTGTGTTGGAGGGAAGCCTTCTAGCTTATCAGTGGCAGTGGTTTCATAGTTTAGTACTAGGCTATCTGCCCTGGGGCATTTGTAAGCCTAGCCCTAGTGATGTGGCTTTCGCCACCCCATGTAGTGGTACTAAAGTGTACAGAATAAATTTAGAATACTGTGCCTTTGTCTAGTAGTGACACATTGAAGACCCCCTTATTAAAATTAGTTTACTGTGCCTTTGTCTAGTAGTGACACAGGGATGACCCCCGGGGTAAACCTACGATCTCCCATCCACTCGTCAAGATTCCTCTTGAAGAGAGTCAGTGAGGGGCTCTGCCTAACATGTACTGGGATTCTGTTCCAAAGTGTGGGAAGCCTCTGAGTTATGAATCTATCCCTCCAGCATGTTCTATTCATATTTGTGCTGAGGTTTAAATCTTTAGCTCTTGTGGTTCTAATAGATTTGGATTTTTTGAGGTGGAGCATGTCCATCAAATCCTGGTTGGACATGGCCTTGTACATCAGGCACAGATCACCTCTGAGCAGGCAGTATGCTACTGAATAGAGCTGGAGTTTCTTTAGCCTGGCAGCATATGACATATGTTGGAGACCCTTGATACTCTTGGTGAGGTACTAATGGGGTCTCTCCAGCTGTTTTAAGTGCCGGGTGAGATATATACCAAATGGGGCATTGTACTCAATCATGGGCCTGATAAGGGAGGAGTATAGGGGTACAATGACCTCCTTTGATCTGGATGTGAACCCCTTCATAAGGTGGGCAAGGTAGAAAGTCTTTCTAACCACTTTGGCAACGTGGCTGTCAAATGAGAGGTCACTATCGACTTGGGTCCCCAGGTCTCCGATTACTTTTTCCGTACTCAGTGGGTTACTGCCTATGTGATAATTTGGGGGTACTTTGTTTTTCCCAAAGGGGATGACTATACATTTCTTGGCATTCAGTTTTGATTCCGGCACCAGTTGTCCGTTTCGGTGAAGCCTTTTTGTAGGATGTATGTGTCAGCTGGTGTATCGACTATGGCGCCTAGTTTGCAGTCATCTGCGAACTGTGTCAGCCACAACCCTCCCATGTTTGCTTTCACATCTGAGAAGTAAATGCTGAACAAGAGGGGTCCCAGGACAGAGCCCTGTGGGACACCACTTGTGACTGGCTTTGAGTCTGACATGGCTTTCGCAATTTTGACTTTATGGGTTCTGTTCTTTAGCCAGTTTGCAACCCATTTTGTGACGTATGGATTTACATTTAAGCTGTTTAGCTTGTCTGTGATGCCTGAGTGGGGTATTGTGTCGAAGGCTTTAGCCAAGTCCAGGTAGGCTGTATGAACTGCTTTGCCCTCATCAATGGCTCTAGTGACTGTTTCGAAAAAGTCAACCAGGTTCAAAAGGCATGATCTGCCCTTTACAAAGCCGAACTGGGTGGGATCAAGTGTCTGTAGGTCCCCAATGTCGTTTGAGTTCCATAATGATTCTTTCCATAGCTTTGCAGACCAGGCTGGTTAGGCTTATGGGGCGGTAGTTCCCAGGGTCTGTAGCGGAGCCTCCTTTATGGAGTGGGACCACTGTTGCTGTACGCCAGTGTTCAGGTACATATCCTGTAGTAAGGCTAAGGTTAAATAGCATTTTTATATTTGGGTTTAGCTCCTCTTGGAGTTCACGTATCACGCAGCTGGGGATACCATCAGGTCCCATTGATGCTGTGTTTTTTGCTTTGCTGAGGGCGGCTCTCACCTGGACATCTGAGATGACAGGGAGGTTACATTCAGCTGAGATAAGTTTTTCTTCTTTTGGGGGTGAGGGAGGGGAGAAATTTGCACTGAACCTGTCTGCCAGAATGTTGGCAATATCTGTGGGTTTGGTAAATTTTTTGTCGTTGTGTATTAACTCATATCTGAGGGTTTCCGCCTAGGTTTCTAACATAACTGAAGAATGCCTTGTGGTTATCTTTAGTGTCCTTGGCGATTTTTCTCTCAAAGTTGGCCTTGGCTGTTTTTATGAGAGAACGTAGCTTTCTACTAGTGCTGATCAGAGATGCCTTCCCTTTATGAGATTTTGCTCTGTCTTGCATTAGCTTATTTTTGTTATGCAATTTGTTTATGGCTGGGGTCCACCAGACAGGACGCTTTCCCTTGGTGGAGAGGGTCTTGGTTTTATTTGGGATTGCACAATCCATGCATTCTTGGAGATGTCCGTAGAAAGCATTTGTGTAGGATTCAGCATTGTGAGATGTGGTTTCCATTGGCCCAGTGGGCTTAAATGATACCATCTCAATCTTAAGAAGTGTAAAGTTGGCTTTTGAGAAGTTTTTCACTGTAGTCTTGTGCTGGGGGTGGAGGTGGAATATATGTATATCCAGGGTGATTAGTTTGTGGTCAGATCTCACTAGAGAGGGGAATACTTCCGGTGTGGATCATTTTGTCCCCATGTTTGTGATGATCAGGTCTAGTATATTATTCCCCCCTTGTGGGAGAGGTGACTAGCTGTTCCATTGCATTTGAGTTTATGAATTCCAGGAACCTTTGGGCTAGGGTGTTAGGGCTAGGATAGTGCACCCAGTCTGTTAGGGTAGTTGAAGTCTCCCAATATGATGGTATTTGGTGAGACATTAATATTTTCCAATGTCTTCAGGAAGGCTGAATGGGGTTCTTGAGATTGGGAGGGTGGTCTGTAACATGCAACCAGTTGTATAGCAGTTTTGCCTACGGTTAGTTGCACCTGGATGGTCTCCGATGCTTCATGAGTTGCCACTATAACATGGAGGTGTGGGTATCCTTGATGAATATGGACACTCCCCCTCCCTTTGTGGTTCGGCTCGGGTTTTGGGGCCGAAAAGCATGATACGAGGCAAAGCCTGGTAGCGCTGGGGTGCTCTCAGGAGCCTTGAACCAGGTTTCAGTTACTGTGCAGACATCTATGTTCTCCGTACTAAGGAGTGCTTCGAGAGCCTGCATCTTGAGATTTAGACTTCTGGCATTGAGCAGCATTACCCTTAATTTTTTTCCATTTTTGTTTTTTAAGGAGGTGGGTTCGTCTTGAGTGTGGTATTAGGTAGCCTATCTACCACAAGAGGAGTGGTTCCTGGCCCAGAAAGATCCATCTCGCCTACATTCCTAATACCCACCCTCCTTCCCCCTGCCTTGGAGATCAGAAGAGATTGAACGGTTTGAGTTCTACTGTTTTATCTTGTTTCATCTGACGATGTTATATAATCAGAGCGTGCATGTATGCGGACAAACTAGATCTGGGGGACTGGTAGTGGTGCATCCTGGGATATAGTAAGCTCAGCCAATAAGAGACTTCGCTCTTTGGCCTAAGCGTGCCGAGTCGGAGCCGAGGGATCGGCTCCGAACCCATCAGTCAGAATGTAGGCGAGATGGATCCCAAACATCTGAAGTTATGGTGAGTACATAACTAAAAGTTTTTTTTCCATCTCTCTCAACTTTCTTGTTTTAAATCCTGTGTTTGCGCTTGATCCCCACCTTTCCCGTAACTAGTCTGGTCCAGGTACAGATTTGCTGTATCCAGGACGCTTCTGAGCCCCCCAAGCCTTTGTGTTGGAGTGCAGCCTTCTAGCTTATCAGTGAGAGTGGTAAGTACTAGGTAGCCTGCCTACCACAAGAGGAGTGGTTCTTGTCCTAGGAATTGTAGTTTATTGATCATTCGGGAAGTTGTCAATCTCTATAAACTTTCTGGTTTAAAAGACCACATCTGCGCTAGTTTCCCATCTTTCCTGTTACTAACCTACTGGAAAGCACTAGAAAGCCTTCAACTGATACAAGCCTTCTAGCTTAAAAGAGAGACTTTGGAGTGATCATCGATTTTCTGTATTTTCTTGCTGTACTTAACTGTTTTCCAACTAAATGCCGATTTACCAGCACTTGTGATTTAAAAGCTTGTTTTTTTCACATATTGTACTTTGGCTGCCTGCACTTTTAAAAAGTTGTTTTTCGTTTAAATTGTTTAGCTGTTGTAGGCTACACACTAAAGTGCAATAGCCTTTTCTGATTGCTTGTAGTCGTTTAAAGCTGTTTTAAGTGTACTTTTTTGCTGCTTTTGCCTTGTCTTTTCAAAAAACAAAACAAAAAAAAAAAGAAAAAATGTTCTTGTTTTCCACCTTTTTCTAAGCTTAGTATAGTCCAGTTTTCAGGCTAGTGCTGAATTCAGGGCTGTTATAAGTTTCTGAGTTGCCCATACCTTATTTGGCTAGAGGGAAGTTTCTCTGTTCACCTGTGAGAGAGGGGAACTTTGAGCAGCCATCTGTCCCTGGAGGAGTGGTTCCAGCCCAGAAGTTATTGGTTTAAAAACTGCGTTTGCATAGTTTTGTGCACCGGGCAGCACAGGTTAGCTAGGGTTAAATTATTCCTGGCTGCACTAAGTCTCCTCTTCAGTTTTTCACTTGAAACTAGTCTAACTGTCAACCTAAGCACTCAAAAAGCATCCTACAGTCCAGCACTTGCTCAGAGCTAATAGCAAGCACTTATGTACCCCGACACTTGACTGCCCAGCAGGGCAAGGCTTTTTATCCACCCCTCACCAACCAAGTGACTAAGCAGTTCACCCTACTATTCAGGCATGACCAAAGGGCAACTTCAGGTGTACTCTCCAGTCCAGCTGGTGAATCCTGGGTATCCTGAGGCAATGTTACAACTGCCTCATGTACAGACGGCCCTCTCCTCCTACCACAAAGCACTAACATATGCGAGAGATGCAATTATACATCCAAACTGGAGGCTAAGGTCTCTCCACCCAAGACTGGAATAAACAGTCATGAAGAGAAGGTTAACACTTGCACCACACCTCTAGCCTCACATAGACCTACTAAACCAGCACTGGCAAAAAATGCACAAAATCATACTTGGAGGCTCTAAATAAAAACCTGCAAAATCATCAGAGAGCTCCAAAGCAGACACCCACAAAATCTGCACCTCCCGTGTCAAACCAGACAACACACAAAACACAAAATCAATGTGCTGCACAATCACAGCCCTTAAGGCGAAATAACATACCTAACACACTAGTAATAGGTGACTCAATAGTCAAGCACACTGACGCCCCACTCACTAGGCTGGACAAGGAGAAGGTTACTGTTAGCTGCCTGTCGGGAGAGCCAGAATCCACCATATAACACAAGCACTCTGGTTACTCCAGAACAAGTACAAATATGACTGTCATTGTTCATGGTGTGAATGACCTGAGACGTACCTCCCTGGACTACATGAAGAGACATGAAAGAGCTCTCTGATAATGTAGCCCAGATGGTGAGTATGACCCTGAGTAGCATCCTGCCCTCACCAAGTATACCTCAGTATAAAGAAAAAATGATCAGTTTCAACAATTGGCTAAGCTTCTGGTGTTATTCAAAGGGGATCCAGTGTCTGTCAGCCTGGGATGGCATGCTCAACAAGCCTCATTGCTTCGCATGAGACTGCTTGCACCTGTCACCCCTTGGCTTTCGAATACTGGCCAAGGCTCTTGCTGACACCGTAGTGCCTTTTTTAGACAAGGCTCAGAATTCAAACCCACCTCTGTAAACAGCACAAGTAAAAAAATGAGGGTTATGCTACTCAACGCCAGGAGTTTAAATCTCAAAATGCATGCGCTCGAAGCACTCCTAAGTATGGAGAACGTCAACATCTGTACAGTAACTGAAACCTGGTTCAAGGCTCCAGAGAGCACTCCAGCACTACTGGGCTACAACTCGTACCACACATTTCGGCCACAGAACACGGACCGAAACACAAAAGGAGGGGAAGTGTATCCATATTCATCAAGGATACCCACACCTCTAGGTTAGTGGCGCAGAATGATACCTCTGAGATCATTCATGTGCAACTAACATTAGGCAAATCTGCAATGCAGATTGTGGCCTGCTACAGATCACCCTCCATGGTCCTACGAACACCCTGATATTGGGCGACTTCAATTACCCTACCATTAACTGGGAAAACTACTTGAGTACAAACTCCCAGGCTCAGCGTTTCCTGGAATTTGTCAACTCAAATGCTCTGGATCAGCTGGTAAACTCCCTACCAGATGCAACATATTGGACCTGGTCATCACCAACATGGGCGACAAGTGTTCCATACCCGGATGTCAACCCGTCATTGGTTAGATCAGACTATAAACTAATCACCCTGGATATCCACACCCCACCACTACCCCCAGCCAAGGAAACCACAATGAAAAACCTTTCTAAAGCAAACGTCACCTTACTTAAGGCAGAGGTGGTAAGTTTCACAGCCACCCCTCTAAAGGATAACACTGCCCAAGATGCAGAATCCTTTACAATTGCACTCTGAGCACCTACAAGGATGCATGGATTGTGCCATCCCTAGCAAAACCAAGACTCACTCCCATAAGAGAATGGAACCAGTCTGGTGGATCCCTGCCATAAACAGGTTATACAACAAAAGGAGGAAATTAGTTCAGAAAAAAAAGCAAACCCCAAGAAGGAAAGTCATCCCTGATCCGTGTCCGTAAGAAACTAAGGTCCCTCATAAAATTTTCCAAGGCTAACCCGAAGAAAAATAGCCAAGGATTCGAAAGATAACCACAACACCTTCTTTAGCTGTGTCAAGAATCTAAGTGGCAACTCACAGATGTGTTCTGAGCTAGTGCAAAATAGCACAAAATATACTGAACCTACTGATATTGCCAACATCCTGGCAGATAGATTCAGTACAAACTTCACCTCCCTCTCACCTTCAAGGGGCCATAACAATACCGGAAAAGTGTAGTGTCCCAGAAATCGCAGAAGCACAGGCGAAAACAGCCCTTTCAAAGCCAAAGCACAGCATCAATGGGGGCCAGATCGTGTCCCAAGCTGCATCTTGCATGAACTACAGAACAAACTTAACCCCCCACCTAAACACGCTGTTCATCCTCAGCCTCTCCACAGGCTGCGTGCCCATAGAATGGCGTACAGCAATGGTTATTCCGCTCCACAAAGGAGGGGCCACAACTGATCCTGGTAACTATCGCCCCATAAGCCTGACTAGCCTGGTCTGCAAGGCTGTGGAGAGCATCATCATGGAACTCATTAACAAAGACATTGGGAACCTCCAAACACTTGACCCGACCCAGTTCGGCTTTAAGGACAGATCATGCCTACTAAACCTGGTTGACTTCTTCGAGACAGTCACCAAGGCCATAGACGAGGGAAAGGTGGTTCACACAGCCTACCTTGATCTCGCCAAGGCGTTCAACACCATTCCTCACTCTGGTATCATAGAAAAACTCGCCAGCCTGAACATAAGCCCAGATGTCACAAGATGGGTTGCCAACCGGCTTATAGACAGAACTCGCACGGTAAGAATAGTGAGCTCCAGGTCCGACTCTAAACCAGTCACAAGTGGTGTCCCACAAGACTTGGTTCTGGGACCCCTACTGTTTGGCATATGTTTCTCAGAAGTACAGGCAACACAGGAGGATTATGGCTAACCAAGTTCGCCAATGACTGCAAACCTGAGAGCCATAATCGACTCTCCGGCTGACACGGACATCCTTCAAAAAGGCCTTACTGAGGCAGACACCTGGTGTTAGTCATGGCCTCAAGCTAAATGCCAAAAAATGCATAGTCATCCCGTTTGGGGAAAAACAGAACACCCACAAATTACCATATAGGGTGGCAGCCCCCTTAATACAGAAGAGGTAATAAGAGATCTGGAGACCCAGATAGATAGTAATCTCTCCTTTGACAATCATATTGCCAAAGTAGTTAGGAAATCCTTCAATGTGGCCCATCTAATTACTAAGGGGTTTGCATCTAGAAATAGAGGTTATAGTGCCCCTCTACTCGTCACTCATCAGACCCATCTTAATAGAGTACAATGCCCCATTTGGGATGTACCACATAAGACACTTCAACAGCTGGAAAGACCACAAAGCACCTCACCAAAAGGATTACTGTCCTCAAAAATATGTACTATGCAGCCCGACGGAAAACTCGGCTGTACTCAGTGGCACATCGCTTACTCAGAGGTGATCTCTGCCTGACTTACAAAGCTATGTCTAACTCAGAATTGATGGACATGCTCCACCTAAAGAAATCCAAGTGGCTGAGCCACGCTCTAGTGAGCTAAACCTCACCACAACAATAAATAGAACATGCTGGAGGGATAGATTCCTGTCAGAGACTCCCCATGCTTTGGAACAAAATTCCTAACTACATTAGACAGAGCCCCTCACTAACACTCTTCAAGAGAAGCCTTGGAGTGGATGGGTAACAGAAAATACACCCTGGGATCACTTCATTGGCTCTGCTTGACAGAGACTCAGTTAATCAATGGGCGGTGAAAGCCAACACACACTGGCTAGACATATAAATAAACCCCAAGTTTTTTTTTTCCCAAATTTTTAAAAAATTTCCTTAAACCCTTTTTTCCCTTTTAATCTCTGTCTCCAACAATCTTGCGCGCTACCAGTTTTCTTCCCAAAATTGTCCAATGCAGCAGAATACATTCTCCATCAATTGGATGTTCACAGGCAATTGCGCTTCTATTTAGACAGGACTCAGCAATTTCGTAAGTCAGACCAGTTGTTTGTGTCCTTCTCAGACAATAAATTGGGTAAAACCATCACAAAAGCTACTATCTCCAAATGGATTAGAGATTGTATAACTCAGGCTTATTCTTCTTCGAATAAGCAACTTACAACATCTATCAAAGCTCACTCTACCAGAGCTATGGCGACTTCTATAGCTTTTCATTCCAAACTCGCTATATCGGAGATTTGTGCTGCGGCTACTTGGTCCAATCTGCACACTTTCATTTCCCACTATAAATTGGATGTGGCATCTAAAGGGGCGAGCATCATTTGGTTCCACGGTACTCAGGAGTGTTTTCCAGTGAGCCACCCAGGATTCAGGTGCTAGGGACGCTGCCCCATCAGTTAGAATGTAGGCGAGATAGGATCACATAACATCTTTTAGTTATGTACTCACCATAACTTCAGATGTTTGGGATCCATCTCGCCTACATTCCTAATACCCACCCTCCTTCCCCCTGCCTTGGAGATCAGAAGAGATTGAACGGTTTGAGTTCTACTGTTTTATCTTGTTTCATCTGACGATGTTATATAATCAGAGCGTGCATGTGTGCATGTATGCGGACAAACTAGATCTGGGGGACTGGTAGTGGTGCATCCTGGGATATAGTAAGCTCAGCCAATAAGAGACTTCGCTCTTTGGCATAAGCGTGCCGAGTCGGAGCTGAGGATCGGCTCCGAACCCATCAGTCAGAATGTAGGCGAGATGGATCCCAAACATCTGAAGTTATGGTGAGTACATAACTAAAAGTTTTTTTTCCATCTCTCTCAACTTTCTTGTTTTAAATCCTGTGTTTGCGCTTGATCCCCACCTTTCCCGTAACTAGTCTGGTCCAGGTACAGATTTGCTGTATCCAGGACGCTTCTGAGCCCCCCAAGCCTTTGTGTTGGAGTGCAGCCTTCTAGCTTATCAGTGAGAGTGGTAAGTACTAGGTAGCCTGCCTACCACAAGAGGAGTGGTTCTTGTCCTAGGAATTGTAGTTTATTGATCATTCGGGAAGTTGTCAATCTCTATCAACTTTCTGGTTTAAAAGACCACATCTGCACTAGTTTCCCATCTTTCCTGTTACTAACCTACTGGAAAGCACTAGAAAGCCTTCAACTGATACAAGCCTTCTAGCTTAAAAGAGAGACTTTGGAGTGATCATCGATTTTCTGTATTTTCTTGCTGTACTTAACTGTTTTCCAACTAAATGCCGATTTACCAGCACTTGTGATTTAAAAGCTTGTTTTTTTCACATATTGTACTTTGGCTGCCTGCACTTTTAAAAAGTTGTTTTTCGTTTAAATTGTTTAGCTGTTGTAGGCTACACACTAAAGTGCAATAGCCTTTTCTGATTGCTTGTAGTCGTTTAAAGCTGTTTTAAGTGTACTTTTTTGCTGCTTTTGCCTTATCTTTTCAAAAAACAAAACAAAAAAAAAAAGAAAAAATGTTCTTGTTTCCCACCTTTTTCTAAGCTTAGTATAGTCCAGTTTTCAGGCTAGTGCTGAATTCAGGGCTGTTATAAGTTTCTGAGTTGCCCATACCTTATTTGGCTAGAGGGAAGTTTCTCTGTTCACCTGTGAGAGAGGGGAACTTTGAGCAGCCATCTGTCCCTGGAGGAGTGGTTCCAGCCCAGAAGTTAGTGGTTTAAAAACTGCGTTTGCATAGTTTTGTGCACCGGGCAGCACAGGTTAGCTAGGGTTAAATTATTCCTGGCTGCACTAAATCTCCTCTTCAGTTTTTCACTTGAAACTAGTCTAACTGTCAACCTAAGCACTCAAAAAGCATCCTACAGTCCAGCACTTGCTCAGAGCTAATAGCAAGCACTTATGTACCCCGACACTTGACTGCCCAGCAGGGCAAGGCTTTTTATCCACCCCTCACCAACCAAGTGACTAAGCAGTTCACCCTACTATTCAGGCATGACCAAAGGGCAACTTCAGGTGTACTCTCCAGTCCAGCTGGTGAATCCTGGGTATCCTGAGGCAATGTTACAACTGCCTCATGTACAGACGGCCCTCTCCTCCTACCACAAAGCACTAACATATGCGAGAGATGCAATTATACATCCAAACTGGAGGCTAAGGTCTCTCCACCCAAGACTGGAATAAACAGTCATGAAGAGAAGGTTAACACTTGCACCACACCTCTAGCCTCACATAGACCTACTAAACCAGCACTGGCAAAAAATGCACAAAATCATACTTGGAGGCTCTAAATAAAAACCTGCAAAATCATCAGAGAGCTCCAAAGCAGACACCCACAAAATCTGCACCTCCCGTGTCAAACCAGACAACACACAAAACACAAAATCAATGTGCTGCACAATCACAGCCCTTAAGGCGAAATAACATACCTAACACACTAGTAATAGGTGACTCAATAGTCAAGCACACTGACGCCCCACTCACTAGGCTGGACAAGGAGAAGGTTACTGTTAGCTGCCTGTCGGGAGAGCCAGAATCCACCATATAACACAAGCACTCTGGTTACTCCAGAACAAGTACAAATATGACTGTCATTGTTCATGGTGTGAATGACCTGAGACGTACCTCCCTGGACTACATGAAGAGACATGAAAGAGCTCTCTGATAATGTAGCCCAGATGGGCGGGTATGACCCTGAGTAGCATCCTGCCCTCACCAAGAATACCTCAGTATAAAGAAAAAATGATCAGTTTCAACAATTGGCTAAGCTTCTGGTGTTATTCAAAGGGGATCCAGTGTCTGTCAGCCTGGGATGGCATGCTCAACAAGCCTCATTGCTTCGCATGAGACTGCTTGCACCTGTCACCCCTTGGCTTTCGAATACTGGCCACGGCTCTTGCTGACACCATAGTGCCTTTTTTAGACAAGGCTCAGAATTCAAACCCACCTCTGTAAACAGCACAAGTAAAAAAATGAGGGTTATGCTACTCAACGCCAGGAGTTTAAATCTCAAAATGCATGCGCTCGAAGCACTCCTAAGTATGGAGAACGTCAACATCTGTACAGTAACTGAAACCTGGTTCAAGGCTCCAGAGAGCACTCCAGCACTACTGGGCTACAACTCGTACCACACATTTCGGCCACAGAACACGGACCGAAACACAAAAGGAGGGGAAGTGTATCCATATTCATCAAGGATACCCACACCTCTAGGTTAGTGGCGCAGAATGATACCTCTGAGATTATTCATGTGCAACTAACATTGGGCAAATCTGCAATGCAGATTGTGGCCTGCTACAGATCACCCTCCATGGTCCTACCGAACACCCTGATATTGGGCGACTTCAATTACCCTACCATTAACTGGGAAAACTACTTGAGTACAAACTCCCAGGCTCAGCGTTTCCTGGAATTTATCAACTCAAATGCTCTGGATCAGCTGGTAAACTCCCCTACCAGATGCCGCAACATATTGGACCTGGTCATCACCAACATGGGCGACAAGTGTTCCATACCCGGATGTCAACCCGTCATTGGTTAGATCAGACTATAAACTAATCACCCTGGATATCCACACCCCACCACTACCCCCAGCCAAGGAAACCACAATGAAAAACCTTTCTAAAGCAAACGTCACCTTACTTAAGGCAGAGGTGGTAAGTTTCACAGCCACCCCTCTAAAGGATAACACTGCCCAAGATGCAGAATCCTTTACAATTGCACTCTGAGCACCTACAAGGATGCATGGATTGTGCCATCCCTAGCAAAACCAAGACTCACTCCCATAAGAAACAGGTTATACAACAAAAGGAGGAAATTAGTTCAGAAAAAAAAGCAAACCCCAAGAAGGAAAGTCATCCCTGATCCGTGTCCGTAAGAAACTAAGGTCCCTCATAAAATTTTCCAAGGCTAACTTCGAAAGAAAAATAGCCAAGGATTCGAAAGATAACCACAACACCTTCTTTAGCTGTGTCAAGAATCTAAGTGGCAACTCACAGATGTGTTCTGAGCTAGTGCAAAATAGCACAAAATATACTGAACCTACTGATATTGCCAACATCCTGGCAGATAGATTCAGTACAAACTTCACCTCCCTCTCACCTTCAAAAGGGCCCGCAACAATACCGGAAAAGTGTAGTGTCCCAGAAATCGCAGAAGCACAGGCGAAAACAGCCCTTTCAAAAGCCAAAAGCACAGCATCAATGGGCACCAGATCGTGTCCCAAGCTGCATCTTGCATGAACTACAGAACAAACTTAACCCCCCACCTAAACACGCTGTTCATCCTCAGCCTCTCCACAGGCTGCGTGCCCATAGAATGGCGTACAGCAATGGTTATTCCGCTCCACAAAGGAGGGGCCACAACTGATCCTGGTAACTATAGCCCCATAAGCCTGACTAGCCTGGTCTGCAAGGCTGTGGAGAGCATCATCATGGAACTCATTAACAAAGACATTGGGAACCTCCAAACACTTGACCCGACCCAGTTCGGCTTTAAGGGCAGATCATGCCTACTAAACCTGGTTGACTTCTTCGAGACAGTCACCAAGGCCATAGACGAGGGAAAGGTGGTTCACACAGCCTACCTTGATCTCGCCAAGGCGTTCAACACCATTCCTCACTCGGGTATCATAGAAAAACTCGCCAGCCTGAACATAAGCCCAGATGTCACAAGATGGGTTGCCAACCGGCTTATAGACAGAACTCGCACGGTAAGAATAGTGAGCTCCAGGTCCGACTCTAAACCAGTCACAAGTGGTGTCCCACAAGGCTTGGTTCTGGGACCCCTACTGTTTGGCATATGTTTCTCAGAAGTACAGGCAACACAGGAGGATTATGGCTAACCAAGTTCGCCAATGACTGCAAACCTGAGAGCCATAATCGACTCTCCGGCTGACACGGACATCCTTCAAAAAGGCCTTACTGAGACAGACACCTGGTGTTAGTCATGGCCTCAAGCTAAATGCCAAAAAATGCATAGTCATCCCGTTTGGGGAAAAACAGAACACCCACAAATTACCATATAGGGTGGCAGCCCCCTTAATACAGAAGAGGTAATAAGAGATCTGGAGACCCAGATAGATAGTAATCTCTCCTTTGACAATCATATTGCCAAAGTAGTTAGGAAATCCTTCAATGTGGCCCATCTAATTACTAAGGGGTTCGCATCTAGAAATAGAGGTTATAGTGCCCCTCTACTCGTCACTCATCAGACCCATCTTAATAGAGTACAATGCCCCATTTGGGATGTACCACATAAGACACTTCCAACAGCTGGAAAGACCACAAAAGCACCTCACCAAAAGGATTACTGTCCTCAAAAAATATGTACTATGCAGCCCGACGGAAAACTCCGGCTGTACTCAGTGGCACATCGCTTACTCAGAGGTGATCTCTGCCTGACTTACAAAGCTATGTCTAACTCAGAATTGATGGACATGCTCCACCTAAAGAAATCCAAGTCGCTGCGAGCCACGCGCTCTAGTGAGCTAAACCTCACCACAACAATAAATAGAACATGCTGGAGGGATAGATTCCTGTCAGAGACTCCCCATGCTTTGGA
This sequence comes from Protopterus annectens, assembly GCF_019279795.1. NCBI lineage: Eukaryota > Metazoa > Chordata > Ceratodontiformes > Protopteridae > Protopterus > Protopterus annectens. The sequence goes on along the minus strand of NC_056748.1, from coordinate 914,353,731 downwards.
ACAAAATTCCTAACTACATTAGACAGAGCCCCTCACTAACACTCTTCAAGAGAAGCCTTGACGAGTGGATGGGTAACAGAAAATACACCCCTGGGATCACTTCATTGGCTCTGCTTGACAGAGACTCAGTTAATCAATGGGGCGGTGAAAGCCAACACACACTGGCTAGACATATAAATAAATGCCTTCGGGCAGATAGCCTAGTACCTACCTATGAACACTACCACCAGTCAGACATTCCTCCCAAAGAGAAGGTGATAGTCATCATTCCTACTGCTTCAGTGGCCTTTTGGTTTATCTGTCAATGTAACCCAGTACTGGCCAGCTTTCAAAAGCTCAAGAGTCCTATCCTCCTCTCTTCCTGTGTCCTGAGAGGGAATCCTTCAGTCGTGACAGGAAGTGAGTGTTCACTCTGCCGTTAAAAGATAGATCCCTGACTCTTCACAGAGTCCAGTGCTGATATTTCTTGCTTATATAAAATCCAGTGGGAGCTCTTCCTTCTCATGTTATTACATTTATTATTCTGTTTTTATTTAAAAATATTTTAATATTTTTGAGTATTTACAGTAATTCTTGCATGTAGCACTGTTAATTATTTTATCTTTGACAAATACAGTATTTCTCTCAAGATGTGCAGTCGGTATTTTAGACACTAGAGGCCTGTCTTTACTGTTGCTACTCTGCTTTGTTTTCAGCATTTGACAAAAATATTTTACAACTTGGATTTTTTTTCAACATCTATGCATTTATTGTATGTTACCACAAATTATTTGTATGCACTGTAGAGATTTTGCCCTAACAAGAAAATATCGTGTACATTGCTATTGAGTAGTATTTATGGCAGATTAATATGGCAAACGTGAGTGGAACTAATTTTTAACACTGGTTTGGTAATTGGTTGCTTTGGTCTTCGGAATTTGTGTACTGGAAATTCTTTAACTACTTTCAGTTGTAAGACTTCTGGGCGCATTTCAAACTTTTTGGTGGTGGTAGCACAGTTTGGTAGAGTTGTGTTCTGTGGGGATGTGCTTATTACTAGAAACTTAAGTGTTGTTATGGTAAAATCCAGTAGTGTCAGTTTATTATTCTAGTGAGTGTTCTATCCTGACTTGATGGATCCTAAGTCTAGTACCCCCATCAAAACCAGTTCACTTAAAAAGGAAAACAAAATAAAAATGTGATTCTGTGGGGCATGGGGGGGTGGATTCCCCTACTTCCGCCATACCTGAGTTAGAGAGCTAGTACTTGAGATACATAGACAAAAGATTTTACTAGAGTATTTGTTTCCAAAAAAAGCACACTTAGAGACCTGTCCTAGATGCTTGCTTTCTTAAACGCCTTTGAAAAATTTCTGAAATTCAAAATGCTCACCCCTACAGTCTGTCCAGACTTTCTGGTGTTCCAGACCACTGTTTCATAGTGACTATAGATTTCAAGGATGTTAATTATATTCATATTGCTCACAGTTTCAGGACATTTTTGAGTCCCTTTTGGTCTGTTTACTCACCTTGGGTGTTGGCAAAGCGTTAGGCCCCTGTTGCCTCTTGCAGGACCTGAGGCAACCCTGTTTTTCCTTATTTAGACTTCTTGCTGATTTGTGCAAATTCTGTATCTAGCTGCTTGGAGTCCTTGGACAGGGTCGCATCCCTTCTATCCCAACTGGGTTTCAAATTGAACTTTCAGAAGTCCATTCTTAAATGTTCTCCGTGAACTGTTTTCTTGGGATATTGGATAGAAACATTAAAAAGAATGGCCTTCATGCTGGAAGTTGACATTCTGAATTGTCAAGTTTTTTTATTGGAGTGTCGGAGCTGCATGTTCTCGTGGTAGGTCAACCCTTTCTGATTTTTCAAATGGGCAAGGTTACATCATGCATTAATCCATCATTCATGCCTAAAGTTGTTTTTGAATTTAAATTTAATCGAACCATCCATCTTGAGACCAGCTGGCATAATGGTTAAAGTCTTTGCTTCCTATGCACAAGGTACAAAGTTCGCTCCTGACCTCCGACCAGTGCCTGTTTGGAGTTTGCGTGTTCTTCCTGTGTGTCTGTGGGGTTGTTTCCATCTCAAACACATCAATGAATGGAGCTGTGGGCAGCAGCACAGACTCTAAATGATGCCCTGTAGGGTGCAGAGTTGTACAGACCTACTGCTTTGGACATCTGCTGTGGTGCACGGTGTCCTCAAGATAGGAGAACATGGATCATAGACTGAGCGCCGTGGTTAGGGCTAGCCACTCAGAGTAAAGTATGGCTCCAGGTGATGCAGTCATCCAAACCCCAGTGTCCTGTCCTAGTTTAAAAAAAGAAAAGAGGGAAGATTATACATAGCGTGCGCACGCACAGGCAGCTTGGGTAACCTTAACAGGACAAAACTCTTTAGAAATGCTGAACAGCAGTATGTCTCCTATACTGGGGCTAAGGAAAGTCAACCTGTCTGTAAGCAAACTACTGTGTAATTGTTCTCTGCTATTGTTTTTACTCCCACCATTGTAAAGCTCTCCCAGGCAAGGTTATGGCTTGCTCTACTAGGACCTTATCCTCTTCAGTAACGTACTGGAAAGGAGTGGATTCAAGCATTCTAGAGGTAGCAATCTTGGTCCTCCTGTTCATACCTTCCCAGGGAGCAGGCTTTGCTAGGACCTTTCTCCAAGAGCTCCTGGATCCCTCTCCATCCACCTCCCCAGGTAGGGTAAGCTTTGGGAATCTCCCTAAATGCCATTGAGGTAGTGTCAGTGATGAAGATATAATTGCACAAGTCCTACTTACCTCTAACAATAGATGTTCAAATTCCTCACTGCATCAATGGCAGCATCCATCCACCATCCCCCAGGGTGTGTGGTTGAGGTGAGTTTCAGCCTGTCTAATTTGGTTTTATTTGTTTTTTATATGGTATTGTGATTGGCTATGAATTTGCTCTTTCCAGATGATTCTGTCTTCCGGTACTTTTCTCTCCTTTGTGGAAGCAACAGAGCCTGTGCACTGTCTTCCTGTGCCAGCTCTAGTCTTCTCTGGATATGCTCAGCCCATGAGCTGCCACAGAGAGGGGGAATTGTGAGCTTTTGAAAGCTGGCCAGTGCCGGAATACCTTGGCATACAACTTGAAACGCATTGAGGCAGTAAGGAATTTGAACATCTACTGTTAGTTAAGTAGGACTTGCACAGCTGTAGTTTCTTGTGAAGTCTTATATTCAGCCAGTCTTCATTTCAGGTTCTAATTTTTGCAGTTTTATCAGTTAATCTGAATAGTTACTTAAGTTGTTCTATTCTTTCCAAGCTTTTTGACATTTGACTGTATGTATTACTCCATTGTCTGACTTTAATCAACTTTGAAGCTATCTGATTGATTTTTTTCCTATAAATTACTAGAAAGCATCTCCTATACCGAGGCTGAAACTTGAATCTGACCTACCCCCCCCCCCCCCCAACGGCTGCAAGGTTCTTTTCCACAGTAGGTTCATAGGTGTGCACTAGGCTAATGGCCCTTGAGCCTTTACAAGCCTAGCCTATAGGATTACCCTAGCATAGTGCCACCCGACCTTAGTTCCCAGTGCCTCTGTCAAGTAGAGCCACTGGAGTGATCCCAGGGTGAATTTTCTATTTCCCATCCCCTCATCAAGATTTCTCTTGAAGAGGGCCAGTGAGGTGCTTTGTTTGATATGTATGGGAAGCCTATTCCATAACCTGGGCAGTGTCTGGATTATGAACCTGTCCCTCCAGCACATTCTGATTGTGGTAATGAGATTGAGGTCCCTGGAGCTTGTGGTGCGGAGGAATTGGGATTTTTTTTTAGATGTAGAGTTTCTAACTAAGCTGTGTCAGGCCATGGCTTTGTAAGTCATGCAGAGATGGCCTCTAGGCAAGCGATAGACCGAGAATAGTTGGAGTTTTTTGAGTCTGTCCATATAGGACAAGTGTTAAAGGCCTAGGATCTTCTTTGAGAGGTACTTTTGCAGCCTCTCCAGTTGGTGCAGGGGTCTAGTGAGGTACATGCCAAATGGGGCATTGTACTCTCCGATTGGCCTAATGAGGAAAGAGTAGAGGGAGACAATGACCTCTTTCGTCCTGGATGCAAAACCCTTTGTAATGAGATGTGCACCGTAGGACTTTCTGACCACAGTGGCAATGTGGCGGTCAGAAGAGAAGTTGCTGTCAACCTGTGTTCCCAGATCTCTTATAATCCCTTCTGTGTTCAGTGGACTGCCGTCGATATAATTCATGGGAACTGGGTTTTTCCCAAAGGGGATGATGACACATTTTTTGGCATTGAGCTTAAGGCCATGGTTCTAACACCAGTCATTGGTCTCAGGTCTTTCTGTAGGATGTTAACATCACTTGGGGAGTTAGTAATGGCTCCCAACTTGCAATAGTCTGAAAACTGTCAGCCAGAGTCCCTTCGTGCTGGCCTGGACTTCTGAGAAGTAGATGCAAAACAAGGGAGGACCCAGGACTGATCCCTGTGGGACTCAACTCGTGATTGGTCAGCAGCAGTCTGACTGGAGTCAGCTACTTTCACACTGTGGATTCTATCTGTGAGCCACTTTGCAACCCACCTAGTGATATAGGGGTTGATGCCTAGCTTAGTGAGTTTTTCTATGATTCCTGAGTGGGGAATGGTATCAAAGGACTTGGCCAGATCAAGGTAGGCTGTATGAACCACCTTGCCTTCATCCACAGCTCTGGTGACTGACTCAAAGAACGTCGACCAGGTTGAGCAGGCATGATCTACCCTTCACATAACCAAACTGTGTGGGATCCAGGGCTTGGAGATTCACAATATCCTTGTTAGGTCCATGATCATGCGTTCCATAGCTTTGCATGTCAGACTTGTCAGGCTAATGGGGCGATAGATGTCTTTCTGTTCCTATGTTGCAGTATTCTTGTGGGATTTCCTGCCCTCAGGTGATTCGTACATTGGCTTTTATACAAAGGCTTCAACTTGACTGTTGCAGCTGCTTGGGACGTCACTTAGAACCATAAACCAGGGGCCTTAAGTGTGACGTCTGCACGCACAATCCCCAGAACTTTTCAGCCGCAGACAATCTCATTGTGTGTTTGCTCCTTCACATCCGATGTCTCAAAATAAAAGCTAAGTAACCCACTGGGGGGTTTTTTCTTCATATCTTACTGTTATTGCTTAGGCTTGGTTTGTTGTAGCAATTTATAGCCGATGGGTAAAAAGGGTAAATGCCCGTGCGGGTGCCATACCCCATAAAGACTCCCATGATCAGTGGGTTTTTTTTGCTTAGACCGGGAGCACTTCCATACCGCTTGCTTCATTTGTGCCGAAGACCATACGCAACTGTCTGGCAGCGCTCAACCTACCTCCTTAAGTGTTTAGCCCTAAGGATTGATCCCGCCTTGAAGGCCATGTCAGAACCTCTGCGTAAGAAGGCCAAGTTTCCCAGGCCCTCTACTGCTGCCCTGTTACCGGACACCCTGCAGCTGCCGATTTGGGAGCTGAGGGACACCCGGTGGATTCGTTGACTTCAACGACTACCTTTTGTGGAAGCTGTTGCTCAGCCAATGACCGGAACATCCCCATAGCCAACCCAGCCCCCGACTACTGTCTAGGTCAAGGGGGAACCAGAGTCTTGTTGAGCTTCCGACCAGGATCCCACTTTCAGAAACCGTCACCATCAGACCCGATTCCAGGCCTGCTCCAAGGTCTACCCCAGCAAATAAGAAACAGAAAACCAAGCACACACCTTCCACTGCAGAAGGCCTACCTGACTGGCAGTCCTTTACCTCTTCCCTGATGCAGGCCTTCATGGTCTTCAAGCCTTCAGCCTCATCTTCCACTAATGTTCATCGTGTTTCACTGTTGCAGTCATTACAGTAGGGTTATCCTGCTGGCAGGCTACCCGCAGTCGGCCTGAGTTCCAAAGTCTAGGTCCGGTGTCAGTTGCTCTCGCCTCCTCCCTGACGTCAGTGCGCCAGGGGTATAAAAGATGCAGCCGACACCATTTTCTTTGGTCTTTCTTGCCACGCGGTGCCCAAAGCAAAAGCAGTTCAAAAGTGCCGGTCGGCCGACTCCTGAGATTTTCAAATTCGAATTTCAGATCCGTAGTCTTCATTAAAGCTATGTACCCCGTTGGGGAAACCTTTTTCTTGCTCCAGACAGATGTCAGAAAAAGTTAATTGTATTTCTTGTGGGAAGCAAATACCTCATAAGGATTTTCATTCTTACTATATTCCTTGCCTAGGCCCTGACCACGACGTTGCTAGTTGTCGGTTTTGTGCTAGACTTAACCAACGCACTGTTAAGTGTCGGTACGATTTTGCATTTCATTGTTTTGGCAGAAGATTTAACTATATAATGCCGTTGGAGCAACTGACTACCGGAGTTTATAAAAAGCAGCCGGTTCTCAGTGAGGCGCTTTCGCAGCCCCTGACGCCCGCTGCCTCAGAGCCACAGGCCGCTTCCGACTCCCACGTGGAGCAGACTAGGCCACTGGAAGCTCAAGGTATTGGACTCTCGGAAACTATTCCCTCAGATGAGTCCGGAGCCGCTGAGCAGGCATTGGCTTCTGGGGGTGTTTTCAGGCCTACACAGTTAAACGTAAAACCAACTTCAGCTTCAAAGGCAAAGACTAAAGCAGCTCTGAAGACAAAGAAACAAGTACATCATTCTCCTGGACAGGCCCCCATGCCTAAAAAACATATGCTTAAAATGGCTGAAGACCTAATTACTTTGATCATGGGTTCCCATCCTCCTCCTGATAAGAGGCTTAGGCAAGAGATAGAATATGCATCTTCAGATCAGGTTTCCATTTCCTCCGATTCCTCTTCTGACCAGGAATATTCTCTTCCTCCCTATAAGGATTCTGATGCTGAAGAATTTATCCCTTCAGCCTCTCCTCCTGTGGATTATTCTTTTGGGGAAACCTGCATACTATGAGGAAGCATTTCCACTGGAAGAGCCAAGATTACTCAGAATCCAAGAAAAGGCTCCAAGACTTCCTTTTATTACCTCAGCACAGGCCCCTTGCTATCCCTCCTGTTTTAGACATTGTCAATGTATTTGCAGAGTCTGGACTGTCTCCTGACTCTTTGCCACCAGCTCCTGTTAAGCCAGACAGATACTACAGGGTTCCTGATTCACATAAATTTCTTTATAAAAACCCTGCTGCAGACCCAACCCTGCTGCAGACCCAGAAACTATCTCTGAGTCCCAAAGGGGTCAAGGCGTCCACTGCAAAAAACCCTATACCCACTGATAGGGATTCAAGGGCCGTGGACAGATGGGGGAAAAAGATTTATACTTTTGCTACCTTGGCTGTAAGAGCTTTAAATTGTCAATTTCATATGCCTAAATATCAGCAATATCTAATGTCACTGCTTAAACAAAAAATGTTGACAAATTCAGAATGTGCCAAAAACAAAGAAATGCATGATTTATTGCATGCTGCTGAAAAAGTAGGAAAGCATACCTTGCAGTGCGGTTTTGATTCTCTAGAGGCCTCTTGCAGGGGCGCTGTTACAGGTTCTGTCATTAGGAGACATGCATGGTTAAAAGAACAGAATCTGCCTGATCGTGTTAAAGCAAAATTATTAGATGCTCCACTACAACATGATACCTTGTTTGGTGTTAAAGCGGAATAGGTTTTGAAGAAAATGGAGGACAAAGCTAAATCTATGCAAACGGTCAAGGATTTCTTACAGGTACAGCCTCCCAGATTTAGCAGGAACTGGCCTGCAAAGAATTGGTCCTTTCCAGTGTCAGACAGGCCACAAAGAGGTAGATACAGATGCCCCAGAGGCAGATCACAGCCCCAAGGCTCATACAGGCTTAAACAATGGGGTGATTCAACCTCCAAAAGCGGAGAAGAAAAATCGCAGCCATGCAGGAAACTGTCTCAATGACTTTCCCTGCCAGCACCAAGTACTTATCTTCTGGCAGCTCCTTTGGGGGGAAAACTGGCACTTTTTGCTCAAAATTGGCACATGATCACTCAGGACAAATGGGTCTTAAATGTCATATCCCAGGACTACAGGTTCCACTTTTACACCCTGCCAAGGCCAAACAGCATGCCAGACCTGCCACGCAATCAATGAGCAGAAGCACAAAAATAAGTTTCATCCCTCATGGACATGAGGGCCATTCAGCAAGTACCACAGCAAGAGCAGGGACAGGGATTTTACTCAAGGCTATTCTTGGTGCCCAGAAAGGACAAAACCTGGAGACCAATACTGGACCTGTCTATCCTGAACACATTCCTGGACATTCCAAAATTCAAAATGTTAACTCTGCAGCAGCTTCTGCCCATGCTGAGCAAGAAGGCTTGGCTTGTGACTTTGGACCTAAAAGAGGCATACCTGCATGTCCCAGTCAGACAATCATGCAGAAGATACCTCAGATTTATAGCTGGCTCAATGCATTACTAATTCTCTGCACTGCCCTTTGGCTTATCTACTGTGCCCAGGGTCTTCACAAAGTGCCTGGCACTAGTAATTGCTTTTTGCAGACAGATGAATTCAAATAGATCCTTACTTGGATGACTGCCTTATTCAAGCAGAGAACAAGGACACTGTACTGCAGCATCTGGTGTTTGTAAAAACATTACTAGCAGGCCTAGGGTACACAGTAAACGAAAAGAAATCAGAACTCGTACCATCCCAAGAGGTAATATTCCTGGGTTCAAGCTTAAATATAACTGCCCAGATGGCTTATCTCACGCCAGACAAACACAGACAACTGACTACTTATTTCAAAATGTTGGCAACAAAGACCCAGTTATCTGCAAGAAAACTTTTGCAGGCTTTGGGCTTCATGGCATCCTGCATTCTGCTAATTCCATATGCAAGACTGCATATGAGGAAACTTCAGTGGTATCTAAAAAGTGTTTGCACTCAGCATTGCCACAGCCCGGAAACGATCATTACCCTCATTCCCTGCCTGCAACAGGAGTTTTGATGGTGGGCAAAAGCCTGTCACCACAATACAGGACAGCCATTCACCTTACCCACAGCCAGGCAGACATTGACAGCAGATGCGTCAGATTATGCCTGGGGGGCACATGTGGCAGGAAGTTGTATTCAGGGCACGTGGTCCGCAAGTCAAATGCATCTGCATATCAATCAAAAAGAGATGCTAGCATTTCAAAATGCTCTGACAGCCTTCAAGGATCTACTTCATCCAGGACAACTACTGGTAAAGACGGATAATACCACAGTCATGTACATAAACAAGCAAGGGGGCACACATTCCTACCACCTCTCCCGACTAGCCATGAACTTGTGGGACACAGCATTGACTTACAAAGTACATCTGCAAGCGCATTTCCTGCCAGGAAGGATAAATACTCTGGCAGACTAACTAAGCAGAAATCTAATGGATCCCCACAAGTGGAAATTGGACCCACAAGTCTTCAACACGATAACAAGGAACTGGGGATGCCCGGACATAGACCCATTTGCCTTTCCTCACAATTGCCAACTACAAAGATTCTGCACAAGGACCTATCACAAGCAAGCATGGAAAGTGGATGCTCTATCTTTCAGCTGGAAAAACCTAACAGTATATGCCTTTCCTCTTCTGCCTCTCCTCTCCAAGGTACTCCTCAAGGTCAGACAAGAGAAGCCAAAAATTATTCTGATTGCCCCAGACTGGCCCCGCCAGCACTGGTACCCAATCTTAGAGCTTGTCCCAATGCCCAAATTGGACACTACCTCAAATTCCTCACTTATTGACTCAACAAGGCAGTCAGATACTGCACAGCCAACTCAGGACTCTAAACCTGGCAGCATGGTGGATAATGTCGCCATTCAAGAACACACCTCTTTCTAAAGCAGTTATGGATGTTATTTTGGAGGCCAGGAGGCCTAGCACCAGAAAATCTTATGCAGAAAAATGGAAGAGATTCTGTGCTTGGAAAAGGGCACAAGGTATTGACACGATTGTTCCAAATATTTCTCAGATTTTGAAATATTTAACTGAGATGCTGGATAAAGGCCTTACCTTTTCATCAGTTAAAATTCATGCCTCTGCCATTTCAGCTCATTAAAATACAGAACCATATTGTTTCTCATCCATTACTAAGGCAGTACCTTAGAGGGGCTAAAAACATAATTCCCCCAAGGAGAGCACCAGTACCTGCATGGGACCTCAACTGTGTCTTGGAAAAACTTACACTGCCTCCCTTTGAGCCAGCCTCTGCAGCTGATATAAAATTCTTATCCTGGAAAACAGCTCTGCTCCTAGCAATGACCTCCGCTAGACGAGTCTCAGTTGCAAGGCACTCATGGCTGTGGAACCATTTATCTTCCATCCTGACAGGGTTTCTCTTAAGACAAACCCTACATTTATGCCTAAGGTAGTGACCAGTGTGGCCCTTAACCAAACAGTTCACTTGCCTACCTTTTACCCAAACCCACAGAATAAGAGTGAGAAACTTCTGCATTCTTTGGATATTCACAGACAGCTATGCTTCTACTTGGACAGAACCAAAGCTTTCAGAAAGACTGAACAACTTCTAGTAGCATATGCTGCAGGATCACAAGGAAAGCATATCTCAAAGCAGACTATTTCAAAGTGGATAGGCCACTGCATTCATTTCTGCTATTCACAGAGTGGCAAATCAGTGCCCAAGGGCATTAGGCCACATTCCACCAGAGCAGCAGCCACTTCAGCAGCCTTCCTCAGAGTGCCACCAACCCAAAGACATCTTGGAGGCTGCAACTTTGAGTTCAGTGCATACCTTTACAAAGCACCATCACTTACCTTTCTATTTTATTTATTTTATTTATTTATTTTACATTTGTTGACTGGGCTAGTCTAGCTGGATACATGTCCTTTTTCAGTAGAGGCCCGGGGAGAAAAGCTCCGACAAAATGACAAGACATTTTTACATTTCAACTCACAATAGTAAGGATTAACATAGGATAAAAAAACAATACAAAAGGCTATACATGCTGAATATAGGACATACACATAGTCTAAAGCAAGATTTTACTTGGTAGCATAATGAAGACAAGAGTTAAAGGTAGTGAACTCTGAGAAGGGGTGGAGTCAAAGGTGGAGAGGGGTCGATAAGTTAGTCTGGTTCGGAACAGGGGCATAACCAGTGTGATTTGAGATATTCTTTGAGATTATTTTTGAATTGATTAAGTGAGGTCAAATTTCTTAGGTGGATTGGAAGGGAATTCCAGGGTTTGCCAATGGAGTTAGCGTAGAGAGCATCACCACTCATATTCTTTGATTTAATGGTGAGTATTTGAACACTACTTGAGGATCGAAGGCAGTTAAGGTTGGTATAGGGGGTCAATATACTATTCAGTGATGGGGTTCTATCTGGATGGTTGATTATTTTGAAAGCTTCAGTTAGTTGATTGAGTTTGAGAAGATTGGGCAATTCCAACCAGCCTATTTTCTTAAGGTTAAGGCAGTGGTGGGTTCGATAAGGTGCTCCAGTTACAAATCTGGCAATATGATTATAGGCAACAGTAAGCATATTGAGTTCTTGCTTTCTAAGAAAAGAGTACTGGGGAGGCATACAAGAGAGTGGAGAGGAGGTGGGTGCGAGCAATAGTAAGTTTGGTAGTGGGGGTTAGAAAGTTCTTTATTCTGTACATGGACCCGAGTTTCTTGTTAACCGTTTTAATAGTTTGGGTAATGTGAACGTCAAATTTGAGCTTATGGTCAATGGTGACGCCTAGTAGTTTGGTACTAGAGACAGGGTCAATGATGGTGCCATTGATGGATACAACATGGAAGGAGATGTTGATTGGAATAGGAAGTTCTTTCACGGGGGGTGTGGATACAGAGGGGAAAAATAAAAGCAGTTTGGTTTTAGACAGATTGAGTAAGAGTTTCATCTGGGAGAACCATTTTTCAACTGTTGTAAAACAATGCTGAGTGGTTGTTTGTAGTTTTGAGAGAGAGGCGTCCGAGCAGATCAGAGTGGAGTCATCTGCATATTGAATGCAGGTGGTTTTAGGGATGACAGAGTGGAGGTCATTTATGAATATGGGAAAGAGAAGGGGACCAAGTATCGAGCCCTGAGGAACACCAATGGTGTTTGGGAGCATGTCAGATAGCCTGTTTTGCCATTGGACAGCTTGTTGCCTACCTGAGAGATAATCCTTGAACCAGCTTAGGGCTTGGTTGTCAAGATGTAGGTTGTCCAGGGTGGAGAGTAGAAGCTGGTGATTAACCATATCGAAGGCTTTCGATAGATCAAGAAAGAGGGCGGAGGAAATAAGTTTGTTATTGCGGTTCTTATTGATAGTCGATGAAGGGAGAGTAGGGCAGTGGTTGTACTGTGGTAAGGGCGAAAGCCATGCTGGGAGTTAGATAAGAGATTATTGTAGGTTAGGTGGTGAAGGAGTTGTTTATGAACACATCTTTCCATAATTTTCGCTTGAGGGGATAATATTGCTATTGGTCTATAGTTGGAGGTTTCCGTGGAGGTACTTCCTTTGTGAAGAGGTATAATGTATGAAACCTTCCAAATAGTGGGAATGGTATTGTCAACAACAAGAACAATAAGTGAGTCCCAGCTCTACTTTGAAAGTCTGGATAAATTTATTAATAAGCTTCACTATATTTACAAAGTTAATTTTCAGTCTCTCTAGCGCCTCGGCCAACAGCCTTTTTAGAGTAAAAAGTTAACAGTCACTAAAAAAACACTTATATACACTTGTAAAACATTTAATTACATTCAATTAAACTATTATTCAATTAAAACATGAAAAATTTAAAGATATAGCCTTAAATAAGGCTTTGCCAATTACATTCCCTATTTAAACCATACGGAACCAAAGTCCCATATTTCATAATTAGAACAGATTCCTTCTGTCTTAGTACATTTTTCTGATAATCAACATTATTAAAATGAAGTGGTACATGTTCTAAAACTATTGTTTTCATACAACTAATATCCCCACCATGACATAAATTAAAATGTTCTGCAATTGGACTAGTTAGTTTTTTATTCTTTACATCTCTAACATGTTCTTTTATCCTATCTGCCAACATTCTCTTTGTTTCACCAATGTAATATTTATTACATGTACAGAAAATCACAAATTAATCCCTTACTCCTGCATGAATATTTGTTCCTAACAGTGAAATTTTTTCCATTAATTTTTTCTACTTCAGTTACTATATATTTACACACTGAACAGCTGCCACATGGAAAAGTTCCTAACTCTTTCATATTATTAACTACATAAATTTTAGGTTGTTTAAAGATACTATGGACTAGAAAGTCCCTAATACTTTTAGCTTTTTTGTATGAAACAATCAATTTAATATTTTTTAAGGAATCAACTTCATTCTTGATAACATTCCAATAATGTCTAATTAGTTCATTCATAATATTGGAGAAATTTGTATATTTTGTCACAAAAAATATTTTTTCTTCATTTGCTATATATTTATTATATCTATATTTATTGTGTTCTTCATCATTTATTTTTGTATGAAAACTCTCTTTGAACACTTTTATAATACTATTTTTGACTGCAGTGACATCATAACCCCTATTAATAAATAACTTGGCCATTTTCAGACTCATCATAAGCTACATTAACATCAGAATTAAGTCTTTTTATCCTAGTAAACTCTCCAAAGGGAATGCTTTTTAAAGTATGTATCGGATGACAACTACTCCCACACATTTTCCAACTAATTTCATCAAATTTTCTATGTATACTGGTGTGTATAAACTGGTTATTAACACCTTTAAGAGAAATATCCAAGAAATTAATTTCAGAACCTATCTGTACATCACCAAATTTTATACCATATTGGTTCATATTTAACTTATGTATAAATTGATCAGAAATTTCATAACCATCTTTACAAATAAAAATAAGGTCATCAATAATAACATGTGTATTAAAAAAATGTAATTTATATAGAAATTCATTTTTAAACATCCCCATAGATAGATTAGCATAAGCTGGAGCGAATGCTGCTCCCATCGCTGTTCCGGTTAATTGCTTATATAATTTACCATTAAATTCAAAAACATTATTTTTTTAAACAAAATTCTACCATTTCTAATACGTAGTGGGTTTTAGGACAATCACTCAAAAAAAACTTAATAGCTTCTAATCCCCAGAAATGGGAGATATTTGTATATAGACTCTCTACGTCAGCAGTAATAAAGTACATTCCTTCCTCCCAACATATGTTTTTAATATTTTGAAGGAAGTCGTAGGAGTCTTTAATATAGGACGGTAATGTCAAAACTTTATTAATTAATATTTCATGTAATAAAGTACACATGTTATATGTAAAAAAAGCCATGAGCTGACACAATTGGACGGCCTGGAGGACTATCTAAATTTTTGTGTATCTTCGGCAGACAAAAAAATCTTGCCATTTGAGTATTTTTAATTATTTTTTGGTCAACATCAGACTTTGTAAAATAATGTAACCTAATTCCTTTCTGTAACAAATTCATAAAGTCAATTTCTGCTTTCTTTATATACGTTACATCAGTCTCAAGATATACATCTTTGTTGCCAAGATGTTTCATGCACATCTCATAATAATCACAAGCATTTAATATAACCAATTTTCCCCCTTTATCTGAAGGCTTGAAAACTATGTTCTCATTCTTACTAAGTGTTCGTAATTTATTCCACTCTATTTTGGTCAAATTATAATGATGTTTGTTTCAAAAAACATTCTAGTTCTTTTTCCACCATTAAGTTTAATACACATTCAAATTTCTGTATTAATGCATTTTTATACGGAGGTAAAAAAGAGCTATTAGATTTTAACCTACTCGTATTAAAAGTGCTGTATGCATTAATTATATCCTCATTATCTGATGTACAAGAGTAAAAGCTCTCATCACTCTCTACATCACTATTAAATATTTCCACAGTAGAGCTGTTAACACTAGTGGAAAGACTAGAGGTATGTCTACAAAAATATTCTCTAAGATTCATTTTACGAAATAGTTGAAATAGTTCCGTTTTTAATTCATATTTTTTTGGAAAGCAGGTAGGAACAAATTTCAGCCCCTTTTCCAAAATACCCATTTCAACACTATCCAACACATAATTGGACAAATTAATTACATAATTATTAACTATAGTTTCATGATTAAATTCAAGCCCATCTACCTCTTTTAAAATGTCCATCGCCCGAGTCTCTATGGCGTTCTGAGTTATTCCAGCCTCTTTTCCTGGTGTTCGTATATTGTCCATTAAAATTCGAGAATGTCTTCTGGAAACCTTCCGAATTCGCGGCTCCTGGTAGTTCAGGAAAGTTCTCTCTATCATCTTCTTCCCACGATGACGCGCCACTTTCACCAGACAGGAAGCCCTTATTTTTATACGCTTCAGACACCGGATTTCCTCTCTGGAACGTAACAGCCTTCTTTCTAATTCTCTGGTTGTTAGTGAACACAAACGCCCTCTTGTGTTCATAGTTATCTGATATCTCTAGTTAACTTATATTTTTTACGATTAATAAGATCTTTCTCATAGTTGGTTAATTTGGTATTTATACCCACCAGGAAATTTTCCAAAGTGGTATTAGAGGTTAAGCTTACTAGCTGATCACATACATCTTTAATTTCATTTACAAGTTTATCTTTTTTAATGTTATCTCTCTCAGTTAAAATTGAAACCCATTCAACACTGCACCGATGTGCAGCCGCTATCCAGCGTTCATGAAACTTTTGATCTGTTTCATCATTGAGATCAAATGGTGTAGAAGGGTTCTTAACTGTTAGTGGGAATGGTAGCTTCAGTTATAGTCCTATTGATCAGGATAGATATGGGATAGGCGATTGCATCTGACGCGATTTGTAGGTATTCCGCTGGGAGGTGATCCGCTGCTAGGGTAGTTGGTTTAAGTCTTCTTAGGAGGGTAGAAATATAGGTGGTAGAAACTGGTTCAAGGCTAAAGGTGGGGGGGCAGGGGAATTCGTATGAGTGGAGGAGGTAGTTAGCTGACTAGCTAGGGACTGGATGGTATCAGTAAAAACGAGTTAAAGGTGTTGGCTATGTCTTCTGGGTCTATCCCTATTAGTTTATCAGGGGTAGGGGGTGGTAGATTTACCTGGGTGGAGAAGGTTGTTAAAACCTGCCGAGAACTTCTTTGGGTTATTCTGGTGCTTATTCTGAAGGTGGCAGAAGTACTGTTTTTTTTGTCCTGAATAATGGCAGATTTGGTGGTGTTTCTGAGCTGTTGAAATTTGATGCGGTCTAGGGGGGTTTTGGTGGCTCTCCATTTATTCCAGGCCTGGTCGCGGAGTTTGATTTTGGTTTTGGTTTGACTAGTTAGCCAGGGAGCTATCCGTTCCTTGGATCTAATTTGTCGTTTTGGGGCATGAGTCAAGTATGTTAAGGAACATGTCATTAAAGTGGGAAACACCCTCCTGGAGGGGTAGCTTTTTTAGAATAGACCAGTTATAGGACTGGAGTTCTGCACGGAATAGTTGTGGGTCAAAATTCTTTTTGTTTCTGACTATTCTGTATAAGGTGGGGTTGGTGGTTGGGCATTTATGTTTGATGATATAGGTAATAAGGTGGTCACTAAGGTCGTTTGGGAGGGTCCCAGTGGTGTAATTTTGTGATTCCTTATTGGTAAGAATCCAATCAATGATGCTCTCTTTTTGTTGGGTATTGCCAATTCTAGTTGGGGACAGAAGATTTTGGGAGAATCCATGTAAGTTAATAGGATGTGGAGTTATGTGGGTGGCGCAGTCAGACCAATCTATATTGACGTCACCAAGGACTATGGTTTCTTGAGGGTAATTGGTGGATAACCAGCAGAGGGTTTGCTCCAGGTTTTCCGTGTTCTTCCCTGGTGGGATATAGATTCCTATTAGATTAATGCATTTCTGGGCATTTAGGCATATCTTAAGGGCAATGAGTTCTATATTGGAGACTTTGGGAGGTTGAAGTGGATTCCTTATAACATTTAAGGTATTCCTGAACATAACAGCTATACCCCCGCCCTTTTTATTTATCCGATCAGTCCTGAGAATGTTGTACCCGGGTGAAAGAATCTCTTCATCCTTAGTGGAAGGTTTTAGCCATGTTTCAGATACACAGGATGTCAGGAGTATGAGTGGCTAACAAGGCATGTAGGTTATGAACCTTGTTGTTAATACTTCTGATATTAAGATGAAGTATAAGTAAGGAATCTGAAGAATTTCGGGCTATTTTAGGGGGGTTCGGGTCTAAGACTGTGGGTGGACCTGGGTTGGGGTGAATATCACCATCTATGATAAGGGATTTTTTCAGGTGATCTATAAATCTTAGTAGTTTGCTTAGGGTTTTAAGATTAGCATTAGGATTCATTATCTTCGGATAACGGAGGATGAGAGGCACTATTTTGGAGGATAATGTTTTGTCAGGATAGGGGAGAAATGAGGTAAGATTAGAGGAAAGATTTGGCTGGGTGCTAGTGTGTCCCTTGGGGAAAGGGATGCCTAGCAGAGTTTGGTTTTCATAGGTTAAGAAATGAGCAATAAGAAGGAGTATAAATGTAAGAGGGGTAATAGTATTTGAAATTTTGCCCATGGTGCATGAAGGAGAAGAGGCAAGAGGGGGGAGGGATTATAAATTTAACGTAGTATTGAAGGAAAGCCCAGAAAGAGGGAGGAGTATTAAAAAGTATGGGGGGCGGACCTGGTTGCTAGGGGGAAGGTGGGAGGGGCTGGCTAGCCCTATAAATGTAGAGGTACTGGGGGTGGGTGGGATATGGGGGCAGGGTGGGGAGCGGAGCGAAGCCCGAGCGAAGCGAGGAATAAACCGCCAGGAGTTCCCAGGGTCTAAAAGCCAGATTGTAGTGAGTTTCTAGACTTGTGCCTTTAGTATTTGCTGTAGCCAGTGAGACTGGTATAGTTTTCTGGGAATACAGCTTGTGCTCTGTTGTTTGGCCTTTAAAATAGTCTGTAAAACTGATTATAATTTTATGGGAATACCTTTTTAGACTATCAGTTCTTGTGAAGGTACTGTCAAGTTTCTGCCAGCTGGTCGCTATTCCTGGCTATTACAGAGTTGTTAATGATAATCTTTTACCCTGTAAAACTTTTAGTGGATGACTTAGGTTTTTAAAGTACAAGGATTGTTCTGTGCATTCGCACCGGGTTGGCATTCAGTTAGATAGCGTTGTGAGTCTTGGGAACCACGCGTAGGATTAGGTAGAGAGAGGGGCTGCCTGTTTACGCTCTTTTTCCTTCAGCTCCCACTCCAGTCGTGATTTTTTTGCTTCCCAATTGGCTGGCAGTTTTAGTCTCCTATCTTCTTCTGCCACCTCTTGATGTTTCAGTTTCCGAGCTTCATTCTCTTGTCCAACCTTCCCTTATGACTATGAGTTCCACAACTAAGCAGAATTCTGTAGAAAGCGACACATATTTCATAAAACAGCATACACACCTCCCAAACAATTAAGCCAAGTCTTGTCTATTCTAAATCCAGGGCAGACTTTGCCACTGCAGTTCTGCAGGGCCTGATAACCTCTCCTAATCCTATTTAGCACCAGCCACCAACCATAGCTTTGGTATTCAACCCAATTGTAATGACCAACAGTGAAACATGAACATAGTACAGTTGTGTACCTACCATAAATGTAGATGTTCAAGTGCACTCACTGTTGCAGTCCAGGTTACCCTCCCTCCATCCCCTTTTTCCTTGCTGGGACTTAACTGTACTTCTCTGAAGGAAAAGTTGTATGTGAAGTTGTTCTGTCTTGCCGTTTTGTTCTTACACGTGGGTTCGGAGCCGATCCCTCGCCTCCGAGTCGGCCGCTTTTCAATCTCAAACTCTGAGAAGCTCGAGACAGTATATATCCCATGATGCTCTGCTGTAAACCCCAGATCTAGTTTGCCGCTGCAACGGATCTACAGACTCTGAGGAAGCTCGGGCCAGTGTTATTTTTTTCTATATTTAGAAATATTTTGAAAAATATTTTTCTCTGAGTGTTAGCTAGTGTTATAGTATGTAAAAAAAAATAGAGTTTAGTTAGACTTAGCGTGTAGATTAGAATACTTTGGAGTGTTTTCTTAATGGCTGTTTGTTCTAAGCCTTTCTTAGTTTTTTGGGCGTGACAAGGCTCTGTCATCTCCTTTGTGTGTGCTAATTTTATTAGTGGTAGTTAAAAATTTGTTAGAAATTATCTAGTTCTGTAGAGATTTAAACTTATAAAAATATTTGAATACCATTTGTGTTTAATACTCAAAGTTTTGAGTTCAGGGATCTGAACTTTATATGTATGTATATATATATATATATATATATATATATATATATATATATATATATACCACTCCACCTGTGTGTACTGTTTAGGATCTGTTCATTTGCAGGAAGTGTGCTCTATCTGACACTCCTTCAGCTTTAGCGCCAGGATTCTTCTGGAAAGGCACTAGAAGCTGGAGGATAGAGGACTCCTGAAGCCTGATTTTCAGGCTGTGCTGGACAAGACAGACCTTTCTTCCAAGGCTTCCAAGGGGTCCTCGGAGCCCAAGTCCTCTGCTCCGAGCTCCTCTAGTATGGCTTGATCATCAGCTCCACAGCCCTTGGAGCCGTGTACTGATCCTTTATCTCGGAGCCCAGTTGTGGATCTGGTGTTGGAGACTCCTCAGTCTCCGATTCTTTAGTTGGTGCCGTCTTCGGCCCCTTCGACCCATCCCTCGACCCATTCTTCGAAGTTATCTGATGTGGACCTGGACCGCGTGATTAAGAGATTGCTAGAGAACCCGGCCCTGGCCAAAATGCTTTCCGCTTCGAGCCACTCTGCTTTGAAGCCTGAAATCACAGTCCTACTTTCTACTACTCCTCCGAAGCCAGTCGAAACTCTCTGAGCCGGGGCAGAGAGAACCGATGTTGGTAGAGCCCTCTGAGCCGAGGTTCGATCCAGCTCCGTCGACCTTTATCTCCTCTGTTCCAACCGTGGAGTCTCTGAGCTGACACTCCCTCGCTGGCTCCCGGGGTGGAGAGTCGGACCAAGACTTCTGTTCCGACCCTTCCCCTTGGGGCTTCGGCGCAGGTGGGTTCTGCTCCATCCTTTGGATTAGAGCGCAGGGTCTCTGCTCGCAGAGGGCTGCCGGCCTCTTCAGAGCTGACAGACTTCTCTGATCGGGATTCTGGGGCCTTCGATGCCATGAGGAAGGTCATGTCTTCTAAGACCACTACCTCCTCATTTTTCTTCCCCTCCCCCTGAAGGGCATAGTTCTGTCTCTTCCCCACAGGTCCCTACCAAGCGTAGAGACCCAGAGCCTCAGGTATCCTCATTGGGGGGGCCCCCTCCTCTACAGGGACTTCACCGGACGCTCCCACCGATGAAGTACCTAGGAAGAGACTGTGCAAGAGGAGGCACTTGGATTCCCCACAGGAATCCCTGACATTGGATACAGACTTGGAGGAATCAGAAGGGTCCCCAAGATCCCCCTCGGAGGATGTTTCATTTGCAGACATATTGGAGATCTTAAGGCAGAGGGGTGATTGGCAGTCCCTTGCCCTTACTGAGGATGAGTCGGTACTCCTGAAGGCCTTTGGGTCTCAACTATCCACCTCCTGGGTTACTCCTCCCTTCGACGAACTAATGGATCTGGGTGTTCGAAGGGCGTGGGAGTCCCAGTTCAGTGGAACTGGTCCCTCGGAGGCCCAACAAGTTCATTACTTCCCCTGCTGACAAGGCCTTTCTTACCAAGGGAGTCCCGGTTGATGCCATGGTGGTGGCAGCAGCCACCAAGAAAGAGATGTCTGAAACCTCCTCTTCTGTCCATCCTCCTAATAGGGATTCTAGGATGATAGACTGGTATGGGAAATGCTTATTTAGTTCTGCGGCATTTTCCATGAGGTCGTTCAACTACCTGACCCATTTTACCCGCCTTCAACGAGATCTCCTTCAAGAGCTGGGAGATGCTCTACAGGGTAACGCAGCTGATGCAGTTTGAGAAAGTGACTGCACAACTCAACACCCTCAGTTCTATAGTCAACTCATCCATGCGGCTCATTTCTTATGCCGCCGATGGATCGAGTAGGGAGGCAGGTTCAGCGATAGCTCTTTGGAGACCGTCCTGGATGCGCCTTTGCGGAGGTCTTCCTTCGTCGATACCCCATTCGATGGTTCTGCCTTGTTCAGGCCTAAAGTTAAGGAGCCGCTTACTAGGTGTGAACAAGAAGGAAAAACTGTCTGCTGTAGGAGTCCGATGTTCTTCATTCCACATTGCTGCAGTCCTAACTAAGTTGTAGTAGCTGTCCAGTCGGACCACCCAAGTATAAGTAGTAGGGCTGACGCGGTCAGGCGCATTAGACTGACGTCGTAGTAATCAGGTACTACTTAAATGCATGCCCGCCATCCTCTTTTTTTTTTCTTTTGCCCGCGGCGCAGAAGCAATTTTATGTAGTGCAGGGTTTTGGTTCTGAAAAGTCAGAAGTCAGTCAGACAGATCAAAGTTGTTTAAGTACCCGTTGGGGAATATTTTGGTTTTCTTGCCTCATGTCAGAAAAGTGAATAACAGGGCCTGAGCACTATTAAGAGAAGGTTAGACTGTGCCAGGTTAGTGTTTATAAAGCAGCAAAGCCTAGGGAGGCTCAGTGGAGCCGGAGGTTTTGCCAGGTGTCTCTTTGGAGTCTCAGGGTGACTTTACTGTTACAGGATGTATCCTCTCAGGAAGTAGGCCAGGCTGAGGGGCTTCTCAGGTGGCTGTTCTTCCAGAGCCTCCCTTCAGTTTCCAAGGCTTCTTTGAGGGGCAGGCCAAGTTTAGCTGGATCTTTGCCTAAGAAACATATGCTTAAAATGGCAGAGGATTTGATTACTATGATTAGGGTTCTATGCCCCTCCTGATAAGAGGCCTAGGGTGGAACCTGAGTTTGAGAGTTTTGAGCAATGCGAAGACTTGCAGGAGTACCCTCCTTATTCTGATTCTGATGTGGATGATTCTACTCCTTCTGCTTCTCCTCCTGAGGATTTTTCATTTTCAGAGACTCTGCATTCCATGAGGGAGCATTTTAAATGGGAAGGTCAAGATTTCTCTGATTCCAGGAAAAGGCTTAGGGAATTCTTGTTTCTACCCCAGCATAGGCCTTTAGCTATACCTCCTGTTTTGAATGTGGTGGAAGATGTGTTTGCAGAGGCTTCCCTGAATCCTGATTCTTTGCCTCCTGCCCCAGTTAAACCGGATAGGTATTATAGGGTGCCTGAAGCTCATAAGTATCTTTTAAGAGTCCTAGGGCAGACCCAGAAACAGTCTCTCAGGGGCCTAAAGGTGTGAAGGCCTCAGTTGTTAAAAATCCTGTCCCTCCTGATAAAGAGGCAAGGGCTTTGGATAGATGGG
This sequence comes from Protopterus annectens, assembly GCF_019279795.1. Classification (NCBI taxonomy): domain Eukaryota; kingdom Metazoa; phylum Chordata; order Ceratodontiformes; family Protopteridae; genus Protopterus; species Protopterus annectens. The sequence goes on along the minus strand of NC_056748.1, from coordinate 914,331,471 downwards.
GAAAGAAAGTGTATACTTCTTCCACTTTAGCCATGAAGTTGAATTGTCAGTTTCACATGTTAAAATATCAGAATTATCTTCTTTCACAGTTGAAATCTAAGGTGGATGCTCTGGCTGAAGGTATTGAGTGTAAAGAGTTGCAGGATTTAGTTCATGTGTCTGAACAGGTGGGTAAACATTCCTTGCAGTGTGGTTTTGATGCTGTGCAGGCCTCCTCCAGGGTGGCTGCCACTGGTTCTGTTCTTGGCTGAGAGATCAGAATTTAGCTGAGCATGTTAAGACAAGGATTTTGGATGCTCCTTTACAGTCTGATGTGTTGTTTCTGTGGAAGCAGTTTTGAAGAAAATGGAGGACAAGGCTAAGTCTATGCAAACTGTTAAAGATTTTTGCAGGTGCAGCGTTTAGTAGAAATTGGCCTACTAAGGGATGGACTTATCCTGCTTATGATTCCCAGTCTAGGGGTAGGTCCAGAGCTCAGGGTTCTTTTAGGCCTAGGACAGGGAGTTCCCCTGCTCAGACTTCTGGTGAGGGCAGGGAGACCCAATGACCTGCCTTTTCAGCTGCCTTGCCTGGCGGCACCTTTGGGAGGAAGGCTGTCTCTTTTCAAAGAAAATTGGGATTTAATTACCCAAGACAGATGGGTTCTGGATATTATTCACCACGGTTACAGGTTTTATTTCCATACCTTGCCTCCTTTCAAAGGCATGCCAGACATTCCTCCTCTTCAAAGAACAGAGGCTCACAAGCAAATTTCTCTGTTGCTCCAAATAGGGGCCATTCAGTCAGTTCCTGTGCCAGAAAGGGGCCTAGGATTTTATTCTCGCCTGTTCCTAGTACCAAAGAAGGGGAACACGTGGAGACCAATTCTGGATTTATCTATCCTCAACACTTATCTGGACATTTCCAAGTTCAAAATGTTGACGTTACAACAGCTTTTACCTCTGCTGGGCAAAGATCACTGGAGGGTAACTTTAGATCGAGCTGGAAATTCTCATCAGTTCTCTGCATTGCCAGAGTATTCACAAAGGTTCTGGCTCCAGTGATAGCTTACTTCAGGCTAAAAGGAATCCAAATCTATCCTTACTTGGACGACTGCCTGATTCTGGCTCAAGAAAAAGATCTTCTACAGCATCTGGAATATGTCATAGCAGTGCTAAGATGCCTAGGGTATTCTGTGAACGAAATAAAGTCCAGTCTAGTACCCTCTCAAGACATGTGCTTTCTGGGTGTGAGACTGAATACAGCAGCCCAGATGGCCTTTTTAACCCCGGACAAACAAAAGAATCTTTCCAGTTACTTCCATCATCTATCTCTTCAGTCCTGACTGCAAGGACAGTCCTTCAAGCCTTAGGGTTCATGGCATCTTGTATTCTGGTGCTTCCCAATGCCAAACTGCATATGAGGAAGCTACAATGGTATCTCAAAACAGGAATGTCACCTAAACAAGGGACTCAGCCAGAGGCAAGTCAGATTCTAACGACAGATGCCTCAGATATTGCTTGGGAGCTCATCTAAATGGAAAGTGGATACAAGACAAGTGGCCTGCCAGACTACAGCATCTACATATCAACATGAAAGAGATGTTAGCAGTTCAGTTTGCATTAATAGGGCAGGTGTTGATTCCTGTCATGTGGTACATCAACAAACAACCCATTGTGCAGACAAGCAATGATTTTAGTCTGCAACTAACTCTTCAAACTGGATCTTCATGTATTTCAAAAATTGACAGTGTCATGGGATTTCATCACACAGCTTGGAAAGTGGATGCTCTTTCTTTCAGTTGGAAAAATCTTCATGTGTATGCCTTTCCACCTCTGCCTCTTCTTCCTAAGGTCAGACAAGACAAGCCAAGGATGATTTTAATAGCTCCAGATTGGCATTACTGAGGAGTCTGGTAAGGAAGCCTCCATGGCCTTTACCCTTGATTCCACACCTGTTGTCTCAGAGGGACGGTCATCTGCTCAATGTCAAGCTTCACTCTCTACATCTAACAGCCTGGCATATTCTGTTTTCAACAAGTTTTAAATGTGATTATGGAAGCCAGAAGACCTTGGAAGAGATTTTTGTTTTGGGTGGCTCTTCAATATCTTACTGAGTTACTGGACAAAGGTTTGTCTTTCCATCCTTTGTTCAAGCAATTTCTTAGAGGGCAAAGAATATAAGACCCCCGTAGAGCTCCTACTCCTGCTTGGGATCTCAATTTTGTGTTGGAGAAACTTACTCTAAAACCTTTGAGCTCGCGGCTACTGCTGAATTGAAATACTTGTCATGGAAGACTGCTTTTGTTGGCCATTACTTCTGCAAGAAGGGTTTCTGAGTTGCAGGCCCTTATGGCAGTGGAGCCTTTTGATTTTTGCTTTGAACCAAACTATTCATTATATTTTGGAGGCAGCTACTTGGAGTTCAGTGCATACTTTCTCTAAGCATTATCACCTTCCTCTCTACTCTAAGTCTAGGGCTGGTTTTGCCACAGCTATTTTGCAAGGCATGTTGTCAGTTCCTGCTTCCTTGTGATTTGCCAGCCTCTCTGCTTTGGGATTCTAATGTGGAATGAAGAACATAGTACAGTTTTGTACCTACCATAAATGTAGATGTTAGGATCCACATTGCTTCCCTCCTTCCCTCTGTGTTTAGGGGTGGTTGTGTAGGTGAGGTTATATTCTGCTAATTGTGTATATATTGTATATATATTTTTTGGTGCAGGTATTTTGGGAGTTTTTGGTTTTTGGCCTTATCTTTTCAGGGTCTTCTGACATCTGGGGCAAGAAAAGACTGAGGATATCCGACTGGACAGCGGACTACCCAATAGTTAGGACTGCAGCAATGTGGATCCTCGAACATCTACATTTATGGTAGGTACAAAACTGTACTTTTTTCCACTCCAACTAGACCGTACCCCAAAGGGCAACAAAGTGGAAAAATGTGGTTTTGAAAGCCCCCAAGGAGCTTTCCAGAACACACCTACGGATACCCCCTCTAGGGGCAGAGGAGGGGGTAAAAACGGAATACGCCGTCCAAATGGCAGTGGGGGGTCTGCAAAATCAGGGTGACAGGGAGCAGTTCTCTGGTAAAGCCCTATCAGCATTCCTGAATAGATGCCTGGCTGTCCTCCTCTGGAGGCGGTCGGGGTTTGCTTGGCTTTATACCCAAATGCCTGGCTAAACATTACAATGGATTCTTGGGTAACAGGCATCATTTCCAGAGGTTACTACATCCCCTTTACAAAATTCCCTTCCATGTGTACAAGTATTCCAGACGTTCCACCCAGTCTGCGAAAACTAGCAGCCATAGAGATTCAAAACCTGCTAGACGAGTCATCCAGCCAGTCCTGGCGGACCAGATAGGATCCGGAACTTACTCAAGGTTCTTTTTAGTTCCAAAGAAAACGGGACTGGAGGCCCATTTTAGACTTCAGCAAACTCAACACCTTCGTCAAGAAGGAAAAGTTCTTGATGGTCACGCTTCAATCGATACTTCCGTTCCTAGAAACGGGCGATTGGATGTGCTCTGTAGATCTCAAGGATGCTTACTACCACATCAAAATGGCCAGATCATCCAGAGATCACTTGCGTTTCCGGCTGGGGGGCAGTAATTACCAGTTCAGAGCCCTGCCCTTTCATCTCACCACAGCCCCCAGAGTGTTCACCAAATGTATGGCAGTGGTCACGGCTCACTTGAGACGCTTAGGATTCCGATTGTTTCCGTATCTGTATGACTCGCTCCTCACCGCCACCTCCAGGCATCAACTCATTCAGGCAAGAGACTACACTATCAACCTGTGTTCCCAGTTGGGCATAACCTTAAACTTCGAAAAATCTGCGTTATCGCCCTTGCAGCGTATTGCCTTTATAGGATCAGAGCTAGACACTGCCGATTTAAAGATCAGGTTGCCTCAAACAAGAATCTTATCTCTAAGAAGTCAATTGTCCAGTCTGTTGACCCAGAACAAAGCTCCTGCGTCCCAGATACTGAAGTTATTAGGCACAATGGCAGCCACGCTAATAGCAGTCTCTTTCGGGCGCATGCAGATACTCCAGTGGTTACTGTTCACACAATGGTCTTACCACCAACTGCCCATGTCGCACGAGATTCTGTTAACAAATCTTTGCAAGAAGGATCTCAATTGGTGGCTGAACAGCGACCAGATAGTAGTCGGAAGTCCCCTTGTTCTTCCCCAACCCACAGCCACAGTGACCACGGATGCTTCCCTGATAGGGTGGGGGGGGGGGGGCTGTTTCAGGGAAAGACTGTCCAAGGTACTTGGTCAAGCATGGAATCACATTTGCATATAAATGTCCTTGAGCTGAGAGCGGTGTTCCTGGCGTTGCAACACTTTCACGACTGTCTTCCTCCAGGCACAATTGCAATTCAGACGGACAACATGTCAGTAGTCTGATACATCTTCAAGCAAGGGGGAACCAGATCGTATCCCTTATGCCGAGAGGCCCTAAATATTTGGCAGTGGGCTGTATCCACCAGGCGCTTACTGATAGCAATGCACATCCCGGGGTCATCCAACATGATAGCGGACAAACTGAGCAGAGCCATCCTGTTGCCTCACGAGTGGTCCCTCAAACAGGTGGCGGATAAGATTTTCCACAGGTGGAGCCAGCCTTGCAATGCCAAATGCAGAAGCTACTTTGCCCTTTATCCCCTACCGGGGAGCAACCCGGGGGGCGTGCTTGTACACGATTGGCCCCCGGGCCTCTTCCCGCCAATTCCCAAATTCATATAGAAAGCCAAAAGTGGTTAGCCCCAGCTTGGCCTCGTCAGATTTGGTTCCCCTTCCTACAGAAGTATCAAGTGGAAGAACCATGGATTCTGGACCCAGTACCAGACCTTTTGACTCGTTCGTTGGGAGTTCATCCCTCCCTCATCTCCCTAAAACTGACAGCTTGACTGCTCAATTCCCATATTAGCCAGGTCTCAAGATTTGTCTCCCGTGGTCCAACATGTTGTGGTTTCCTCTCATAAACTGTCAACCAGGAAGCTATATAATAGCAAATGGAAACTGTTTGTTCACTGGGCTTCTCACCATGACATTGACCCATATGTTGCGCCTATTCATACCATATTAGAGTTCTTGTCCTCCTTGTTCTATGATGGCGCAGCAGCTGCCACTATAAGGGTTCAATTGGCTGCTATTTCCAACTTTCATGTAGGGTTTAACGGATCTAACATCATGTCCCACAGACTCTGTAAGGCCTTTTTGAAAGGGACCCACCATCTCAGACCACCTATCAGACTCTCCCTGGAATTTGAATCTTGTTTTATCCCAATTGATGCTTACCCCCGTAGAACCTGTGTCATCTTGTGATTTGAAGTTTGTCTTGGAAAACAATATTTCTGGTAGCCATTACATCTGCGTCTCTGAACTCCAAGCTTTATCTTCCAGGCCCCCATATTTGATCTTCCACCCTGATAGGGTGTCCCTCAGGACAAATCCTACCTTTCTTCCTAAGGTCTGTTCAGAAACTAACTTAAATCAGTCCATTGAGGTCCCAGCTTGTTTTAGACACCATACCAACAGACTGGAATATGTTACACAAGCTTGATGTTCACAGACAATTGAGATTCTACTTGGAAAGAACGAAAGATTTCAGGCAATCTGATCAACTCTGTCTCTTGCGCAGAGAACAAGAAAGGTTCTGCGGTGACAAGTCACATTAAGTGGCTTTCTGATTGCATTAAATTCATTTATTCCTCCACTAACCAGCCATTACCGACTAATGTCAAAGCCCATTCTACCCGGGCTGTTTATACGTCATTAGCTCATGCAGCTCGTTTACCCTTGGTTATCATCTGTGCAACTGCTACTTGATCCAAACCTCACACGTTTACCACTCTTTGCAAAGTGGACAGTGCCTCCAGGGACAGGGCTTCCTTTGGTTCCACTGTGCTCAGGAATGTTCTCCCTTGAGCCACCCAGGATTTAGGGTGCTTGGGACGCTACCCACGTGTAAGAACAAAACGGCGAGATAGAACAACTTCACATAAAGAAGTTATGTTCTTACATAACGTTCCATGTGAGTTGTTCATCTCGCCTTTTTTTTGTTACATTCCCTCCCACCTTCCCCCTCCTGGTGAGAAAGATGGTTGCCTTGATGGATTGGTTGGTCTTGTCAGCCTGTCTTCTTAAGACAGACTGTTTTTTCCTTTCTGCAAATCTATAGGTACCTAGATGGGTAGGTACTGCAGTGTTTATTTTTTTAGGCTGTCTTCGGGTGCAGCATACTAGATCTGGGGTTTACAGTAGAGCATCATGGGAGATATATACTCTGTCTCTAGCTTCTCTGAGTGTTTGAGCTTGAAAAGCGGCCGACTGAGCCGAGGGATCGGCTCCAAACCCACGTGAAAGAACAAAAAGGTGAGATGAAAACTCACATGGAACGTTATGGTAAGAACATTTTTTTTTATTTTGGTTATGCATGCTTTTTGGCATTAGTGAGCCTACCATTTTAGGGGCACCAGACATCTGGGGCAAGAAAAACTGAAGAAAACGGCGTAGGCTGCATCTTTTATACCTCTGGCGCACTGACGTCTGGGAGGAGGCGACAGCAACTGACGCCGGACCTAGACTTTGAAACTCAGGCCAACTGCGGGTAGCCTGCCAGCAGGATAACCCTATTGTAATGACTGCAACAGTGAATACACTCGAACATCTACATTTATGGTAGGTACACAACTGTACTATCTAACTTTTTTCAGCTCTAGGCCTGCTTCAGCCTCTTCCCTCCCCCCTGATATGTCAGGTTAGGTAAGAAGAGCATGATGCTTCCTTTTCCTTCTCCGAGGACTCAGTTTCTTATTCCTCCCAAATTGCTTCACCCCCAGGACTAATACTCCCCTGATGAATCTATAGAGGGAGATTAACCCCCCTGAGGATATCACCAGAATGAAAGATTTCAAGTGGGATACCTCCCAGATGTCCAATACCTAAAAGAGGTGTATTGACCTTCAAGTAGAATCCCCTTCCCCCTCTGCTGTTCCACCAGTCCTACCTGCTTACCTAGATGTCTTTAACTCTGCATCTAAGACTCCAGATTCACAGCTACCTACCCCCAAGCGACCAGATCGCTTTTACAAGGTGCCTGATGACCAAAAATTCTTAATCAGACCTCCCTCGACAGACCCAGCAGTGATTGCCACCTATCCTGATAACTAATCCAGACTTTCTGTCTGTCTCACTCCTACTCGCAAATAGTAAATCTATGGACAGGATAGTTAAAGGCCTATATCTCCACTTTGGCTTTCAGAGCCATTAACTATCGGACACATGACTAAATATGCTCTGGATTTGGTCTCTCCAGCCTTATCCTTGCTGGCTACTACCCCTGACTGCCCCACTAAAGCTGACATCTCCAAATTGTCTTTAGCTACACAAGTAGCTAGACAGTCTATCAGATGCAGCTATGATGCTGCAGAAGCATCTGATCGCTCTGCAGCATCTGCTTCAGTTATCAGGAGATACTCCTGGTTGAGACTTCAAAATCTCCCAGTAAACATAAGTCAAAGATCTTGGATGCCCCCCTGGACTACAATTTCCTTTTTGGAAAGCAAGCTGCAGATCTTAAGAATCTGCAAGGAAAAAAGTAACGAATTACAGGACATTAAACATTTATTGGTGTCCCCTATTCCCAAGTACTATAGAAATTATCTGGCAAAAGCCACCTTTGTGAGGCGAAGCCCAGGCAGGTAATTCCTCTTCCAGATCTAGAAGAGGTGCTAAAGACCTACCACTTCCAGACCTGCTGCTGTGCAACCTCAGCCTAGACTACCTTTTTAGGACAGGAGGTCCCAATAATGCATGACTGCCTTGCGCCCCACCACCACCACTCAGCCCACCTCTCCAACTGCTTCCCCTTCTGGAAAACCATCACCTCGGACAAATGGGTACTGTCCATAATGCAAAAGGATACTTTCTCTCCTGGAAAGTAAAACCACCCATGAAAGGCATTCCTCTCTCTCCCAAAAACCAAACAGCATCTCCTTCCACAGGTTTTGACAGATGTTCTGAAGCTGGGTACCATAGAACCAGTCCCCTCAAGACAGGAAGGAAAAGGATGTCCTTCAAGGATGCATCTGCAGTCCTAACAAATGGGTTGTCCTGTCGTCAGGCAGCCCTTCGGTCGGCCGGATTCCAAAGTCCGGGTCCGGCTTCGGCTGGTGTCGCACTTCACCCGACGTCATCACTGCAGTTTTTCGGGTATAAAGGCATCAGCCAACGCCATCTTCCTCAGTCTTTCTTGCCGCGTGGCGCCCGAAGCAGAAGCTGTTTGCAAGTGCCGGTCGGTCAGATCCAGAGATTACTACTACCGAATACTACTTCGAAGACTTCTAAAAAGCTAAGTACCCCGTTGGGGACTCTTTCTTGCCTCAGCCGATGTCAGAGAAAGTGAATAACTGTTTATCTTGTGGGAAACAAATACCTCATAAAGATTTCCACTCCTACTGTATACATTGCTTAGGCCCAGACCACGACGTAGCAGCTTGTCTAGCCTGTGCTTCTTTTAATCGACGGACGCTTAGACGTCGGTCGGAGTTTGCTGAACGGATTTTCGGCTCTGATTTTGCCTATATTATGCCATCGGATCCTCCGACAATGCAAATTTCTAAAAAACGAAAAGAAAAGGACCGACACTCGCGGTCTGCGGTTTCGGCCGAAACCGCGGTTAAGCAAACCGCGAGTGTCTCTGTTTCGGCCGAAACCGAGCAAGCGGTTCTTTCTTCAGCCGAAACCTTGCCTTCTACCGAGGCCCCCTCTAACCTGGTAGAATCGGAGTCTGAAATCCAACCTTCGGTTGCGGTTTCTCAGGAATTATCAGACACCATTCCCCTGGATATTTCAACCCCTGCACGTGGAGTTGCTAGGCCTCCTGCAGCCATGTCTATTAAGGCCTTTGCCAGGGCTAAAGCAGCCAAAGCTTCAAAAACTGTGCCTGCAAAACCCACCCCACACAGGCCCAGCACTAGCTCTCATATGCTTTCACTGGCTGAGGATCTAATTTCTTTAATTCGTGGATCCCAGCCTCATCCAGACAGGTCCTCTCTCCCTCCTCCAGAAAAGAGGCCTAGAGCAGAGCCCCCTGAACCAGTATCCCACTGATGATTCCTCTGATGACTCAGAACATACAGACCCTCCTGAGGCTTCTTATTCTCCTTACGAAGACTCTGATGGGGAAGAGTCCATCCCTTCAGCCTCTCCTCCTGAGGAATTTTCCTTTGGGGAAACCTTGCATGCTATGAGGGAACAATTTCAGTGGCAGGGCCAAGATTTCTCAGACTCCAGGAAAAGGCTTAGAACCTTTCTACATTTGTCACAACATAGGCCTTTAGCTATACCTCCAGTTCTCTCTGTTGTAGATGATGCATTTAATGATGCTTGCACTGCTCCTGATTCATTACCTCCGGCCCCTGCTAAGCCCGATAGTCTCTGGATCTGCAAAAGGAGCCTTGAATAGATGGTGATGAGTGTCCGGGACCCTGTAGAACCTATCTCCCAGGGCCCTAAAGCTGTAGCAGCTACTTCTACTAAAAACCCCCTCCCCTCTGAAAGGGAATCCAGGTCCTTAGAGAGATGGGGTAAAAAAGTTTACACTTCTGCTACTTTGTCAGTTAGGGCTTTGAATTGCCAATTTCATATGATTCAATATCAAGAGTTTATGCTTGACCAGTTAACTAAAAAGCTGTCCTCTGAAGAATCTTTAGATAAAAAATATGTTCAGGAAATGGTACATAACATACAGCAAGTTAGTAACCATTCTTTAAAATGTGGCTATGATGCACTGGAGGCTTCCTTTAGATCAGCCATGACTGGCACAGTTATCCGGAGACATGCATGGTTGAAAGAACAGGCATTACCAGACCATGTCAAATCAAAGCTTTTGGATGCACCCATGGACAAGGTCAATTTATTTGGTTCCCCTGCTCAGCAGGTACTAAAAAAGATGGAAGAGAAGGCGAAATCTGTACAAACAGTGAAAGATTTCTTACAGGTTCAACCTCCAAGGTTTAGCAGGAACTGGCCCTCCAAGAATTGGTCCTTTCCGGACACCTCTAAGACTCAGAGAGGCAGGAATAGGCGTTCTAGAGGCAGACACCAACCCAGGGGTGCCTACCGGGGACGTCAGTGGCAAGGTAACAACCAGCGAGGCACAGACCCAGCCACCACCACTACAACAACTCAATCACAGTGACTTGACAGTAGCACCGCCTACCAGGGAACAACTAGAAGCACCCTTAGGCGGAAAGCTAACCTTATTTTCAAAAAACTGGCATTGCATCACAAGGGAAAAATGGATTTTGCAAACTATAGACCAAGGTTACAGGTTCCATTTCCATACCCATACTCTACCAGGGAAGAGAGGAATGCCAAACCTACCACCCACTCAAAGGACAGAAGCTCTACAACAAATATCTTGGCTATTAAAAATGAGAGCAGTGGAAAAGGTACCATCTATGGAGCAAGGAAAGGGATTTTACTCCAGACTCTTCCTGGTACCAAGAAAAGAAAACAAATGGAGACCCATTCTAGACCTGTCCGCTTTAAACACATTCCTCATTGTTCCAAAATTCAAAATGCTGACACTACAGCAGCTTCTTCCCATGCTGGGCAAGGAGTCTTGGCTGGTAACTCTAGATCTCAAGGAGGCATACCTGCACGTCCCCATACGACCAATTTGCAGAAGATACCTCAGATTTCTTGCAGGATCAGAGCATTATCAATTTTCAGCATTGCCCTTTGGCTTATCTACTGCGCCCAGAGTGTTCACGAAATGCCTGGCATCAGTAATTGCTCATTGCAGACTTCAGGGGATCCAAATTTATCCTTACCTGGACGACTGCCTGATACAAGCGGACAACAAAAGCAAGCTAACAGAAGACTTACAAAGAGTCATTTACCTGCTACAAGCCTTGGGATATACAGTCAATATAAAAAAGTCAAGGCTGATTCCATCCCAAAGAATAACCTTTCTGGGTGCAGAGCTGGACACATCAAAGCGAATGGCATTCCTGACTGCAGAAAAGAAAGAGCAACTACCCCTTTACTTCTTGGCATTAACAAAGCAGAACCATCTAACTGCAAGAAAAGTACTGCAAGCTCTAGGCTTCATGGCATCCTGCATAATTCTGGTACCTCATGCCAGACTACATATGAGAAAGCTACAGTGGTACATAAAGAATTTGTGGTCCCAACACAAGCACAGCGTAGAAACCAAAATTCCAATAATCCCATGCCTGAAACAAGAGTTCCTATGGTGGGCTCAGGCCTGTCGATCAAACACAGGATTGCCCTTCTGCAACAGCCAACCAAGCCAAACCATCACGACAGATGCCTCCGACCTCGGTTGGGGGGCACACATGCAGGACAAGTGCATACAAGGCTTATGGACTCAAGACCAGCTGCGCCTACATATAAATCTAAAGGAAATGCTGGCAGTAAAATTGGCAATCCAGTCATTCAGACCATTTCTCCAAGAAGGTCAGTTGATAAGGACAGACAACACCACACAGGGAGGCACACATTCATATCCTCTATGCCGGCTGGCACTGGAACTATGGAATGTGGCCCTGAGCTACAACATTCAGTTACAGGCAATTTTTGTACCGGGAAAAGAAAACATTCTAGCAGACATACTAAGCAGAACTACCACAGATGCCCACGAATGGATGCTTCATCCGGACATCTTCAAAGCCATCACAAAAGAATGGGGATTACCACAAATAGACTTGTTTGCATCCCCACTCAATCACCAGCTAAAGAAATTCTGCACAAGGACGTACCACCCACTTGCTTGGAAGGTGGACTCCCTATCTTTCAGTTGGAAAAGCCTGACAGCATACGCATTCCCACCACTTCCTTTGATGCACAAGGTGTTTCTGAAGATCAAAGAGGACCGTCCAAGGATCATTCTGATAGCTCCAGACTGGCCAAGACAACATTGGTACCCATTGCTGAGGAGCATGTCTCGGGAACAGATATGGACACTACCCCTGATCCCACTACTGTTAACGCAGAACAACTACAACATCCTGCATCCAAACCTGGAAACTCTGCAGCTAACTGCCTGGAACATTACATAACCGCAATTAACCCAAACTTATCTCAAAGGGTTAAAGACATAATCCTGGAGGCTCTTAGACCTTCAACAAGAAAGAATTATGCAGCAAAATGGAAAAGATACCTCATTTGGAGTACTGCAAAGGGAAAAGATGTGACACTGCTAAACATAGCCAACATCCTGGAGTACTTGGCAGAGCTCTTCCACACAGGCCTGTCCTATTCTTCCATCAAGATACATGCATCAGCTATTTCAGCAGAATACAGCTTGGTTCCTCCTGTCTTCTCTCATCCTCTGCTCAGACAGTTTCTGAGAGGAATCAAAAATGTAAAACCTCCCAGGAAACCACCATTGCCAGCATGGGACTTGAACTTTGTGCTAGAAAAATTGACACTTCCCCCTTTCGAGCCAGCAGCAACAGCAGAATTACAATACTTATCCTGGAAAACTGCTTTCCTGCTGGCAATAACTTCAGCAAGAAGGGTCTCTGAACTACAGGCATTAATGGCAGTGCAACCCTTCCTGATCTTCCATCAAGATAGTGTCCATGAGAACAAATCCTACATTTATGCCTAAGGTGGTATCCAGAGTGTCATTAAATCAGGCTATCCACCTACCTACATTCTTCCCAAACCCACAGAACATAACGACTCTTGCATACCTTGGATGTACATAGACAATTACGCTACTACCTGGACAGGACTAAGTCCAATAGAAAAACTGACCAGCTTCTGGTAGCGTATGCCACAGGAAAGGAAGGAAAACCAATTTCAAAACAGACAATCTCAAAATGGATTGGTAATTGCATTAGATTTTGTTACTCCTACCATGGAAAGAAAACTCCAGAGAACATCAGGCCTCACTCCACAAGGGCTACAGCCACTACCACAGCTTTCTTACGAGGAGTGGCTACCAAGGACATTATAGAGGCTGCTACTTGGACCTCCGTGCATACATTTGCCAAGCATTACAATTTACCTTTATACTCTAGATCCCGAGCAGGTTTTGCCACTGTTGTTTTGCAAGGGATCCTAGCTACACCATAATCTCTACTCTTTTCCTCCTCCCCTTGTTTAGCTATGGTATTCTACCCATTTGTTAGGACTGCAGATGCATCCTTGAAGGACATAGTACAGTTTTGTACCTACCATAAATGTAGATGTCCGATAGGAATGCATCTGCAGTCAGGATTACCCACCCACCTTCCCCTCTGAGGTACTCCTAGGGTATTTGCCAGCCTTCAGCTAGCTTGGGGGGATCTATTATGGTGTATTTGTTTGTATATATGTACATACATGCTTATTTTATATGTTTGCTCTCTACTATTTGGAAACATTGGCATTTATCCAAATTTAGCCTTCCAAGAGGGCACCTGGGGCAAGAAACACTGAGGAAGATGGCGTCGGCTGATGCCTTTATACCCGAAAAACTGCAGTGATGACGTCGGGTGAAGTGCGACACCAGCCGAAGCCGGACCCGGACTTTGGAATCCGGCCGACCGAAGGGCTGCCTGACGACAGGACAACCCATTTGTTAGGACTGCAGATGCATTCCTATCGGACATCTACATTTATGGTAGGTACAAAACTGTACTTTTCTACTCCCGTGTCTTCTGGTTCCCAAAAGAGACGGTCCATGGAGACCCATCTTAGACCTCTTCTTAAATCTTTACCTAGAGGTGCCAGCCTTCAAAATGCTGTCACTTCCAACTCTGCTTCCACTCATCCCAACCAAGGCCTTCATGGCCACCTTGGACCTAAGAGGCCTACTTACACATACCCATCAGAACTTCCCACAGAAGATTTCTACCTTTCTCTGGGCCCTTTTCTCATTTCCAATTTACTGCTTTGCCCTTTGGTTTGTCCACTGCCCCCAAGTGTTCACAAAATGCCTGGGCCCTGCCATTGCCTTTTGCAGAACACAGGAAATTCAGATTTACCCGTATCTAGACGACATCCTAATTCTGGCAGAGTGCAAGGGTACTCTTTTAAATCATCTGCATTTCACCTACAAAATCTAGGGTTCACCCTCAACCTTCCAAAGTCTTCCTTGAACCCCAGAGCAGGACAAGATTTTCCTGGGTTGCAGAATCCAAACGGACAAAATTAAGGCTTTTCTTCCACAAGACAGTCAGCTACCTGAACTCTCACTTAAGAGCTGCTACAGGCACGGGTAATAACTGCAAAGCAATTCCTACGAATCCTGGGATTAATGGCAGCCACCATACATATGATCCCACTGGCCAGAATGCATATGCGCAAACTACAGTGGTACCTAAAAAATGTGGTCCCAACACCAGAATCACCTGGAGCAAGAAATCCCCCTCCTTCCCTGTCTAAAGGAGATCACCTGGTGGATCCAACATATCCAACTAAACCCAGGCCTTCCACTCAAGCCAAGCCCCCCAACCCAGGTGATGCATACAGATGCCTCAGATTCAGGGTGGGGAGCCATAATGGCATCTTACAGGGTTCAAGCAACCTGGCACCCTTCCTTTATGGAAAAACACATCAGTGTGAGGGAAATTACAGCAGTCGTCTTAGCTTTGTAAACCTTTACCCCTCTTGCTTCTACCAGAGTTTTTCAAATTGTAACAGGCAACGCCATTGTAATGTGGTACCTCACCAAACATGGAGGGACAAAAGCATATCAGCTGTGCAGACAAACCTTGCTGATATGGGATCTAGCCTCTCGTTGCAACTTGTCCCTGCAGGCAACCTACATTCCCTCGCAGGACAAGCAAGCAAGCAGATATAAGCAGGACATCCTCTCCACAACACGAATGGATGTTGGACATGACTGTCTTCTTAGACATTGTCCACCGGTGGGGCACTCCTCATATAGACCAATTTGCTTCCCCCCAGAACAGGCAGCTGCAGACATTCTGCTCTAAGACCTACTCCCCTCTAGCCTGGAGGGTAGATGCTTTCAGCATCTCTTGACAGGGGGAGTTTCTTTATGCCTCCCACCTTCCCACTGATTCCGATAGTCCTGGAAATGAGGAGACAAACCGAAAATCTTTAGTGACCCCGTACTGGCCAAGGCAGCACTGGTTCCTTCTATTTCACAATGTTGCCAAGGGCAATCATTACAAGTTACCCTACAAGGTGGACCTTCTGACACAAGAAAAGGGAACTGTCATCCACCCACACTTGCAGATGTCGTCCCTGACACTGTGGGTGATAAACTTTTGATTCCATTCAGACACCACTACTCTGAGGACATCCTTTCAGTCCTGAGGGAGGCCAGGAAACCTACAAGGAAATCATACCTAGCTAAATGGGAAAGATTTTCTAAATGGTGTCTAGACAGGGGAAGGGATACTTGCATTGCTGACCCCCCCCCCCCCCGCAGTTCTTTGTGTGTCAACTAATAAGTGAACTTTCCTATTCAGTGAAAGTACACCTTTCTGCTGTATCAGCCTGCTTGCCACTAGACTCTCCTTTGCTAGCCAGGTTCAATGTAAAACTCTCCCTTAAAGGGGTGTTACACATGAGACCCCCAAAAATGCCTATCCCTCCACCGTGGGACCTTAAGTTCATCCTGGAAAAGCTTACCCAGCATCCATTCGAACCTGCTGGGACAACTAACCTTCAGATGTGTACATGGAAAAAAGTTCTGCTAGTGGCTATTACCTCAGCCAGAAGGGTTTCAGAACTGCAAAGCTTAATTGCTTGTCCCCCCCCCCCCCATACTACGTTCCACAAAGATAGGGTACCCTTGAGAACTAAACCCTTCATCTGAAGTAGGAACTTCATTTGTCAGCAACCTGTGGGATACAGATCCGATCTCGGATCCGAGCTGGCAACTTCTAACATAGCATAGATCCGAGCTCCTAGCTCCTCCCCCTTACCCATAATCCCCTGCCTGCCCTAACTGACCCCAGATCTAGTTTGCCGCTCTTCAAGCAACAGCTAGGTTCAGAGCTCTTGGCGTTTTGTGAGGAAAAAAGTTTTTTGTATTTTTTCTTCTGAGTGACTGGTTGTGTGTGTGATAGGTTTACCCTTTCTCCTTTTTATATATATAACATACTTGTTTTAATTTAAGAATAATTCTCCTTCCCCCGCTGGTCGTAGCGTGTGTGTGTGACTGAATTAGGGGCCTAGTGAGTGTGCTTTCCTACAGTATGTCGGAGGTCCCTAAGGCAATTTTTTTCGAAATGCACCGAGTGTGGTCACAAGCTTTCACCGGCTGATGGCCACACTCTGTGCGTTAGGTGCCTTGGGGTTGAACACCTCTCTTCGGGTTTCGCGATTTGCGCGGCGTTCAACCCCAGGGCACTCAAGGATTGAAGGTCGAAGCTAGTTCTGGTGGGCCTTCTACCCCCAGACTCTGCTTCGGCCTCCGGTGCTTCGGTAACCCCCCCCCCGGTAGCGGTCACCCCTGCCTCCCTTCCTCCGACCGGGACTCAACCTCCCGCTTCGGCTCCGGAGGATAGGGATGCCAGGAAAGAGAAGCGGCGGGAGAAGCACCTTAAGCGGCGGGCCGAGGACTCATCGGCCCCGCCTGCCAAGAGGGCTTCCCCATCCAAGTCTTTTCTATCTCCTCCTCCTCGGATCCGATCCCCTTGTTTCTCCCCGGGACCCGAGGAGGAGGTGATCCGGTCCCCGTCGAGGTCATCGAGGCGACACTCCAGGTCTGCTTCGGTGGCCTCGTCGAGGTCCACTTTTAGCATGTCTGATGCGGATATGGACCGGATGATAAGATTCATCCAGGCCCAGATGCAGATGGGAGTGCTCTTGCCTCGGACTCGACCCCATTTTTCGCTCCTATAGCTCCTTCTCCGACCCGCATTCTGGGCTCGGAGCGCTCTGAGCCGAGCCACGTTGGATCCGGGGGTAGGTCGGAGCCGACCGTGCTGGGCACGTCGGCTCCGACTATTCCTTTGAGTCTGTCTGATCCGACCTCTCGGAGCCGTGGGCCGAGCTTCGGATCCGAGGGATTCGGTGTGCTTTCGGCTCCGTCCCGGTCGGAGCACACTGGTCCTTCGGATCCGACGTTCTTGGCGCCGGGTCCGATCCCCGCTTCGGATCCGAGTGGGAGTCTGATCTCGGATCTGTCTGAGAGCAGCTCCCCCTCTGCTTTCGCTGTGGTGGAGAGGGCACTGTCGAGTGCTTCCAGGCCTCCGGGCTTGGCTTCGGCTCCCTCCTGCACTCCTTCTCATCTGGTCCTGGCTCCCCTCGCCCGGCCATCCGGGCAGCCTGCCTCAACGCCTTTAGGAGTTCCAGTGGAACAGATTACAGCCCGTGAGGACACCTGACGGCCCCCCCGAGGAGATTCCCCATAAGGCAAAGTGCAAAAGGAGGCACATAGACTCCCTTGAGAGTCTCACAGAAGATACAGACTTGGCTGAAGGGGAAGGCTACCCAAGATCACCCCCTGAGGATGTCTCCTTTGGAGACATCATAGAAATGCTCAAAATCAGCGGTGGGTGGTCTGCCCCCAAGGATTCCTCTGACGAGTCCGTATTCCTTGAGGCGTTTGAGGCAGGACCCATCTACCTCTTGGGTGTCCCCTCCACCCGACCCCCTGGTGGATCTTGTATCCTCTAGGGCTTGGAAGGAACCGGACACCGCCGTAGAGCCGATCCCCAAGTGCCCGGACAAAATTTTGCGCCCCCCTGCAGAGATCACATTGGAGCAGAAGTCCCCCTGTGGATGCCATGTTGGTGGCTGCAGCCACTAAGAAAGAGTTGGCTCAGGAGAGCCCCACGGTTCATCCTCCAAGCAAGGAGTTTCGCGCGATGGACCGTCTTGGGAAGCGGGCCTTCAGTTTAGTGACCTTCTCTGAGGGCCTTGAACTATATGGCACACGTTATTAGGATGCAGCGGGACCTAATTAAGGAATGCGCTGCTTCCCCCCGGGGTCCATGTCGGAGGGAGACAAGGATTTGTACTCTTCCCGAATGGCCACCCTCCGCTCTTATCTCTAATACCTCTATGCGGCTATTGTCTCATGCTACAGAGGGAGCCGCTAGAGCAGGCGGAGTCGGGCTTGTCATGAGGAGACAGGCCTGGCTCCGTCACTGTGACTTCTCGGAACCCTTTAAGGAGCCATTCGCGAATGCCCCTTTTGATGGTTCTGCACTGTTCGGCAAAACCGTTCGACACTCTTGTCCAGAGCGAGAAAGACTGGAAGACCTTGTCTGCCGTCGGAGTGAGTCCGCTTCTCTGTGCCCCAGAGGTCCTTTTCCAAGAACCAAAAGGGTCAGAAGAAGATGTGGTTCCGAAAATCGCATCAAACTCAGTCTGCCAGGACAACTAGTCCTCTCGTGGCAGAGGAGGACAGGGAGGACGCCGCCCCAGAGGCAGAGGGGGTCCGAGGAATTTTAGGTCCAGAGAACCTTTCTCTGAGAGGCCCACGTAGAACCAGAGGGGTTTCCCGACTGCTCCACTCTGGAGGCAGTCGGGGGGCATTTTTCGAAGCACCTGGCAAAATGGGAGTCCATAACAGATCGCTGGGTGCTTAGCATTATATCCAGTGGTTACCTAATTCCCTTCATAGCCAACCCCAGAATCAGAAGCCTTCCCGACGTCCCACCCAGTCAAAAGAAGGCGGCCGCTGCAGAAATTCAGCAGCTTCTACAAAAGAGCCATCCAGCCCGTCCCACCAGATCAAGTCAGATCAGGGTTTTACTCCAGGTTCTTTCTGGTGCCAAAAAAGACTGGGGACTTGAGGTCCATCCTCGACCTCTCTTTCCTAAACCTGGCGGTACCTAAACAAAAGTTCCGAATGGTCACGTTGCAGTCCGTTTTCCCTTTATTGCGGGAGGACGACTGGATGTGCTCTATAGACCTCAAGGATGCGTACTATCACGTTTGAGTGGACAGGCGTTCCAGGAGGTTCCTCCGCTTCCGGCTGGGAGCCAGTCACTTTCAATTCAGGGTCCTCCCCTTCGGTCTCACCTCAGCCCCCAGGGTGTTCACCAAGGTCCTAGCGGTAGTAGCGGCCCATCTGAGACTCCAGGGAATTCAGGTCTTTCCATACCTGGACGACTGGCTCCTCACAGCCCCAACAAGGCATCTACTTTGCTCAGGCAGGGACTATTTTCTCGGTCTGGCTCCACTATTAGGATTAACCATCAACATGACCAAATCCTCTCTCATCCCTACACAGATGCTAGATTTTATAGGGGCAAGACTGTATTCCAGACAGATGCTTGCGTTCTTGACTCCAGATCGACTTCAGAACCTGATGTTACACGTGCAGGCCATTCTTCAACTGCAAACTCCTTCGGCGGAATTGATTCTGAGGGCCCTGGGATCTATGGCGGCTGCAATCCCTCTGCTGCCATTGGCCTGGTTGAACATGAGGGTTCTACAGTGGACCCTCCAGGTACAATGGTCACTGTCTTGCAACCCTCTGTCTCACCCCGTTTCCTTAAGCAAGGTTTGCAGAAAATCGCTCCTGTGGTGGCTCCAGTCTCCCAACCTCCACACGGGCCGTTCCTTCTCACTACCTCCACCAGTCAACACAGTGACCACGGACGCTTCTCGCCTGGGGGGGGGGGGCATTTTTCAGGCAGAACAGTCCAAGGCATTTAGAACGACGTAGAGACCTCTTTGCATATCAACGTCCTAGAGATGAGTGGTGCTTTTGTTGTTGCAAGCACTACACAACTCTCTTCCGGTAGGGACAATTGCGGTACAGACAGACAACATGTCAGTAGTCTGGTACATCAACAAAAAGGGGGGAACCAGGTCTTACCCCCTTTGCCGCGAGGCCATGAGAGTGTGGGAATGGGCGATTTCCACCAACCGCTTTCTCATAGCAACGCAGATTCCGGGACGGTCCAACATTTTAGCGGACAGGCTCAGTCGTACTATCCTGACTCCTTACGAGTGGTCTCTCAACCACAGAGTGGCAGAGCAAGTATTTGCCCGATGGGGGCGACCTTGTTGCGATCTTTTTGCCTGTCCTTCAAAGACTAAATGCAACGATTACTTCGCTCTGATCCCCCCTCCGGGAAAGTCCCCGAGAAACTCTCTAGTTCATGCTTGGCCTCCCGGTCAGCTTTATGCTTACCCTCCTCTACCCCTGATGTTGAAATTGTTACAGAAAGCCAGGCAGCTGGGGAGCAGAATGATCCTCACTGCCCCATTCTGGCCTCGTCAGACGTGGTTCCCTTACCTATGGTTTCACCTAGTGTATCCACCATAGATTCTGGATCCCATTCCGGATCTCATCTCTCATCCTCTCGACTCCGAACCTGGTCAACCTCAAGCTGACTGCTTTGTTGCTCCAGTTCCACTCCTCATAAGGACTCCCGGGATCTCATCACCGGTCAAAGCCATTCTTGTAGCAGCTCACAAGCCTTCCAAAAGGAAGGTTTATCTGAGTAAGTGGAAACGCTTCACCATTTGGGCAAAACACCGTCGTTTAGACCCTTTTACAGCCCCGATATCATCGATTCTAGATTTTCGAACCTCTCTCTTTCACCAGGGGGCTAGTTCTTCCACAGTCAAGGTACAGCTGGCAGCAATCTCATACTACCATGTGGGGCAAGAGTCTGGTCCTATTATCACTTCCAAACTGTGTAAGACCTTCCTCAAGGGTACCTTCCTCCTTAGGCCTCCAGTTAGAGGTGGTACCTCCATGGGATTTATCCTTAGTCTTGCAGGCCTTGACTGGTCCCCCATTCGAACCGGCTGCCACGGTTAATCTCAAATTTCTATCTTGGAAGACAGCCTTTTTGGTGGCCATAACTTCAGCCAAAAGGGTATCGGAATTGCAAGCCCTTTGTGTCAAACCACCATATTTGGTTTTTCACCTGGATAGGGTTTTACCTCAGAATCAACCCGTCCTTTCTACCTAAGTTATCTTCAGAAGCGAACATCAATCAATCCATCAATCTCCCAGTATTTTTCCCCAACTTTCATAACAAAGGAGAGTACAAGCTTCATTCCTTGGACGTACACAGACAATTAAGTTTTTATATCCACAGAACTGCTGGTCATAGGCAATCTGATCAGTTGTTTATCTCCTTTGCCAAAAGTAATTTCGGAAAATCAGTTTCTAAGGTTTCTCTCTCTAGATGGATCTTGAGTTGTATTCTCTTAGCATATCAGAGTTCGGGAAAGCCTGCACCTCAAGGAGTCCGTGCTCATTCTGCTAGGGCCGTTGCCACTTCTGCGGCCTTTCAAGGTAGGGTTCCACTGGATGACATTTGTTCCGCAGCCACTTGGGCTTCATCTCACACCTTTATCAGCCATTATAAAATAGATGTTTCCCGAGGTAGAGCGTCCTTTGGCTCTGCGGTGCTCCGGAATATCCTTCCATGAAGGCCACCCAATATTTAGGTAGCTGGGGACTCTGTCCCACAGGTTGCTGACAAATGAAGTTCCTACTTCAGATTAAGAAGTTACGTACTCACCATAATGTTCCATCTGAGTAGGTATCTTCATTTGTCTGCAACCATCGCCCCCTCCTTCCCCCCTGACCGATTGGATCACTGTTGTGTTATTAGCATATGTTCCCATTGGGACATCTGTTATCTGTTGTGCTATGGGGCAAACTTGATCTGAGGTCAGTTAGGGCAGGCAGGGGGTTATGGGTAAGGGGGAGGAGCTAGAGCTCGGATCTATGCTATGTTAGAAGTTGCTGGCTCTGATCCGAGATCGGATCCGTATCCCACAGGTTGCAGACAAATGAAGATACCTACTCATATGGAATGTTATGGTGAGTACATAACTTCTTATTTATGCCCAAGGTGGTCATTGATTTGTCATTAAACCAATCTGTCCACCTTCCCACTTTCTTTCATAGGTGTGTACTAGGCTAATGGCCCTGGAGCCTTTACAAGCCTAGCCCATAGGATTACCCTGGCATCGTGCCACCTGACTTTAGTTCCCAGTCTCTGTCAAACAGAGCCACTGGTGTGGTCCCCAGGGTGAATTTTCTATTTCCCATCCACTCATCAAGTTTCCTCTTGAAGAGGGCCAGTGTGGTGCTCTGCTTGACATGTATGGGGTAGTCTGTTCCATAGTATGGGCAGTCTGTGTTAAGTCCCTCCAGCATGTTCTGTTGATTGTGGTAATGAGGTTGAGATGTTTGGAGTGTGTGACGCTGAGGATTGGGATTTCTTTAGATGTAGCATTTCTAACAGAGCTGGGTCAGACATGGCTTTGTAAGTCAAGCAGAGACCAATGAAGGTGAGAGAATTCTTTACTCCCTAGATGTACACAGACAACTTGGATTTTAACTGGACAAAACAAAATCCATTAGGAAATCAAAACAACTTTGTTTCCTTCCATCCTAGAGCATTGGGCAAGGCAGTCTCCAAGCAGACCATCTCATGCTGGATCAGGAAAACCATTTATCTGAAGTAGTTAACTTCATTTGTCCATCAACCTGTGGGTATCGGATCCAAGCCGGCAGCTTCAAACAGCTAAGGTCCGAGCTCCAAGCTCCTCCCCTTACCCATAATCCCCTGCCATCCCTCTCTGACCTCAGATCTCGTTTGCCACGGTTGACTCAACAGCTTTGAACGAGTTACAGGCGTGGGAGTTAGTCGTTCTGTGAGAAAAATATTGCTTTTCTAATTTTTCTGTAGTGTAATATTGCTTATTTTGTGTGTTGCCCTTGTACTAAAAACCCTTTAGTTTTAATATTATTTGGTTAATTTTTAGTGTAGTTCATTCCTCCCCGTGTGTGTTGGGCCTTGTGTTGTTTTTTTAGTTTAACTATGTCTGAGGCCCCAAAAACCTTTTTCTCTAAATGCACCAAGTGTGGCCATAAGCTATCCCCGGCAGATGGCCACTCTGTGTGTTATTTGCCTTGGGGTTGACCACCTTTCCTCAGGCTGCACTATTTGTGCAGCCTTCAACGCCAGGGCTCTAAAGGACAGGAGATCTAAGCTGATTCTGACGGGACTTTTGCCCCCCCCCCCGGATTCAGCTTCGACCTCCTCTCCCTTGGTGGCACCTGCCGTGGCAGTGCCCCCTTCTACCCCTGCTCCCCTGGCCGGGACTCAACCTCCCACCTTAGGCCAGGAGGAGAGAGGGATAGATGCTAGGCGGGAGAAGGAAAGACACCACAAGCGGCGGGCCGCTTCTTCCTCCTCTGCTCCGCCAGCTAAACAAGCTGCTTCTCCCAGGGCTTCCGGGCCTTCTTCCCGGCTCCATTCACCTCGCTTCTCCCCGGAGGAGGATACCCGGTCGCCTTTGAGGTCATCAAGGCGGCACTCCCAGCCCGCCTCGGTGGCCTCCTCTAAGTCTACCTGAAGCTTGTCCGATGCAGATATGGACCGGATGATGCGTAGGTTCCTCCAGGCCCAGCTGCAGATGGGAGTGCTCATGCCTCCCCCCCTTTTTCGCCCCGATTGCTCCTTCTCCGACCCACTTTCGGGGTTCGGAGCCTTCGGATCCGGGTTGCATTGGAGCCGGGGGAGGTTCGGCACCGATAGTGCTTCGTACTTCTGCTCCGACTGCACTGTCGAGTTTGTCAGGTCCCTTTTTGGATCTGAGCTCACGGAGCCGAAAGCTGAGCTTCGGATCCGGAGGGGTCAGTGCGTCCGGCTCCATCTCTGTTGGAGCATACTTATCCTACGGATCCGATTGCTTCGGCGCTGGCCCCGATCCACACATTGGATCCGAGGGGGCTGCTCTCAGATCCTAGAGAGAGCAGTTCTCCCTCGGCGTTCGATGTAGTGGAGAGGGTATTGTTGAGGGATTCCAGGCCCCAGGCTCCGACTACAGATCAACCCTGTACTCTCTTCCATCACTTGGCCCCAGGGACAGCCTGCGCCTATGTCCCAGGTGGTTCCCTTAGAGGAGCAAGATGTGGTTGGTGAGGCCTGTTCGGACAGCCCCCCCGAGGAGGTCCCTCACAAACATAGTGCAAGAGGAGGCACTTGGACTCACCTGACCAGTAACTGTTTTACTTCATGTGTATACCGAAAACCAACATTTTCTAATAATTACTTGGAATTTTCAAGTAGCCACCCAATATTTGTGAAGAGGAATATAGTAAAAGGGCAAAAGGTACGAGTTGCCCGTATGTGTTCAAATTTTGATTTGTTTAAAATAGAGGTGGACAAATTGGTCAATATGTTTGGGGCCCGAGGTTACCCATTAGGTTTTATTAACAATATTAAGGATCAGGTGTGTTTTGAATGGGGTACTAGGTTTAAGCCATTATTAGGTGAAGATGAGGGGAAGGTTAGTCACAACAGAGATGTAGATACAGATTTTACACAAACCATGGTATTAATGTATGGTGAAACATCACAGGTAGTTAAAAACATAATTTAAAAATAATTGGGCGATGTTTAATGGGAACATGGAATTACTTAAACCCTTGGTGACGACCCTCACTTTACATACCGGGTTAACAGAAATTTAAAGAATTTATTAGAAAACCCAATCCCTGATAAAAAATGTTATCGAAGAGGTACTTATAAATGTGGGGCCTGTGATTATTGTAGGTTTATTATTGACACTCCTTTTGTTTCACTTGGACCTAACCAGACAATAGTTAACTTTGTGGCAGGCACATGCACCTCCCAGGGCCTAGTATATTTAGCCATTTGCCAGATCTGTGGTCATTTTTATGTTGGAAAAACAGAAAGGCGTTTGAGTAGGAGAGTCTATGAGCATACGTATAGTATTTTGAAAAAGGATGACAATAGCGCCCTATACAAACATATTAAAACTAATAATGCTGACCACCATTTTAGATTTGGTATTTTGGAAATTGTAGGTAAGAACTTTAGGGGGGGGTGATTGGGGTAACCAGTTGCTTTGGGCTGAAGTTAGATGGCAGTTGAGGTTAAATGCCACAGTTTCCCCAGGTTTAAATGAACACATTAGTTTAAAGCCCGAACTGAGGTATCGAGCAACACAATTTTGACATTTGTTTTTAATATACTAATATTTTTATAATCCTGACAACTTCAATTTTAAAATTTATTTTTAAAAAATACATGTTACAAAACTTTTACAATTGAATGTGTATTTGTAAGATGTGTAGTTTTATATGTGGAATTTCAAGCTTTTAAGGTTGAAAATACACTGTCACTTTAATTTTGAATTTTTTTTAATTGATGGTATTAGGTACATATAAAAATGATGATAGTAACCATTATTAACTGTTCTGATGAAGTCCATCGACGAAAGCGCTTGACCTGTTTTGTGGATTAACTTTTGTACAATGGAATATTTTATGTGGATCAAATAAAGGTGCTTTTCAGCTGGTGGTTGTAGTAGGTTATTGGCTCAAGGAGTGGTTCGTTGGCTGTCACCTGAGTCTTTGACAGAAGACACACTTAGAGGAAGGTTCCCCAAGGTCAGCCCCCGAGGACGTCTCCTTTGGAGACATTATGGAAATGCTTTGAATTAGAGGGGCGTGGTCAGCCCAAAAGCCTTCCTCGGATGAGTCTGTGTTCCTGGAGGCATTGGACGCAGGCCCATCTACCTCTTGGGTGTCCCCTCCCACCGATCCCCTGGTAGATCTCATCACTACCAGGGCATGGAAGGAGAACCGGACACTGTTGAGCCCATTCCAAAGAGGCCGGATAAAATCCTTAGACAAGGTGTTCTCAGCTCGAATGGCCACTCTCAAGTCCATCTCAAACACTCCTATGCCGCTCCTCTCCCATGCTATGGAAGGAGCCGCTAGAGCTAGTGGAGCGAGCGTTGTTTTGAGACGACACGCTTGGCTCCACCTCTGCGACTTTGCGGAACCCTTCAAGGCGTCTTTCGCAAATGTCCCTTTTGACAGTTCTTTGCTTTTTGGGAAGACCGTCCGCGACACGCTGGTCCAGAGCGAGAAAGACGGGAAGACATTGTCTGAGTCTGCTTCTCGGCTCCCCAGCGGCCCTTCTCTAAGAACCAAAGGGGGCAGAAGAAGATGTGGTTCCGGAAGTCTCAACAGTCCCGTTTCGCTCCGGACCCCTCGTCCTTCAGAGGCAGAGGAGGACAAGGTGGATGCTGACCCAGAGGCAGAGGGGGACCGAAGAATTTCGGGTCGAGAGAACCCTTTTCGGATCGGCCTGCACAGCAGCCCTGAAGGGTTACCTGACTGTTCCACTCTGGGGGCAGTTGGGGGGCGTTTCTCGAGGCACCTAGCAGTTTGGGAGTCCATTACAACAGATCACTGGGTGCTTCAAATCATATCCAGAGGTTACAAAATCCCCTTTCTGAATCCCCCGCCCAGACCCCGGAGCCTCCCCAATGTCCCACCCAATCAAAGGGAAGGCAGCAGCTGCTAGAAAAAAAGAGCAATCCAGCGCGTCCCCCTAGACCAGTCCGGATTGGGCTTTTACTCAAGGTTCTTTCTGGTGCCAAAAAAGACTGGGGACTTGAGGCCAATCCTCGACCTGTCCTTACTAAACCTCAGTGGCCAAAGAAAAGTTCCGGATGGTCATCATTCAATGCATTCTCCACCTCGTGCAGGAGAACGACTGGATGTGTTCGATAGACCTCAAGGATGTGTACTACCACATATTGATGGACAGACGGTTCAGAAGGTTTCTCCGCTTTCGGACGACTGGCTTCTGACCGCCCCCAACAGGCATCTACTATGTTCAGCCAGAGATTACTTCCTCCACCTGGCCTCTCGGCTGGGAATCACAATCTACCTCAATAAATCTTCCCTTCATCCTACCCAGATCTTGCACTTCATAGGAGCCAGATTACACACAAACCTATTTGAGAGTCTTAACTCCAGATTGGATTCGTACCCTGAAGCTCCACGTGTACTGGCCCTTTTACAATCCTCTGCTCCTCCAGCGGAATTGGTTCTGAGGGCTCTAGGTTCCATGACTGCCACGATCAATCTTCTACCTTTAGCGCGCTTGAACATGAGTACTACAGTGGACCTTGCAGGTTCAATGGTCCATCCTGCTACGCCTGCTGAGTGCACCTATCCCCCTCAGCAGGGCTTGCAGGAATTCCCTGCTCTGGTGGCTCCAATCACCGGACCTCCAGATAGGGCGCCCCTTTTCTATGTCCCTGCCTCTAACCACGATGACCATGGATGCTTCTCGCCTAGGGTGGGGGGGGCACTGTATGGGCAGAACCGTCCAAGGCACGTAGACCCCTTCAGAGACCTTATTGCATATAACTGTCCTAGAGATGAGAGTGTTGCTTTTGGCGTTGCAAGCACTCCAAGCCCTTCTTCCTTTAGGGACAGTTGCAGTTCAGACAGACATGTCAGTGGTCTGGTATATCAACAAACGGGGGAACCAGATCCTACCCACTTTGTCGAGAGGCCATGAGAGTTTGGGAATAGGCCATCTCCACCAACCGCTTTCTCATAGCGACGCATATTCCGGGTCGCTCGAACATCTTAGCAGACAGGCTGAGTCGGACCATTCTCTCGCCATACGAGTGGTCTCTGAACCCCAGAATAGCAAAGCAAATCTTCCTCAAGTGGGGTCAACCTTGCTGCGATCTCTTCGCGCTTCCTTCGAATGCAAGGTGCAGCGACTACTTTGCTCTAATTCCCCCACCAGGGGAATCCCCCAGAGATGCTCTGGTGCATGTTTGGCCATCCGGTCCACTTTATGCTTATCCCCCTCTTCCCCTAATGCTAAAATTCTTGCAGAAAGCCTATCGGTTGGGGAGCAGAGTAAGCCAGATAGCCCCATTCTGGCCTCGTCAAACATGGTTCCCATGTCTATGGTCTCATCTAGTGAATCCTCCATGGATTCTAGATCCCACCCCGGATCTGATCTCTCACCCATTGAGTTTACCAACTCCGAACCTGGACAACCTCAAGCTCACTGCTTGGCTGATCCAGTTCCAGTAATAGTTATGACTCCCGGTATCTCGTCCCCTGATAAGGCTATTTTAGTGGCCGCTCATAAACCTTCGAGAAAGGTTTATAACAGCAAATGGAAACGCTTTACTATCTGGGCGGAGCATAGAAATTTGGATCCTTTTACAGCTCCCATCCCAGCAGTGTTAGAATTTTTGTCGACCTTATTCGACCAAGGTGCTAGCTCTTCCACGGTCAAAGTCCAGTTAGCTGCAATTTCCCATTATCATGTGGGAAGTGACCTCTGTTCCTTAGCATCTTCCAAATTATGTAAGACTTTCTTAAAAGGCACCTTCCTCTTAAGACCTCCGTGAAAGACGCAGTCCCTCCATGGGATTTAACTCTTGTTCTCCAGTCCTTGACCAGCCCTCCGTTTGAACCTGCAGCTTTGGTGGATCTGAAATACTTATCTTGGAAGACGGCCTTTCTCGTTGCTATCACTTCAGCTAGAAGAGTTTCGGAGTTTCAAGCCCTTTACGTCAAACCACCATACTTGGTCTTCCATAAAGATAGTTTCCCTCAGGACCAGTCCCTCCTTTCTACCCAAAGTTGCTTCTGATCCCAGTATTAATCTATTAATTTACCAGTTTTCTTTCCAAATTATCAAAACAAGGGTGAATACAAATTACATTCTCTGGACGTACATACGCAATTCAGATTCTACTTGCACAGGACCGCTGAACATAGGCAATCTGAGCAACTCTCTGTATCTTTTGCAAGACCCTCTTTGGGCAAACCAGTATCAAAAGTTACATTGTCCAGATGGATTTCCCAATGTATACTTCTTGCATATAAGAATTCTGGTAGACCTGAACCTGAAAGAGTCCATGCTCATTCTAACCGATCGATCTCTACTTCTGCTGCCTTTTGCTCCAGCGTCTCCTTGGACGACATTTGTTCAGCAGCCACTTGGGCTTCATCCCATACTTTCATTAACCATTACAAGTTGGATCCAATTTCCAGAGGGAGAGCATCCTTCGGCTCTGCAATGCTCCGGAATATCCTTCCATAGGGACCCCCCAAGTTTGGGTAGCTGGGGACTCTGTCCCACAGGTTGATGGACAAATGAAGTTTACTTCAGATAAAGAAGTTATGTACTCATCATAACGTTCCATCTGAATAGGTAAACTTCATTTGTCAGCAACCAACCCCCCCCCCTCCATCCCCCTAACCTATAGTGCGTCCTAGAAGGATTCTTTGTTCTTTTCTCCGGAGAACACCAGGTTACGAGTTGCAGGTAATCCTTTGTTGTAATATGCTGTTTTACTATAGCAAACTCGATCTGAGGTCAGAGAGGGATGGCAGGGGATTATGGGTAAGGGGAGGAGCTTGGAGCTCAGATCTTAGCTGTTTGAAGTTGCCGGCTTGGATCCGATATGGATCTGATATCCACAGGTTGCTGACAAATGAAGTTTACCTACTCAGATGGAACGTTATGGTGAGTACATAACTTCTTTTTCTTTGCTACTCCCACCATTGGAAAATCCCCCAGTGGGAGTAAAAGCCCATTCCACTAGGGCAGTGGCCGCCTCAAAGGCTTTCCTAAAAGGTCTGGGGACACATTCCATGGAAGCAGCCACATGATCCACTAGCTACACTTTCACCAAACACTACAAGTTAAACCAGGTTTCCAGAGCACGGGCAGGATTTGCCAGAGCAATCCTACAGGGCTTTGTAGAATCTTCTGCATCCGCCACCCACTCATCCAACTAAGCTGTGGTACTCTCCCACAACAAGAATATTGCAACACTGGAACAGAAGGACCTAAAACAGCTGTGTAAAATCTTACCATAACCATAGATGTCCTTCTCTTCCATGTTGCAGTATTCCTTCCCACCCACCAGTAACCCCCTCTTCATTCTCCTCATCCTAGCATGTCCCTAGGTCCTAATCTCCTACACCCTGGACCTATTGTTACTTCAGAAGGACCCCAGGGTCCCATACCTGACACCACTGGCATTTCATCCTGCTGGGCATTCTACTCTACCTGCTGAGCTTAAAGTTCTGAGGATTGTGCATGCAGACGTCACATTTAAGGCCCCTGGTTTATGGCTCTACATGTGACGTCCCACGCAGCTGCAACAGCCAAGCTGAAGCTTTTGTATAGGAACCGATGTAAGTCACCTGAGGGCAGGAAATCCCACAACAGGAATATTGCAACATGGAAAAGGACATCTATGGATATGTTAACATTTTACACAACTATTGATCTGAAGTAGGAGATTCATTTGTCTGCAACTTGTGGGTTATGGATCCGATATCGGATCCGAACCGGCATGGTTTACCAGCTATGGATCCAAGCTCTCAGCTCCTCCCCTCACCCATAATGCCCTGCTCTACCCTCATGACCTCAGATCTCATTTGCCGCGCATGGTGACCAGATTGTGTTTTCTAAGCTCTCCAGCTAAGTGTAGTTTTTAAGTCTTAAAGTGCTTATTTTTGAAAGTTTTGTGTGAAAGTTGTGTGGAAGTGTAGGTTTCCCTTTCATATTATTATACTTTTAGTGTCTTAAAATTTAATTTTACTTATCCCTCCCCTCGCTGGTAGCGTAGTGTGTTTGGGCCTGTTGAGTGGTTTTGTTACTTTACTTTAACTAGTTTAACCTTGTTTTTGCTTTTGGGATGTCTGAACAGCCCAAAGCTGTATTTTCTAAGTGCTCCGAGTGTGGCCATAAGCTTTCCCCGGCTGATGGCCACACTCTGTGTGTTAGATGCCTTGGGGTTGAACACCTCACATCTGGATGTTCCATTTGTGCAGGGTTCAACCTCAGGGCATTGAAGGAGTGGAGGTCCAAGCTTGTCTTGGCGGGTCTTTTGCCACCGGACTCGGCTCCGGTCTCCGCTCCTTCGGGGGTAACCGTTTCGACGGTTGTCTCCTCTCCGGTTCCCCCTCCTCCTCCTGGGACTCATCCTCCCTGTAGTGGTTCGGAGGAGAGGGAAGCTAGGAAGAAGGACCGGAGGGAGAAGCACCATAAGCGGCGGGCCGAGACCTCTGTTTCGGCCCCGCCAGCCAAGCGGGCTTCTCCTCCAGCCTCCTTGTCTGCTGGCTCTCCCCCTCCTCGGCTCCGGTCTCCAGTGTGTTTTTCACCGGGACCTGAGGAGGAGGAGACCCGATCTCCGTCGAGGCTATCGAGGAGGCACTCAAGGCCTACCTCGGTAGCCTCGTCAAGATCAACTTATAGCCTGTCAGACGCTGATCTGGACCGGATGATGAGAAGGTTCATCCAGGCCCAGATGCAGATGGGAGTGCTCTTGCCTCCCCCCCCCCCTCTGGGGGGGAGCTCGACCCCTTTTTTCAAGCCAATTGCTCCTTCTCCGACCTGCTACCCGGGTTCGGAGCAGTTGGAGCCGAGCAGCTTCGGAGCCGGGGGAGGGTCGACACCGATAGTACTTGGTACTTCAGATCCGACCCTGCCCTCGAGTGCTTCGGATCCAACCTCTCGGAGCCTGGATCCGAGCTTCGGATCCGGGGGGATCAGTGCTCCTTCAGCGCCGTCTGTGTCGGAGCGCACTGTCCCTTCGGATCCGAGCGCTTCGGCGCCGGCTCCGATCCACTCCTCGGATCCGAGGGGGAGCCGATTGTCGGATCCTTTGGTCAAGGTCGTCTCCCCTTCGGCTTTTGATGTAGTGGAGAGGGCCCTGTTGAGGGTCTCCGGACCCCCGGCACTTGCTTCGGCTCCGTCCCGCGCTCCCTCTGCACTGGGTCAGGCTTCCACCATCCGGCCTTTGGGACAGCCCGCTCCTGTGCCCCAAGCTGTTCCCCTGGAACAGGTTACTGTTTGCGAGGAGTCCTCTGACAGCCCCCCAGAGGATGTTCCCCGCAAGCATACGTGCAAAAGGAGGCACATTGACTCCCCCGAGTCTCTCACGGAAGACACTGATTTGGAGGAAGGGGAAGGCTCCCCACGGTCACCCCCCGAGGATGTTTCATTTGGAGACATCATGGAAATGCTCCGCATAAGGGGGGGGGGGTGGTCTGCCCCCAAGTCTTCCTCGGACGAGTCCGTGTTCTTGGAGGCATTTGAAGCGGGCCCGTCTACCTCTTGGGTGTCCCCTCCTGCCGACCCCCTGGTGGACCTCATTACCACCAGGGTGTGGAAGGAACCGGACACTGGAGCCAATCCCTAAGAGGCCCGACCGTATTCTCAGTCCCCCAGCTGACCGTGCCCATTGGAGTAAGGGGCCTCCGGTAGATGCCATGTTGACGGTGGCGGCCACCAAGAGGGAACTTGCTCAGGAGAGTCCCTCAGTCCATCCCCCGAGCAAGGAGTCTCGGATGATGGACCGCTTGGGGAAGCGGATGTTTAGTTCAGCAACCTTCTCTGTAAGGGCACTGAACTATCTGGCACATGTGATTAGGATGCAGCGCGGTCTTATTAAAGAATACGCTGCATCCCCCCAGAGTCCATGTCGGAGGAGGACAAAGTGCTGCACTCCACCCGCATGGCCACTCTCAGGTCCGTTACCAATACCTCTATGCGGCTACTCTCCCATGCTACGGAAGGCGCCGCTAGAGCCGCAGGGGCAGGCCTAGTTACTAGACGTCAGGCCTGGCTCTGTCATTGCGATTTCTCAGAGCCCTTCAAAGCGTCATTTGCGAATGCCCCCTTCGATGGTTCTGCCCTCTTTGGCAAAACTGTTCGCGACACTTTGACCCAGAGCGAGAAGGACGGGAAGACGCTGTCTGCCGTCGGAATCCGCTTCTCTGCACCCCAGAGGCCCTATTCTAGGAACCAAAAGGGTCAGAAGAAGATGTCGTTCCGGAAGTCGCAGCAATCCCAGACTGCTCCGGACAACCAGTCCTTCCGTGGCAGAGGAGGACAGGGAGGACGCCGCCCTAGAGGCAGAGGGGCTCCCAGGAACTTCGGGTCCAGAGAACCCTTCTCTGAACGGCCCGCGCAGCAGCCCTGAGGGGTTGCCCGGCTGCTCCACTCTGGAGGCAGTCGGGGACGCTGAGCACCTGGCGGCATGGGAGGCCATAACATCAGACCGCCGGGGTCTCCCCAACATATCCAGAGGATACCGTATCCCTTTCTTCACTTGCCAAAATTGAAGTCCCTCCCGACGTTCCACCCGGTCAGTGGGAGGCCGCTTTGGCAGAAATTGGCCATCTGCTAAAGAAAAGAGCCATCCAGCCCGTCCCCAGACCAGATCGGATCAGGGTTCTACTCAAGGTTCTTTTAGTGCCAAAAAAGACGGGGGATCTAAGACCAATTTTAGACCTTTCACTCTTGAACCTGGCAGTTCCCAAGGAGAAGTTCCGAATGGTCACGCTGCAGTCTATTCTCCCCCTTCTGGGAGAAAATCACTGGATGTGCTCCATAGACCTCAAGGATGCGTACTACCATATACTAATGGACAGGCGCTCCAGGAGGTTTCTCCGCTTCCGGCTGGGAGCCAGTCACTACCAGTTCCGGGTCCTTCTCTTTGGTCTCACCACAGCCCCCAGGGTGTTCACCAAAGTATTAGCAGTGGTAGCGGCCCACCTGAGGCTTCAGGGGGTACAGGTCTTTCCCTACCTGGACGACTGGCCTCCTTTCCGCCCCAACAAGGCATCTACTACTATTGGCGCGAGACTCCTTTCTCCATCTTGCTCCCTGTCTGGGCATCACTATAAACACAAAAAAATCCAACCTAGCACCCACGCAGTTCATAGATTTTATAGGTGCCAGGTTAGACACAAGGAGATTAAAAGCCTTCCTCACTGCCGACAGAGTTCAAAATCTGCAACTCCAGGTGCGGGCCATTCTCCACTCAAGCTCAGTTCCGGCGGAGTTGGTCCTGAGGGCTCTAGGGTCCATGGCGGCTGCTATAGCACTTCTTCCTCTCGCCAGGTTCAATATGCGCATCCTCCAGTGGACACTCCTAGTACAGTGGTCGTATCTTGCTCTTCCTATGCATCATCCCATTGCGATCAGCAAGGCTTGCAAGCGGTCCCTCCTATGGTGGCTACACTCTCCAGATCTCCACGGAGGCCGCCCATTTTGTGCTTCTCCCCCTCTCGCCACGGTGACCACGGACGCCTCCCGCCTCGGGTGGGGGGGGCATTTTGCAGGCCGGACCATCCAAGGCACGTGGAACGATTCAGAGAACTTACTGCATATCAACGTTCTAGAGATGAGAGCAGTGCTCTTAGCGTTGCTAGCACTTCAGGCCTTTCTTCCCTTGGGAACAATTGCGATTCAATCGGACAACATGTCTGTTGTCTGGTATATCAACAAGCAGGGAGGAACCAGGTCTTACCCTCTTTTGTCGAGAAGCCATGAGAGTTTGGGAATGGGCAATCTCCACCAACCGCTTTCTCATAGCAACGCACATTCCGGGTCGGTCCAACATCCTGGCGGACAAACTCAGTCGCACCATTCTCACCCCTTACGAGTGGTGTCTCAATACTCAAGTAGCGGAACGCATATTCGCACGGTGGGGAACTCCTTGTTGCGATCTTTTTGCCTCTCCCTCAAACACCAAGTGCGACAGTTTTTTCGCTCTGATACCTCCTCCCGGAGGTTCCCCAAGAGACGCTCTGGTGCATGCTTGGCCACCCGGTCTTATTTATGCTTATCCCCCCTTGCCTCTGATGCTCCAAGTTCTTCAGAAAGCCTCTCGGTTGGGGTGCAGAATGATTCTCATTGCTCCGTTTGGCCTCGACAGATCTGGTTCCCCTTCCTAAGGTCTCACTCTGTGAATCCTCCTTGGATTCTAGATCCCATTCCGGATCTGATATCTCATCCATCCCGCTTATCTCCTCCGAACCTGGACAACCTGAAGCTGACCGCTTGGCTGCTCCAGTTCCACTCTTGATCAGGACTCCCGGTATTTCGTCCCCTGTTAAGGCGATCCTGGTGGCAGCTCATAAGCCATCCACTAGGAAAGTCTACCGCAGCAAGTGGAAACGGTTCTCGTTTTGGGCGGAGCGGCAAGGCCTAAACCCCTTCACAGTTCCTCTCCCTTTGGTGCTTGATTTCTTAACCACTCTTTTTAACGATGGTGCCAGCAGTTCCACGGTCAAAGTACAACTTGCGGCAATTTCCCATTATTACATTGGTCATGACTCCAATCCACTGATGTCGGCCAAATTGTGTAAGATTTTCCTTAAAGGTACTTTTCTTCTCAGGCCCCCTGTAAAGCAAGCGGTTCCTCCTTGGGACCTTTCCTTAGTTCTCCAGGCCTTGACCACCCCCCCCTTCGAACCGGCGGCTACGGTAGATCTGAAATTCTTGTCTTTCAAGACCACCTTCTTAGTAGCCATTACTTCGGCCAGGAGAGTTTCAGAGCTTCAAGCATTATCAGCTAAACCTCCTTACTTGGTCTTTCATCCGGACCGTGTTTACCTCAGGACCAACCCGTCCTTTCTTCCTAAGGTAGCTTCTGAAGCAAACATTAATCAATCCATTAACCTCCCTGTCTTCTTTCCTAAATATGAAAACAAAGGTGAATACAAGCTTCACTCCTTAGATGTTCACAGGCAACTTAGATTTTATCTAAACAGAACGGCTGGTCATAGGCAATCCGACCAGTTGTTCATTTCCTTTGCTAAATTTAATTTGGGCAAACCAATTTCTAAAGTCTCACTATCTCGCTGGATTTCACAATGTATCTTATTGGCTTATCAAGCTTCAGGAAGGCCCGCACCGGAGGGTGTACATGCCCATTCAACCCGGTCAGTCTCTACCTCGGCAGCCTTTAAGGCTAGGATTCCTCTAGATGATATTTGTGCAGCAGCCACGTGGGCTTCATCTCATACTTTTATTTCCCACTACAAGTTGGATCTTGCATCTAGGGGTAGAGCATCCTTTGGCTCCGCGGTGCTCCGGAATATCCTTCCATGATGGCCGCCCAAGATTCAGGTAGCTGGGGACTCTGTCCCACAGGTTGCAGACAAATCTCCTACTTCAGATTTAGAAGTTATGTACTCACCATAACGTTCCATCTGAGTAGGTGTATTCATGTGTCTGCAACCGTTCCGCCCTCCTATCCCCCTGGCCTTTCAGTTTCCTGCATATGTTGTGTTACCCTTTTCAGGGTGTTCTTGCTGTTGGCAAACTCGATCTGAGGTCATGAGGGTAGAGCAGGGCATTATTGGTGAGGGGAGGAGCTGAGAGCTTGGATCCATAGCTGGTAAACCATGCCGGTTCGGATCCGATATCGGATCCATAACCCACAGGTTGCAGACAAATGAATACACCTACTCAGATGGAACGTTATGGTGAGTACATAACTTCTAATTTCCCCAGGGTCTGTAGTCACTCCTTTGTGGAGAGGGATGACTGTAGCAGTGCACCATTCGGTAGGGACAAAGCCTGAGGTGAGGCTGTGATAGAACAGGGCACACAGGTGTGAGGTCCCAGTTCACTCTAGTTCATGTAGAACACTGCCAAGGATATTGTCAGGTCCCATAGAAGCTGTATTCTTGGCCTTAGTGCTGTTTTGACCTGTGCAGTAGTAATATTGGGTGCCTGGCAATCTACTGGTATGATTGGTCCTTGGGGGGGGGGGGGGTAAAGCTGGCAATGAATCTTTCGGCCAGTATATTGGCAATATCTTTTGACTCTGTATAGGAGGTACCATTGTGCATTAGCTCATAGCAAGTCTGGGTGTTGCCGTGGAGATTCTGTACATAACTATATAAGGGCCTTGTGGTAGTCTTTACTATCTGCTGCAATTCTGTTTTCATAGCTACCTTTAGAGGATTTGATGAGGGATCTTAACTTTTTGTTGAGGCTGATAAGGGAGTTTTTCCAGTCTTGGGACTTCACCTTATTCCGCATCAGTTTCCTAATCCTGTTGTAGAGTTTGCTTATGGCAGGGGACCACCAGATTGGCTTTTTTTTTTTTTTTTTTTTGGATCTGAGCATCTTGCTTCTGTTGGGTATGGCGAGATCCATGTATTTGTGTACGTGTTCGTACAGTGCATTGGTGTATGATTCTGCTGTCATGCAACTATTCTCCATTTGCATGGGTTCTGTGAAGTTAGCCACCTCTGTTTTTAGGAGACCAAAGTTACCTTTTTAGGAGCCCAAAGAAGCCGCCCTTTTCAGAATCCCACAGTTGGAGACTACTTTCAGCACTGTTTAACATTGCCAGCCTCTTCATGTGCCTAATGCATAATCAGGTGATAGAGCAGTAAGATCAGCAGATACATATATTACAGTTAGGTGTTATGCCTGTCTTCACCTTTGATTTCACAGACCTTAGTGTCTTTTACCAGTGCCCTGTACAGTGGGTCCTGTCTGTTTGAACCTTGAGTCAAAGGAAAAATGTAGAAGTGCGAGTAGAATGGGAAGATGCTGTCTGCTGTAAGAGTTGCATTTGAGACCTCACAACAGTCATAAAAAGGGGTCCAAATCCTTTTGGTGTGGGAAAAACCTGGTGTCATCAGCCCTTTGACTCCACTTCTGAAAGAGGTGGCTTTGGCAGTAACAGACCCTTCAGCAAACTGAGACTCAGAAGTTGAGGTGATCTACAAAACTAAGGATATTGTGTGGGCCTTTCTCTGGCAGACAATTTAACCTCCTCTGAAGGGCTTCTCAACTTCTCCTTACTGAAGACAGTCAAGGGGCATCCATCATTCTTCTTCAGTGACAGTCATGCAGGATTCTTGGCTAAGAAAGTGTGTCCAGAAGCTGTACAATTCCATTTTCACATCTAATGCCCATATGTTGGCTGCTTCCAGGTGTACCACCTTCATAAACAAAAAACTGCCAAAAGAAAAATCCTTGCATCTCTAGAAAAAACATCTAAGAGATCCCACTAGACCAGACATGGAGGTGTTTAAGATTATTTTTGGTTCCAAAGAAAAGCAAGGCCTTTAGACCAGTTATGAACTTCAACCATCTAAACACAGGTTTAAAAAAAAAAAAAAAAAAAACCTAGTTCATGACTCCGTTGACAGTGCAAATGATTTTGCCTTTTCTCCAGGCAAATGAGTGAATGTGTTCCGTATAGCTTTCTTATATTGTACATCTACTGTTTCTTAGAGCTTTCTTCATTGATCCTCCATTGAAAATGGGTATTGTACCAAGGTGGACACGCTTGGTAAACAAAAGTAAGTTTAAAATAGCAAAAAGCTTTCAGGCATTAACTACACCTCTGCCTGGGAGCCACTCACTTTCAGTTCAGAGCCCTGTTCAGTCTTACTGCAGTGCATGGCATTAGTTGCAGCCCACCTTTGACTACAAGGGTTTTGCATGTTTCCATACCTAGGTGAGTGCCTTTTAGTTGCCATATCAAGAGTGTCTTGGACATGAGAGACTACTTGCTTCACCTTTGTTTGTCCTTGGATGTATTTTAAACCGCGAGAAATCAAAGCTTGTGCCAGCTTAGTTTGGTTGATAGGATGCCACCTGGGATGCATCATCATGAATAATTCATATGCTGATGGACAAAATTTCAGTACCTATGAAATTCATTCCATAATTATTGTCTGTCAGCAGTGCTGGTCCTCCAGGTCTTGGGTGTGATGGCTGCTTTTATGCTCGTGGTGCAGTTTGCTTCATTATCTCTCAATATTCCAGCAGCTGTTCAGAGCCCAATGGTCTCAACCTTGGGACAGCCCTTTACCTGCAAACTTTGCAGAGTTCACTAAAAATGGTGGTTGACTTCTCCATACATTCTTTCAGGGGCATCTTTTGTCATGTCATTCCCCACCACCATTACCTCTGGAGGGTCATTGTCGTGGGTGGTACATGGTCCTCAGACTCCTATACATAGCACAAGCAGAAAACTATAATTCAAAGTGGAATGGGATGATGAAACACTGGAAACTGAGACTGGGATTTAGGATGCAGGCCTTTAAGGAGAACAGTTGTGCAGAATATTATATCCATAAAGTAGCAGAAAGTATTCTAAGAACTAAACCAGCATGGGAATGGAGAAAGAAGATTTTGCCAGTAGGGATGACCGCAATTAGGGATACAGACAATATGCAAGAGGGGGCCAGAATTTATTGGTGATAACTGGCAAAGGAAACAAGGTATTGATAGCAAATAACTAGAGCGGGAAAGAGGATAGAATGGGAAGATGCCCAGAATTTATTTGGACTGCAGGTTAGAGATCACCTATCAGGGATTGATATCAGAATATAGTTAAAGAAATATGTGGTCCTAAGCGATAGACCAGCACTGGTAGAGTTTTTAATATAATATAGAAAAGAAGCTGCCATAATTGGTAGAGCATGTAAAATATTGCAAAGTAACTATAAGAATCAATCAGAGGAGGTTAGAAAGGATTGGGAAGAGGGATTGGATAAGCAATTTGCAATCAATCAATGGGAGGCTTTATGTACATCTCCCAAATATTCAACAGAATCTAGAAGATTTGTGGTTTTACCTGGAAATGTTAACATAGATTTTTTTATATCCCAGTTAGACTCCAGAGAATTTTTCCGTAGTTAGATAATAAATGTTGGAGATGTGAAGGGGAAGAAATAGGTAATTGGGGGAAATTTTCTAGGAGTGCAGCGAGTTGTCAAACTTTAAGGATCCTCCCTGAGGGATGCACTCAGATATGCTGGGTGGGCAAATTGGTCTGATGAGGGAGATGATTTTTCTGAGCTATGATACAGAATCAGAATTGCCAAGACATGGTTAGGCCTTGCTGTGTCTAATAATGGTGGCTGCTAAAAAAGCAATTACTAGAAAATGGAAATCAAAATATAAACCATCTATACTGGAAGTAGTGAACATAGTAACAGATAAAGCAACTGAATTGAGATCTTTAGAGAAGGGTAGGAGTAAACGGCGTTGGTGGTGCTGCGGTAGCGTTGTTGCCTCACAGTAAGACGCTGTCCGGTTCAATTCTCAGCTAGAGCGTCTTCTGCGTGGAGACCTGTGAATGGGCATACCTTCGTTGAAGGTTGTATGTCAGGGCTGGTAACTCGGCATGTAAAAATCAACTACCAATCATTAGCGGACCGGAGTTCTGCTGTGGCGACCCCTAACCGGGAAAAAGCCGAAAGAAAGAAAAGGGTAGGAGCAAACTATGTAGGGAAAAAAATGGGAATTATGGAAACAATACATAAAAGGGAGGAACGAGGCCTAAAAGGCAGCAGTACTTAAATGAGCTATAATGATGTTTGAGTGAGAAGATTGAGTAGATTACAAGTGATGTATAATGTTTGCAACTGGGAGCGTGTCAGTATGGTTTGTGATGTGTCTAGGATTGTGTTGTG
This sequence comes from Protopterus annectens, assembly GCF_019279795.1. Classification (NCBI taxonomy): domain Eukaryota; kingdom Metazoa; phylum Chordata; order Ceratodontiformes; family Protopteridae; genus Protopterus; species Protopterus annectens. Next base: position 914,291,482 of record NC_056748.1, on the reverse strand, counting down.
GTTTTTATTTATATAACTGTATGGTTTGCCTGTGTAGTGAGTGATGGTTTAATGAAGATGTTTCTTGTTTAAAATTAAAAAAAAAAAAAAAAAAACAGGAATTGAATAATTTATGAAATATTGCTTAGGTTATATGCTGTATACCAATATATGTGAAGTATAATGTTTGTTTATATAGTTGATTACTTTTATACAAATGTAAATTTGCCTGTTACAAGTGATAATTCAATAGTTTGATGAAAAAAGAAAAAGGTCTATCTTTTTCAGTGTTGTTGAGATGAAAACAGTCATAGTGTTGCAGGAGCTATAGGACCTCCTACTTCCATAGTAAAATCTCTTTGGAGGAGCAGTGTGTAGAAGCGAGTCCAGAGTTCCGGCTCCATCTCTTCACCTGTGGAAGTAGGCAGCCTGCTAGTAAGGGATACTAAAATTAATCAAAAGCAAGTAGGATTCCAATGGAATTTAAGCAAAAAAGCCCATTGCTGCAAGCCCTTTTACTTCTAATGTGCAGTTTCCTTCATCTTGGTCTGTAGTCCTCGTTTCCGCAAATACTACTCTGGATCAGTCGAAATTCTTGTTAATTTCTATGCTTAAATTATATCCATTTATTCAGAGTTATAATGTTTGGTTTATTGTCCGACTTTAAACTTAAAATATGTTAGTACATATAATAAATGATAAAATAAACCAAAATTACTCAATACAAAATCCTTCGTTCTTTTTAAAAGTCTTCTTTATTTTGTGGTAGATGAGCGCAGACTAAAACAATACAGTAGCAGATGCATTTAATTTAATGTGGAAGCTTTACAATGGAATTAATAGGTCATAGAGGTGCCGTGTGCATAAAAAAATCATGATTTGTGCAAACCATTTTAATATAAAGGTGTGTGCATAAAAGTTGTGGTTAGTGCAAAACATTGAGACATTTTTCTCATTGAACATTTAAGTAGGAGACTGTATTTAAACTCTATTTCCGTGCTGTGCTCACTGCCTCATCAAGCGTCCTGTGTGCATAAGTTGCAACAGGAACATAAAGAAATGTTACAAAAAACTTGTGCAACCAAAGTTATAGGATCTTAGCATAAGGAGGAAATAATATACAGTTACTTATAATTAATGTTGTAAACCGGGTTAGCTGCTCAATCCTATTCAGGCTGTGTGGTGACCAAAATAAAAATGCTTTGTTTTTGGAGCTATTATATCCGTTTGCATATAATTTAATATTCTCGTAACCTTTTTATGAAACGTCAAATCAGTAAGACACAAAATCCATTGATAGTTCAAGAAATGCCAGTAGATAAATTAATATTAATCTTGATGTGCGCATGGTCTCATTAAGCGATCTGGGAGTATTGAGACCATGCGCACATAAAGATCAATATTCATTTATCTACTGGCATACTTCCAGATCGCTTATTGGGACCATGTGTATATCAAGATTAATATTCCTTTATCTACTGGCATTTCTTGAACTATTGATGGATTTTGTCTTATTGATTTGATGTTTCATAAAAAGGTTACGAGAATATTAAATCATATGCAGATGGATATAATAGCTCTAAAAGCAAGGTATTTTTATTTTGGTCACCACATAGCCTGAATAGGATCGAGCAGCTAAGCTGGTTTACAACATTAATTATAAGTAACTGTATCATATTTCCTCCTTATGCTAAGATTCTATAACTTTGGTTGCACAAGTTTTTTGTAACATTTCATTTTTCCTGTTGCAACTTATGCACACAGGACCCTTGATGAGGCTGTGAGCACAGCAAGATTTTGCATACGGTCTCCTGCTTAAATGTTCAATGAGAAAAATGTCTCAATGTTTTACACTAACCACGAATTGCTTTTATGCACACGACACCTTTATTCAATGGTTTGCACAAATCACGATTTTTTATGCACGCGGCATTTCTATGACCCATTATTAATTCCATTGTAAAGCTTCCATATTAAATGTATCTGCTACTGTGTTTTTAGTCTGCACTCATCTACCACAAAATAAGGAAGTGTTTTAAAAAGAACATAAAATTTTGTGTTGAGTAATTTTGGTTTATTTTATCATGTATCATATGTACTAACATATTTCAAGTTTAAAGTTGGACAGTAAACCAAACATTATAATAACTCAGAATAAATGGATATAATTTAAGAATAGAAATTAACAAGAATTTCGACTGATCAAGAGTAGCATTTGCGGGAATGAGGACTACAGACCAAGAGGAAGGAAATTGCACATTAGAAGTAAAAGGGCTTGCAGCAATGGGCTTTTTTGATTAAAGCCCATTGAAATCCTAGTTACCTCCTACTTCTAGGAATGATTTCCAAGCATACATGATGATGGTATAGTACATCCACAGAGGAGAGGATAACCAAGTCCCATCCCCTTTGCAGAGAAGTAGTGAGATTTTGTTTCCTGATTACACAGATTCCGAGAAGAACCAGATGTTCTGCCAACAGGCTCAGCAGATGTATTTTGAAGCCTCATGAGTGGTTTCTCAATCCATTAGCACAACAGATATTCAGGTGCTGGGGCTTTCCTTGCTAGAATCTGTTTGCCTCCCCCAGCCAACCAAATGCAGCAATCACTTTGCCTTTCCATCCCCAGCCCCACCCCACCCCCAGCAAGAGGCAGTCCAAAAGAGAGGCTGTAATCGGACAGTTGCCTTCCGGGTTCATTTACACGTCTCCTCCTTTACACCTACTACCTGATTTTTACAAAAAGGGTTAGGATATGAAGCCAGTAGTGATGCTCATTTCTCCTCTTTGGCCCGACAAGTTTGATTTCCCCTGTTGAAGCCTCGCATCAGGCTCTTAGATACCAGGAAAGCATCTTCCGTCCCACCCATCCTGTGTCACATTCAGACCTACATAAAGTTAATCGCCTGGTTTCTCCAAGTTCTGTGATGGCCAGTGATTGATTCTTGTACTCTGGAAAACTGGGTCCCCAAGCTGAGGGTCCTGGCAGCAGATGTCTTTCCAGTAATTTATGTAGGTCTGTTTTCTCTTCACAGTAATGCAGAAGTTACAGGAGGACAAACCAGCAATGCTTCTCACAGCACCATCATGGTTAGAGTAGCATTGTTTTTTTCTCTCCTACAGAACATAAAAACATGGTGCCAGTACCACTGCATTAGTAACTTTGGCTGAGAGCATGAATGATTTGGCTCTTATCCCCTTTAGGTACATGTGATTACAACTCTGTGGTACAATGCATCTACATAGGAGAGGCTAACCAAGTCCCATCATCTACGTAGAGAAGCAGTGAGAGTACAACAATGGGAGATGGCTTTAAATTGCTTCCTGAGTTCATGTGCAAGGAAATCAATCCTAGCAAATTGATAGGCTTCACAAGTATGTATTGGAAGGAAGTCCCTGACCCAAACCAGCCCCTAGTGTCAGTGGTCCTTCAGTACCTGTCAGTCCTATATAAATCAGATGTAGCAGATGCGTTTACTTCCAGTAAAGTATCTGCTCCCCTGACCTGGGTTTGTGCACTTAAGATCACCCAAAAAAGAATTCTACCATCTGTGGAACCTGTACTTCCTACTGGAAAACTGTGCTACCTTGGCTTGAGCCAACAACTACACCATCTCTCACATAGTATACACAGTCTTTAGTGGCCATAACCTCTGCCTGTTGAATCAGTGAATTAGCTGTTACAAGCAAGTAGTCCTTCCTCATCTTTCACAGTCAACTTTCATGCCCAGGGTGTTTTTTTTTTTCTTAACCAAGGCATTAACCTCCCATTTTTTTTCCCTAGTCCCCAGAGCAGAGGTGGGTGGGGGAAGTATTTTGCATACCTAGGATGTACACAAGCTCCCAGGATTTTACCTTGAAAAGATTGAAGTGAGACAGACTAACAGCTCATAGCCTTTTGCAGGCTATATTCAAATGGGTAGCCTCTTGCACGTCTCTTAATCCTTCCACTAGGAAGATACACCGCACATTGTCAGGGCACATCTTAAGGATGCAGAGGCGCAGACGGTATTCCTTAGGATGGTCATTGTCTCCATTTTTGATGCGGCTGTCTCCATCTTTTAGCACCCTGTCATAACACTTAAACTTGAATGTTATCTCTAGAGTCAGGACATGTTTTGTCAAATCAGTCTTGCAAGTTCTTTTACAACCCTCTTAACTGGGAGCCAACCATTCGAGGCTCTCCCAAGCTGTAGGAGTCTTCCCAAGAGTTACCACACGTTACCTCTACAACAGGTGTGAGCAGTACTGTTGAGATGACATTTTCCTTCCTTTCCCTTCTATCTCATCTGTTACCATCCCAGAGTGTGCTTTTGTACCATCCTTCTCTTCTAACCTCCTGCCCCCCCCCCCTCCCCAATGTAAACACATTTGCACATGTTTATTGCTTGTAGAGAGAGCGTTTTAAGGTACTGGCTTGGTTTTTATACATAGAGATATTTGCCATCTGTACGGTTAATACTGTGTTTTCTGCTAGACCACTACTATAAGTTCAGTAAGGAACAGACTGATTGCATGGACCAATATCCATCTTGTACCACAGTTGTCACAATATCCAGGCAGGAGGGTGTCTGCTTGGCTAAAAGGAGAAAGTCTGTAAAGCGTAGGAAATTTGGCAGTGTGTGGTAGAATTTTCTAGGGTCAACAGTGCTGCAGCAGTGAATACACTCTCTCATCTACAGTTAAGTTTCTCCATAGCTGTACTTCATCATAAAGCCCTTTAGGCTGGCTTTGTCTTCAGTTGTATGGTACCTTGTGCTGCAGACAGCCTGTAGTCTGGAGCAGGATACTATCACATTGCAACTCAGAATTGCTTGGAAACATTTTTATTGGCTTGAGTAAGCTACTTGTAGTTTCTGTGACAAATGTTTTAAGTAATGCAAGAAACATTTTTGTAGCTATCTTGTCAGGCAGGAAATGTTTGGGGTCAGGCAACAAAAGTGTAGCTTTGATGGAAGTTATGCCATTAGCCTAGAAGTAATGATTTTTTTAAGAAATAAAAAAGTTTTATCCTAAATGTTTTTCTCAGTTGTGAACTGCCTGCAGCTGTCTATCGCATTGCCTTTGTAGTCAGCAGTCTTAAAATGTGTTTGCTGTGCTGTATTAACATTTAATTCCTTAGTAATGAGATTTAATTGTCGAAATGGGTTTAAAGATTTGAGAAGCTCCGCTAAGTAACTGCTGTAGTTCAGTTGTTTATAGCACTTAACTTGCTTAGCATCCTATGAGTCATTTACCAACATGTAATGTTTTCTTTTCATATGTAGTGCTGGCATAGTTAAGTAGTATGATATAAAACAATTTCAGTGTGGATGGCATTTCTAAATAGGTGCTGTAAGGATATAGAAAATTTATATATAAAAAAAGTAAACTAAAAATTTCTTAAACTTTTTTCTGTTCCTCCAAACAGAACTCAAGACAAATATGCTGCTTATCCACCAAGTCGACGGACACCTCCACGCCATTCAGAAACGCCTGCCGAAGTAATAGAATATGAGAATGCACTTTTGAGAGATGGATTTAAGAAAGAAATGGTTCAGTATTGTAGTAAGCCTATATTTGTGAAAGACTACAATTATGGTTTGCCCCAAGGCTACGACCACAGTGCACCAGATGACCTACGATTTGGTGTTGATTCTGCCAGCAGCTATAACTCAAGGCGCGATGTGCCTGATCATCTCCCTGTTGGATATGATATAGATCAGCCTTACTCTGGATATAATTCAGATCAGGCTCGCCTTGGCTATGGCTCGGATCAGGCTCGCCTTGGCTATGGCTCGGATCAGGCTCGCCTTGGCTATGGCTCGGATCAGGCTCGCCTTGGCTATGGCTCGGATCAGGCTCGCCTTGGCTATGGCTCGGATCAGGCTCGCCTTGGCTATGGCTCGGATCAGGCTCGCCTTGGCTATGGCTCGGATCAGGCTCGCCTACATCAAGTAGCTACAGTTGGAAGTAGAAGTTATACCCTAGTCAGTTGCAGGATTAAAGATTTGCTTGTTAAAATACAAAGTTTATTAGGCTTTCACTGCTCCCGGACTCAGTTATCAGCTGAATTTTCAGAGGTCATGTAATGTATAAAGTAATTTTAAAGTATAAAAAGGTATACATTTTGTACTGATCATATCCATTATCATTGTGTTCAAGCATTGGTCGTTCTGTTTTTCTCCTGTATTTGTAAATAAGTTGTAATACTGTTTTGCAGCAAGATGTTCCAGTTTTATATGTAAACAGATACCCAAACAATAAAATTTAGTTACAGAAAGTTTTTTGTTCTGGTGTGGTCACATTTGAACAGGTTTTCATGCAGTTTTAAAGTTCTGATCTCTGAAGCCTTCATCATTGGCAGCTTGTGGACTTCTTATAATATGCCATACACATTTATTTTTCTTTTTTCCTCACTTAAAAGCAGCTGCTATTTGTCAGAAGCCTCACATGTCTTGGGGAGATTTTCCATCAACTAACCTGATCCAGTGTGTCCACTTCAGTATCAGTTCTGGTAGTCAGCAGTTGTCTTGGCGCTTATTAAGCTTATCCAGGGTCACACTCAAGACTTCACATCCATAGTGCACTGTGTTGCATTTTCCTCTTTAAATCATGTTTGCCTTAGATCAGATAATAGCTCTGTGACGCACTTCAACTTGTGACTTCTGGTTCAAGTTTTTTTCTATGAGTGAGTACTGCAAATGTTCATCATTATATTAGTTGCAGTAGCCTAATGTATATGGGACATTTTGCTAAGGATAGACAAGCTGGCCAGCTTTCCAAGCTTTAAGGCACTTTCTATACACCCAAATCACTGTACAACTTGGAAAGCAGTGGAAAGTCAGTGGCTAGGGCAACAAAATTTCATAACGTTTTTGCCATCAACTTGTGCTCTTCCCTGTGGGCTTCAGTTGATCAACAGCTAGAATGTGTTTCACTAAGGCTGAGTAGGTAAGTTTCCCAATTGGGGAAGACCTTCCACTTAATTTTTTTGCGAAGAAACTATTCTTTTCTGTTTGAAATATTTGCTAACGGCTGGAACTGGCGGTGGTAGCAATTGTTATAACATTTGTTGGTCCTAGCTCCCTGTAGAAAATCTCTTTCAGTAAACCCATGATGTTAAGTTGTCTATCTCGCCTTCATTCTTGCTGGATGGGTTCGGAGCCGACCTCGGCTCCGACTCGGCCACTCTAAAGCTCGAGAGTTGGTTCCACCGGCTCGAGGCTCCCCTTATATCCCACAATGCTAGGCGGCTACCTCAGATCTCGTTTGCCGCTACAGCTTCGAGGTTGGTTGCTTCTACCGGTTCCTGGTGAGTGTTAGCTTTTTATTCAAAAAGTTACTCTTTTTTTCCCCTTTTAACTTTAATTCTTCCTAAATTAGTGTAGGATATATATCCTTATCCCGACCCTAATTTTTCCCGTTTTCTTGTTAAAAGAACGTTGGTTCTTCCCTTGGGCCTTGGCCTTCCTTCCCTAGGGTGTGTTTGTGTAGTTTTACTTTAACTTTTTTGTGCTTAATTATTAGTATTTTACTAAATTTTTTTAGTATAAATAATTTCTTCTGACAGGGTATAACTGTGTGTTTGGGTGTGTGTTAGTGTACACCTGTCAGTTACTGAAATGTCAAAGGAAGCAAAGGTCTCTGGATTCAAGAAGTGTGATGCGTGCTGTCAGAAAATGTCTCTGACAGACGCTCACACTTCTTGTGTCTATTGTCTAGGGCCTTTGCACCTGCAGGATTCCTGTGCTGTGTGCCATGGCTTCAGCCCCAGGGTCCTGCAGGAGAGAAAAAAAGCTGATTCTCAGAGGCTTGTTAAAGCCAGAGGATTCCCTGTCAGTTTCAACAGGGAAGCCCTCTAAGGCATCGAGGTCTTCGGCTCCGGCTTCTGAGCCGAGACCTCAGGTTGTTCAACCTTTGCCTTTATCGGCTCCGGCTGGAGCCGATAAGACTCAGCCCACAGTTTCTGTGGCTTCTCGGCTCGGCGGAGCCGAGGTTATCGAGGTACCCGTGTCGGCTCCGACAAGGTCGCCGAACCGACAACCAGAAAGAGGTCTAGGTCACCTTCTCTTGGCTCCGTTCATTCGGCTCCAGGATCTCCCCTGCTGTCTGAGCGGAGCCAAAGGTCTCATTCCTCTAGGTCATCGAGGCTTTCCGATCATGACCTTCAGAGGGTGGTGAGTCGACTACTTAAGTCCGAGGCACTAGCCCAGATGCTTCAGAGCCCGACTCATCAGTCGGTGCCTGCCCCGTCCATCAACTCTTTCCTCCTTGACTCTTTTGAGTTCGGAGCCGGGTCGGTCGGAACCGAGACTGTGGTCACCGGAGCCGAGACAATTGTCTTCGGCGCCGCCTCGGCTCCGATCTCTTCTTTTGAAGAATCTCGGCGCCGAGCTTCCCTCGTCGGCTCCGTGGGGGTGAGTGGCATCGGACCCTTGTCCGACCTCCCTCTCCCTCTCGGTGCTCGGCTGGTGAGTTCGGCTCCGACATCGCCTCGAGCCATCACTGTCGGTGCCGAGGGTCCTTAGCTCCTCGGAGCGGGGACCTCTGGCTCTGCCTGACAGGGGCATTCGAGGTCATGCGGAGTGTGTTAGAGCCTGGCTCTACTCCACAGTCGGCTCCGTCAGCCCCTCCCTCTATGCTGCCTCAGGGTAAGTCGACTCACTCCCTCATCCCGGACCGCAGAGAGCCAGCTCCTCAGGAGCCCCTTTGGGATTTCATCCTCTTCCGAGGCCTCTCCTGATTTGGCAGAAGAGCCCCTCGGAAGAGGAAGGGAAAGAGGAAGCACATTGACTCACCTGGGTCTATCACGTGGGACACAGATCTGGATGTTTCGGGGGTTCCCCCCCGTCCCCCTTCTGAAGTTGTCTCATTTGCAGACATTCTGGAGATCCTTAAACAGAGGGGAAATTGGCCAGCCCTCAACCCTTCGGAGGATGAATCTGTGTATCTTGAGGCGTTTGGCTCTCGTCCTTCCACCTCCTGGGTGTCCCCTTCGACCCACTCATGCAGGTGGTTGCTAAGAAGGCATGGACGGCTCCTGATTCAGTGGACCCCACTCCCAGGAGACCCTCCAAATTCATCACAGCTCCATCAGACAAGCAATTTTTATCAAAAGGAGTTTCTGTGGATGCTATGGTGGTAGCTTCTGCCACAAAGAAGGAACTGGCTGATCCTTCAGTGCCTGTCCATCCACCTAACAAGGAATCTAGGTCCATGGATAGGTATGGAAGCGGATGTTCTCCTCAGCGACATTTACCATGCGTCGCTGAATTACCTGTGCCATTTCACCAGTCTTCAAAGGGACTTGGTCAAGGAAGCGAGTGAAATGTTGAAGGACCCTACAGCTGCGGGTTTCCAAGAAAAGATGAACACGCAGCTGGCTATCCTAATTCCATTTCCAACTCCTCCATGCGCCTCCTCTCTTATGCGGCCGATGGAGCAAGCAGAGCCGCAGGGACAGGGGTAGCTCTTACGCCAAGCCTGGATGCGGCTATGCAACTTTGGACCTTTCAAGGCGTCTTTCACGAACTCCCTTTGATGGATCATCTCTTTTGGTCCTCAAGTGAAAGAAACCCTGACTAGGTGCGAGACTGATAGCAAGACCCTTTCTGCCGTCGGAGTCTGTTTTTCGACTCCTTCTAGGCCTTACCCCAAAGGCCAGAAGGGTGGGAAGATGTGGTTCCGTAAACAAGCTCAAGGGACTTCGCCTGACGCAGAGTCGTTTTCCTACCAGAGGCAGAGGGGGGAATAACAATGGTAGACGTCGCCCTAGGGGCAGGGGGGGTCCGCAGAACCAGGGCAATCGGGAAGCCTTTCCTGAACAAGCCCTTTCAGCATCCCTGAGGTGTTGCCCGGCTGCCCATCTTCGGAGGCAGTCGGGGGAAGATTGTCACTGTACCCAGAAGCCTGGCTATCCCTGACTCAAGACAAATGGGTACAGTCCATCATTTCCGAAGGCTATTCTATCCCCTTTCTTCGTTTTCCAAATCAGTCAAAAAAATCCCTTCCAGATGTTCCACCCGTCAAAGGGATATAGCAGCTTTGGAAATTTCAAAACTGCTTGCAAAAGAGCAATTCAGCCAGTGTCAGCAGACCAACAAGAATCCGGAATCTACTCAAGGTTCTTTTTGGTTCCAAAGAAAACGGGACTGGAGACCAATTTTGGATCTCAGTATCTTGAACAGATCAGTCAAGAAAACAAGATTTCGGATGGTCACGCTGCAATCCATTCTTCCCCTATTGGGGAAAGGAAACTGGATGTGCTCTATAGACCTTCAGGATGCGTACTATCACATAAAAATGAACAGACGCTCCAGAAGATTCCTCCGCTTCAGGCTGGGAACCAGTCATTTTCAATTCAGGGCCCTGCCCTTTGGTCTCACCACTGCCCCCGGTGTTTACCAAATGCATGGCAGTGGTAGCTTCTCACCTGAGACGACAAGGATTCCAGGTGTTTCCATATTTGGACGACTGGCTTCTCACAGCTCCCACCAAGCATCTCCTTCTGATGGCCAGAGATTATACTTTTCGCTTTGTCAAAACTGGGTATTTCAATAAATTGCGAAAAGTCTGTTTTGTCGCCTTGTCAATCTATTACCTACATAGGCTAAATTTAGATACTATAAACATGTCTGCAACGCTAACAAACCAAAGGATATCAGACATTCACAAATTGGTGTCACTTCTTCTCAACAACAACAGAGCCAAGGCCAGGTTAGTTCTAAAGGTGTTGGGAATCATGGCTGCAGCCATACCTCTTCTTCCCATTGCCCAGATACCACATGCGGAACCAACAGTGGATGCTTATTTCCCAATGGTCATACCAGGAACTCCCAATGTCTCACACCATTATGATCACAGTCGTGCAAAAGCATCTCCTGTGGTGGATGTCTTCCCCAGCTCCTGTCGGAAGACCATTTGTTCCACCTCCTCCAGTTGCTACTCTGACAACGGATGCCTCCCTGCTCGGGTGGGCGGTGCATTATCAGGTGAGCACAGTCCAGGGCACATGGCAACCCAACGAATGTCACTTTCATATCAATGTTCTGGAGATGAGAGCAGTGTTTTTAGCGTTGCAAGCCCTTCAAGACTCTCTTCCCTTGGGACGATTGCAATCCAGACAGACAATATGTCTGTAGTGTGGTACATCAACAAACAAGGCGGAACCAGATCATACCCCTGTGTCGAGAAGCACTCAGACTGTGGCAATGGGCGATTTCTTCTCAGCGTTTCTGATAGCAACGCACATCCCGGAAGTCCAATTACATTGGCGGACAAATTGAGCAGAGCTATACTCATGCCTCACGAGTGGTCTCTGAAAGACTCTGTAGTGGAGAGATTTTTCTCAAGTGGGGTCAGCCTTGCTGCGATCTTTTTGCTACTCCCCAAAACAGCAAGTGCAGAGAATACTTCACTCTATTCCCTTTACCAGGCCAACCCAGCAGAGACGCTCTAGTCCAAGTTTGGCCCGGGACTTCTGTATGCATTTCCTCCTTTCCCCTGATCTCTCAAGTAATACAGAAAGCTATCGCTCAGAAGGCCTCATTGATCCTCATTGCTCCTTACTGGCCTCGACAAGTATGGTTCCCCTTTCTACATCGTTTTCTCTTGGGCGACCTGGCATCTGGACCTAGTTCCAGATCTTTTGATCCACCAGTCGGGTCAGTTTCATCGCCCCTCCCTCTCTGAACCTCACTGCTTGGTTCCTCCAGTTCCTTCCGTAGCCAGGCTTCCTCAATTATCTCACTCGGTTAGAGATATATTGATAGCTTCCCATAAATCTTCCACTAGAAGATTTATTTGAGTAAGTGGAAACGCTTCTCATATTGGGCACAAGGAAAGGACATAGATCCTTTCACCGCTTCCATCCAACTAGTCCTTGATTTTCTAGCTGAACTCTTCCATGCAGGTTCATCTCCATCTACTCTTAAGGTTCAATTGGCAGTTATTTCTAATTTTCATGTGGGCATTTCTGAATCTGCCCTAATGTCCCACAAACTTTGCAAAGCCTTTTTGAAAGGAGTTTTTCTTCTCAGACCTCCTATAAGAAATCCTCCTTCTCCTTGGGACCTAAATTTAGTTCTTGCTTCCTTGATTCTTTCCCCTTTCGAACCTGCAGCTTCATGTTCCTTGAAATTATTATCATGGAAAACTCTCTTTCTGGTGGCTATCACATCAGCTAGAAGAATTTCAGAACTTCAAGCACTCAGTTGTCGTTCTCCTTATCTTTTGTTCCATAAGGACAGAGTTTCCTCCCGAACTAACCCGTCCTTTTTGCCTAAGGTGGTTTCAGCATCAAATCTAAACCAAAGCATTGACCTCCCTGTCTTTTTCCCAGAGTATTCAAATAGGTCTGAACAAAATTACACTGCCTGGATGTTCATCGTCAATTAAGGTACTACTTGGACAGGACTAAACAATTCAGAAAATCTGATCAGCTGTTTGTCTCCTATGCGGAAGCAGAAAAGGACTTCCAGTTTCAAAGGTATCATTATCCAGATGGCTAACATCTCTGATTACCCTTGTTTATGAGATTAGACACCAAAAACTGCCTAATAAACCTAAAGCCCATTCCACCAGAGCTTTGGCTACTTCTTTAGCCTTCCAAGACAGACTGCCTATTGATACCATTTGTGCAGCAGCTACTTGGGCTACTCCTCACACTTTTATTTCCCATTATAAGTTGGATTTGGCTTCTAGGCATAGAGCTAATTTTGGTTCCACTGTTCTCAGGAGTCTGTTCCGTTAGGCCACCCGGGACAAGGTGCTAGGGACGGTCCCATCCAGCAAGAATGAAGGCGAGATAGTGAACTTAACATATAGAAGTTATGTTCCTACCATAACGTTCCATCTTATTTGTCTTCTTCTCGCTTCTTCTTGGCCCCACCCTCCTTCCCCTGGCCTGGACAGACCTAGAGGAGTTGTGATCGACCTCTCTTTCTACCACCTCTTTCTTAGTCATATGCTATTGTGCATATTTTCTTTTCAGGATATAGGTCATCCCTTTTTCTTCCTGCTGTTAGAGGTGGATTCTTTTTACAGTTATACTGATATTGATATAAGCTGGGTTAGCTTACAAACGAGATCTGAGGTAGTTCGCCTAGCATTGTGGGATATAAGGGGAGCCTCGAGCCGATGGAACCAACTCTCGAGCTTTAGAGTGGCCGAGTCGGAGCCGAGGTCGGCTCCGAACCCATCCAGCAAGAAGAAGGCGAGAAGAAGACAACTAACATGGAACGTTATGGTAAGAACATAACTTCTATTTTCTGAGAAAAAGTTCCGCTTTGTGTTTAAAACTTATCGCTTGGAATAGAACTTGTGGTTTTAGGTGTTGCCAGTGGAAAAAAAAATAACTTTAAAATGTATTTTTTTTTTCTATGAGACTGTTTCAGATTTAAAACACCACTACCAACTTGTCACACACTACTTTCTGTAATCAGAAGGTGTTGAGTCCCTGTGGAATTCCCTTCTATTTTATTAGGAAATGTTACTTTTCTGTGAAAAAGCAGATCTGATGTGGTCAATTTTCATTTTATCCTCACATAAGAGTTTGGATCCAATCCCTTGGATCTGACTTGGCCATTGCAATAGCTCATGGCAACCAAAACGCTCACTAGCACCCTACTGTACCCATACTGCATCTCCCAGTTAGCTCAGATCTTGTTTGCTGCTTTGCGAAGATGTCTTCCATTAGCCGTCTAGCAGTTAAGTGGTTATTTAGTTATTTTTTGACAAACCTTTTCTCTTTTCACTAAGATTAAAACTTAATTTTAAATTCTAAACGTTTCTTTATCCTTTTTACTGGTTATTCTCCTTTTCTGTCCTATACTGAGGTACTTCTGACTGCTGTCATTAGTAAATTTTTATTCGCCGTATTCATGCTGTTGTGATTACCTCCTTTTTCCCTGTACTGCGGTCGTACTTGACTTAAAATTTCTTTCCTCTCCTTCCGGTAGTTTATCAGTCTGGATAAGCCGGCCAGCTTCAAAAAGTGTTCCAAATGTGGTCACAGGATTCCTTGAGTGACTCACATGACGTGTTTATTGTTTGGGTCCACTTCACTTACAGGAGTGTGACATCTGTTAATCATTGGGCTCTAGTTAAATGCCGAAATAAGCTTATTCTGAAAGGCATGCTGCCTTCCTCCTTTAGAAAGGAGGAAGGCATGCTGCCTTCCTCCTTTAGAGAGTCTAGTCTGGCTCTGAAAAAACAGAAGAGGGATTTTTTTAAATCTGCTCATCCAAGCCCTGCTTCCTCCCTGTTCTCTAGAAGCTCAGACAAGGGAAGGAAAAGGCCTTCTATTCCAAAGTTGCCATCCGGAGCTTTCTCTGAAATTATCTAAACTGTCAGATCCAGAGTCTTTTGGCTCCAAAAAATTCAAGGACTCCCCCCATCAGATGCGGCCTCTTTGGATCCAAGCCTCTCTGTTCTGAAGGATCGGTTGTCTTATGTTATGGGGAGCCTATTCAAAACTATTCAGATGTTGCCGAGGACTCTGTATTCTTCCAACGATCCAGTGCTATCCAGAGTACCTTCTGCCTTCATGGAAAGACCAAAGTCCCCATTGGCATCGGCATCTAGGAGCCTCACAGACGTTGAAGTGGGAGGAGAGTATGGTCAAGATCATTTTCTGGACACAAGGTTTTACAAAGCAAGGATTAGGAGTTTCGAATCTCATCCCTTCAGATTCCTCCTCGGACTTCCCTAGAAGTTTCAGAACCTTCATATATGATTTATCTGGTATTGTCTGTCTGAGCCGACTTCCTTCCTCAACTCAGACCTGTGCTCTGAGTTCCTCTGGTCAGTTGGAGCTTGGGCTTTCTCAGGGTCGTGGCCATCCCGTCAGGCCCAAGATGATAGGCTCAACTCCGAAGTTTTCAAAGCCGTACCTATTTCTGGAAACCCCTGCTTGGATCAGTCCAGCCCAGCTTTGGCCTTGAGAGCTCTGTCTAGTTTTGGGGGTACCCATATCCATAGGCAGGACTTGTCAAATCCGGTGTCTTTCACTTCTTGAGGACAGTCTTGCTTTTGAGTCTTTGGAGAGGGCTGTCTGCCTCAGCAGCACAGATAGCATCTTACCCCATCAGATCTACAGTCATCTGCCTTGCAGATCTTGCACCCAGTGTCTCAATCAGACCTCCCACAGGGGCAGTGGGTTTGGAAGTTCCAGACTACCCAGGAGGGTTCCCCCTCCTCTTCACATACCTCCCCACAGAGGAGGTTCCTCAGAAGAGGAAGTGTAAGAGGAAGCACGTAGACTTCACAGAGGAGTCCATCACTGAAGATACTGACCTCGAAGGTGAGGGATCCCCACAGTCACCTTCAAATGATTCTTTTAGGGATATCTTGGAGATCTTGAAACTGAGAGGAGGCTGGAAGCCGAGCAGTCCCTCTGAGGAGTCTGTTCCTGGCAGCTTTTGGATCCCAACCAATCTACCTCTTGGGTGACCCCGCCTGCCAATGAGCTCATTGAGTTGATCTCTCGGCGGGTGTGGGAGGCTCCAAATCCCCCCATATACCAAACAAAATAGCACCAGAAGATAAAATTTTGATTGAAAAGTCTTCCAGTATATGCCATGGTCATGCCAGCGGCCACGAAAAAAGAACTTGCAGAAGAAAGTTCTATTCATCCTCCTAATAAAGATTATAGGATGATGGGTAGATGTAGGAAGCATGTTTTCTCTTCAGCGACCTTTGCCTTGAGGTCCCTGAATTCTTTCCCATTTCAAATAGCAGAGGGACCTGGTCAATGAGTTGTGTCTGAAGAGCTACAGGATTCTGTTACCTCCCAGCTAGCCACCCTGCATGCTATTGCAAACTCCTTCATGAGGGTAATTTCGCAGCAGCCGAAAGGCCGAGTAGAGCTGCAGGTCCAGTTATCTCTATAAGGAGGTAGGTCTGGATGCCCTTCTCCAACTTTGCTTAGCCCTTTAGATCTTTGTCAATGCAACACTTGACAGCACTTCCCTGTTTGGCCCTAAAGTCAGAGATGCGCTGAATGGAAGATGCCGCCCTTGCAGCAAAGGAGCTCGGCATCTTCAAGGGTCCAAGGATACATTCTTTAGGAAACTCTTCCAGCACTCCTGAACTGAAGCCCAATTGCTGTTCTCTGGAGGCAGTCAGGTGTTGACTATCTCTGCATCTGAGAGGAGGCTGGCCAAATATAAATAAATGGATGCAGAGGATAATATCCAGAGAATACTGTATTCCCTTTACCATCCACTGCCCCAAAGCAAAAACCTGTCTGATGTTTCACTCAAAGGAAGCAAGCAGCTGTCCAGATGCAAAGGCTACTAGACAAGAGTCATACAAGATATCCCAGCAGACCATTGGGGATCTGGTACTTAAGGTTCTTTTTGTTGTCGAAAAAGACTGGGAACTGGATACCAATTTTGGATGTCAGCAGATTGAGCAAATTGGTTGAGAGGAGCAAGTTCCGGGTGGTTATGGTTAAGTACATTCTTGGGAAATAACAATTGGATTTGCTCGTTAGACCTTCAGGATCCGTGCTACCACATAAAGATGGACAGGCAATCCAGAAGCCATTTACGCTTCTCGCTAGGAACCAGTTATCAGTTCAGAGTACTGCCATTTGGCCTCACTACAGCCCTCTGTGTGTTCAGATGTATGGCAGTTGTAGCAACTCACTTCAGACAGCAAGGATTCCAGGTGTTTCCATACTTACTGTTTGATAACTGCCCTGACCAGGCATCTACTTCTAAAAGCAAACAACATGGTTCTTTGAACGTGTTCCCTGTTAGGTATTGCAGTAAATTACTCTGTCACAACTGGACCTCTCTCAAGAATTGGACTTCATAGGAGCAAGTGTAAACACAACCGAGATGGTAGCACATCTCCAAGAGTGGTGACCATCAGAGATCAGGTCAGAAAGTTTGCTACACAGTTCAAGGGTTTCTGTTTGAACAATACTTCAAGCTTTAGGTTCTAAATCAAAAGCAGTAATACTATTTCCAGTAGCGAGATTTCACATGAGTTTTGCAATGGATGCCTGTTCACTGCTCTATCCATCAGCCCATGTCAACTACGATACCAGTCTCAAATACTTGCAAGAAGGATTTTTCGTAGTGGATTGTCAGCTTGGCGTATTCAAGGTTGCCCTTTTCTTACTCTTCTTAGGGCCACAGTGACCACGGATACTTCCCATATTGGGATGGGGGTGTTATCTGGGAAAAACATTCCAAGGTACATGGTCTATACAAGAGACCAAGTATTTCAAAATGCCCTTCCTTTGGGGACAATTGCAATTTAATCAGATAAACATGTCTGTAGTCTGGTAAATCAACAAGTAAGGGGGAACCAGACCATCATATCCCTTATGCTGAGAGGTGTTCAGAGTGTGGCAGTGGGCGATCTCGTCCAACTGCTTTCTGGTAGCAACTCACATTCTGGGGAAGTCGAATGTGATAGCAGACAAGTTGAGCAGATCCATTGTGATGCATTGAGTGGTCCCTCAATCAGAAAGTGGAAAACATCCTGCAAGTGTGGCCAGCTTTGCTCTGGCCTTTTTGCATCCTGTCTGAGCAACAAATGCAGAAGCTACTTTGCTCTGATAGCTCTCATGGGGTGAATCTCCCAAGAGAGTCTCTCAGTAATTGGTCTCTGAATCTGTTGTATGCGTTTCCCCAACTCCTTTAATTCCCAAATTTCTTCAAAAGGCAAACAGGTTGAGCAAAGTAATCCTCATCCCCGTATTGGCCTTGACAAATCTGGTTTCCCTTTCTCTGGCCTGCCTATGGGGATGGATTCTGGATCCAATTCCAGACCTTCTGCACCATCCGTCAGGAATGAGTCATCCAAATATTCAGTTTCAAGCTAACAGCTTGGTATGTCCAGTTCCATTGATAGCCACGCAACCTATGCTGTCTTCACTGTTATATTCTAGTATTCTCCATAAACCGTCAACATGGAAGTTTTGTAACAATAAGTGAAGTCATATTTTGGTATCAACAAAATGACCCTTTTTCAGCTCCTATCCGCACTATTCTAGACTTTTTAGATGAGACAGCTTATTCTACTGTACAAGTACAGCTAGCTGCTGTATCTAATTTTCACATTGGATTTGATGGTTCCTCCCTCGCTTCACATAAGATATGTGAAGCCTTCTTAAGGGAACTCAGTTAAGTTGTCTATCTCGCCTTCATTCTTGCTGGTTGGGTTAGGAGCTGATCCTCTGCTCCGACTCGGCCATCTTCTAAAGCTCGAGAGCTACAAACTGGCTCAAGGCCTCCCCATATCCCATGATGCCTTGCACTTGATACCCAGATCTTGTTTGCCGCTTCTGCTGCGAGGTTGCTCTACTGGCTCAGGTCATACAAAACTTCTATATTGTCTTTTTTTATGTCACAATTTAGTAAATATTTAGAGTAGAATTATCGTTTAGTTATTTCCCTTATATTGTATAAGTTTTTGTAGCTGAATCCTTGTCTTTTCTCTTCAGAAACTCGTTTTACTTGGAGAGTTCCCCTTTTCCTTCTACTTCCCCCTTTTTCCTCTAAGGTTTTCCGTTTAAGTTCGAGGATAACCTTATCTCTAGGTGTCCATTTGAGTTAGAGGATAACCTTTTTCTTTATTTCTTTAAAAAAAAAAAAAATCTTAGTATCACTGTTAGTTTGACTATACTTATTACAGTTGGTGTACTGTCTGTTCTGGTAACTTGTAGTGTATTGTTGTTAGTACCTTAACCTTTGTGTGAGTGTGTTTTTCCTTTGGGCTTGCCTGTCAATATGTCCAGGGATCCTAAGCTGTCCGGATTCAAGAAGTGTGACTCTTGCTGTCAGAAGATGTCTGACAGATGGTCACACTTGTGTTTGTCTGGGCGCCGTACACCTGCAGGACTCTTGCTCCATTTGCCATGCGTTCAGTCCAAGAGTCCTGCAGGAGCGCAAAAATAAATTGATCCTTAGAGGTTTACTTATACCTCAAGATTCACTGGCTAAGGCTCAGCCTGTGAAATCTTCCAGGGCACCTAAACCGTCGGCTCCCAGTTCGGAGCCATCAGGTGAATCTGTACCTTCCATTTCAGCTCTGGCTGGAACCAATGCTTCTCCCTCCCAGTCGGCTCCGATACGCTCTTCGGCGCCTTCTGAGGGTTGAAAAAGGTCCAGGTCTCCCTCTCTGGAGTCTCTATGCTCTGCTCTGAGATCACTTCTGCTCCAATCGCAGCGTAGTCATCGCTCATCCCACTCTTCTCGGTCCTCAAGACTTTCGGACCATGACTTGGAAAGAGTGGTCAGCAGACTGCTAAAATTGCAGGCCCTGGCTAAAATGTTGTCCAGCCCCCCTCACCAGGGGTTGGCTCCGTCCACGTCTGTAGATATTCCTCCTCCGACTCACCCTTTGAGCTCAGAGCCGGAGTTCATGGGGGTTCGAGTCGTGGAACAGTCGGCTCCGATACCTGCTCCTTCGGTTCTTTCGTCGGCTCTGATCACTTCCATGGTTCCGTCCTTGGAGGGATCTGGGTGCTGGGACTCGCTTGTTGGCTCCGAGGAGGCAAGTGGCATCGGACCCTTGTCCAACTCCGCTCTCCCCATCGGAGCCTCGGCTCAGGTGAGTTTGGCTCCCACATCGGCCTCGGAGCCTTCCCCCTCGGTGCGGAGGAGGATTCTGATTTCTACTGAACCGGATCCCCCTCTCCGTTCTGATTGGGATGCCTTCTGGGCGATAAGTGTTCTGGCCCCTGAGCCAGTGCCACGATCAACCCCTTCGGCTCCTCTCCCTATGGTGCCTGCGTCAGCCTCTGCCTCTCTTCCAGACCCCAGCACCCAAGGACACCCCTTTGGGTACATTTTCCTCTTCCGAGGCCTCCCCTGATCATTCAGAGGAGCCACCTCGTAAGAGGAAATGCAAGAGGAAGCATGTTGACTCCCCTGAGTCTCACATCAGATACCGACTTAGAGGATTTGGAAGGGTCCCCCTCTGAAGATGTCTCCTTATCAGACATCCTTGAGATGCTTAGAGGGGGAACTGGACTGCCCTAAGCCCTTCCGAGGATGTCTGTATTCCTGGACGCGTTTGGATCCTGACCTTCCACCTCCTGGGTGTCTCCACCTTTCGACCCACTGATGTCTGTGGTGGCTCGGAAGGTGTGGTCAGCTCCAGACACATTGGAACCGACCCCAAGAAGACCTGCAAAATTCATTACTGCACCACAGGACAAGCAATTTTTGACAAGAGGTCCCCGTTGATGCCATGGTGGTTAGAGGCGGCCACGAAGAAGGAGTTGGCTAAAACTTCTAAATCTGTTCATCCCCCTAACAAGGAGTCTAGGATGATGGGCAGATATGGGAAGCGGATGTTTTCTTCAGCGACTTTTACCATGAAGTCTTTGAATTACTTGTGCCACTTTACCCTTCAAGATCCATCAGCTGAGGGGGCCCAGGCCAAGGTTGCCACCCAGCTGGCGACTCTTAATTCAGTGGTTAACTCCTCCATGAGGCTCATTTCTTATGCAGCCGATGGGGTGAGTAGAGCCGTAGGCACAGGCGTCGCTCTGAGGAGACACGCTTGGATGCGGCTTTGTAACTTTGCGGAACCTTTCAGAGCGTCTTTCACCAACACCCCTTTTGATGGTTCCTCTCTCTTTGGATCTCAGGTGAAGGATACCCTTACCAGGTGTGAACAGGAAGGCAAGACTCTCTCTGCTGTAGGGGTCTGTTTTTCCACTCCTTCCAGACCATATCCCAAGGGTCAGAAGAGTAGAAAGATGCGGTTCTGGAAATCCCAGGGAGCCTTGCCTGACATATGTGGTGTTCCCCTCCAGGGGCAGAGGAGGGAACAATAACAGATGCCGCCCTCGTGGCAGAGGGGGTCCGCAAAATCAGGGCAGCAGAGAATCTTTCCTCTGACAAGCCCTTCCAGCATCCCTGAAGGGTTGCCCGGCTGTCCACCTCTGGAGGCAGTTGGGGGAAGATTATTGCTGTACCCAAGAGCCTGGCAAGACAATAACACAAGACAAATGGGTATAGTCTGTTGTATCCGGAGGTTACAAAATTCTCTTAGTTCGCACACCATTCTTGCCAAACAAGTCCCTTCCAGATGTTCCCCCCAATCTAAGGGATCAAGCAGTTAAGGAAGTTGCAAAACTGGTGAGAAAAAGGGCCATCCAGCAAGTCCCAGCAGACCATCTAGGATCCGGAATTCACTCAAGGTTCTTTTTGGTACCAAAAAAGACAGGGGACTGGAGACCCATTTTGGATCTCAGCAGACTAAACAGGTCTGTACAAAGAACCAAGTTTCAGATGGTCACGCTACAGACTATTTTACCCTTCCTGGGTCAGGACAATTGGATGTGCTCCATAGATCTTCAGGATGCGTACTAACACATCAAAATGGACAGGCACTCCAGAAGATTCCTGTGCTTCCGGCTGGGAGTCGGCCATTATCAGTTCAGAGCTCTGCCCTTTGGTCTCACCACAGCCCCCAGGGTGTTCACCAAATGTGTGGCAGTAGTTACCACTCATCTGAGACTGCAAGGATTCCAGGTGTTTCCGTATCTAGACGACTGGCTCCTCACTGCTACCACCAGGCATCGTCTTCTGCGAGCCAGAGACTGTACCATACAGATGTTTTTCAGACTAGTTATCACTATAAATTTTGAAAAATCTGCTTTGTCGCCTTGTCAGTCTATCACCTTTATAGGCGCAAACTTAAATACAAAAGACAGGTCGACCAGCCTTCCTCCAGACAGGGTGTTAGTCATTCGGCAGCATGTCCAGGTCTTGTTAGGTTGCAAGAGAATTCAAGCCAGGTTCGTACTTCAAACCCTGGGTTTCATGGCAGCGGCAATCATACTCGTCCCTCTGGCCCCATTTCCACATGAGGATTCTCCAATGGCTCCTTTTTCACCCAATGGTCCTTTCGGCAGCTTCCCATGTCTCACATGATTATCATTACAGAAGCATTCCAAAAGCACCTTGCGTGGTGGATGGTCTCCCCGTCAGTACCCCTGGGCAGACCATTTGTACTTCCTCTTCCAGTTGCTACAGTAAACACGGACACCTCCCTGATCTGGTGGGAGGGGCATTATCAGGGCAAAATAGTCCAAGGCACTTGGGAAACCTCAGGAGTACCATCTGCACATAAACGTCTTGGAGATGAGAGCTGTGCTTTTAGCGTTGCAAGCTCTTCAGGACTCTCTTCCTACTAGGACAGTTGCAATTCAGACAATATATCAGTTGTATGGTACATCAACAAGCAGGGCGGAACCAGGTCCTACCCCCTATGTCAAGAAGCACTCAGACTCTGGTAGTGGGCGATTGGACCCAAATTTGGTGTTACAGAAAATTATACAGCCCCCATTTGAACCAACGGCTATCTGTTATCTGTTAACTCTTGATTTCTTTCTTGGAAAACCATATTCTTGGTAGCCATGACATCTTCAAGAAGAAATTGAGATTTTTGGCTTTATCCTAACCACCATGCATGATTTTCCACAAAGATAGGGTCACATTACGTAGTAATCCATCATTTGTACTAATTCATCATTCTTACCAAAGACTGTTTGAGAATACTATCAACCAATCCATTCATCTACCAGGTCTGATTTTAGCCATGTCTTCATTCATCCCCACAGGGTCTAGGATCCAGTGTTGGGTCCGAGCCAGCAACATTCAACAGACTGATCCAAGGCTCTGGCTCCTCCCTCTCCAATAATGCACTTCTGCCCTGTAATCCCCAAATTTTGTTTGCCGTGCTTCTTATGCAGACGTGTGTCTTCTGGCTGGTTAAGTAAAAGTTGCTACTTTTTTTCTTAGCTTAGTTTTGTAGTTTCTATAGTAGTGTAGTCTGTTTACTGTTGATGTCCTTCAAGGATGCATCTGCAGTCATAACATATGGGTTGTCCTGCCTCAGGCAGCCCTTCGGTCGGCCGGATTCCAAAGTCTGGGTTTGGCCTCGGCTGATGTCGCACTTTCCCCGACATCAGAGCGTCTGGGGTATAAAAGCATCAGCCAACGCCATTTTCCCCAGTCTTTCTTGCCGCACTGTGCCCGAAGCAGAAGCAGTTCGCAAGTGCCGGCCAGTCAGATCCTGTGGTTCAGCTACCGAAGACTTCAAAAAAGCTAAGTACCCCGTTGGGGACACTTTCTTGCCTCAGCCGATGTCAGATAAAGTAAATAATTGTTTAACTTGTGGGAAACAAATACCTCATAAGGATTTCCACTCTTACTGCCTCCCTTGCTTAGGCCCAGACCACGACGTCTCAGCCTGTTCAGCCTGTGCTTCCTTCAACCGACGAACTCTTAGGCGTCGGTCGGAGTTTGCAGAGGAATTCTTTGGGGCTAATTTTGCATATAAGATGCCGTCGGAGACTCCGACATTTGGTGAAAAAACGGAAGGACAAGGACAGACGCCCGCGGTTTCGGCTGAAACCACGGTAAGGTCTACTCAACTGACCACCGAGGCCCTGGCGGCCCCGGCTGAGTCGGCTACTGAGCTACCTACCGACACCAGTGTCCAAGAAATGTCCGACACCATTCCTTTGGACAAGTCTACTCCTGCACGTGGTGCAGCTAGACCCCCTGCTTCCATGTCCATTAAGGCTTTTACCAGGGCTAAAGCTGCTAAACTTCCTAAAGCTTTGCCTCCCAAGACTACCTCTCAGAGACCTCCTTCTAGTTCTCAGATCCTCAGCCTTGCAGAGGATCTTATTTCTTTAGAGGTTCTCAGCCTCACCCGGACAGGGGCTCTCGCCCACCACCAGACAAAAGGCCCAGGACTGAGCCCTCTGACCTACACTCTTCAGATGAGTCTATGGATGGATCTGAGTTGTCAGATCACCAGGAGGAGGCTTATTCGGCCTACGAGGATTCTGATGCTGAAGAATCTATCCCTTCGGCCTCCCCTCCTGAAGAGTTTTCTTTTGGTGAGACACTACACTCCATGAGGGAACATTTCCAGTGGCAGGGTCAGGATTTTTCTGATTCTAGAAAGAGATTAAGGACCTTTTTGCATTTACCTCAGCATAGGCCCTTAGCTATACCTCCTGTTTTGAATGTTATTGATGATGTGTATAATGATGTTAGTACAGCCCCTGATTCTCTCCCTCCGGCACCTGCCAAGCCTGATAGATACTACAGGGTCCCGGATTCTCATTTTCATCTGTACAAGGCCCATTCTGCAGACCCAGATACTATTTCTCAGGGCCCTAAAGGGGTTGCAGCTGCCTCTGCCAAAAATCCTCTACCTTCTGAAAGGGAGTCTAGAGCTTTAGAGAGATGGGGAAAGAAGGTATATACTTCTGCAACTCTTTCCGTGAGGGCATTAAATTGTCAATTTCATATGATACAGTACCAAGAGTATTTGTTAGATGAATTGCATAAGAAGCTTTCTACTTCTGAACCCCTAGACCGTAAATCCCTTCAGGATCTGGTACATAACTCACAGCAGGTTAGTAATCATTTTTTGAAGTGTGGTTATGATGCACTGGAAGCTTCATGTAGGTCAGCTATGACTGGGGCAGTTATTCGTAGGCATGCCTGGCTGAAGGAGCAATCTTTACCAGACCATGTTAAAGCTAAACTCCTGGATGCTCCAATGGAAAAACAAAAATTATTTGGTTCCTCGGCTCAGGAGGTCTTAAAGAAGTTTGAAGAAAAGGCAAAATCTGTGCAAACAGTTAAGGACTTTCTGCAAGTACAACCTCCGAGATTCAGCAGTAACTGGCCTACTAAGAATTGGTCCTTTCCAGACTCGGACAGATCCCAGAGGGGCAGGAACAGGCGTCCCAGAGGTAGAGGGCAAGCTAGAGGCTCCTACAGAGGCCGTCAGTGGCAGCCTACCAACCAGAGAGGTAGTGCAGGAACAGCAACAACTACTACACCTGGTCAGACTCTATGACTTTCCTTTGATTCCGCCTACCAGGGCTCGATTGGAAGCACCCTTAGGTGGAAAGCTTTCTTTATTCTCAAAAAGCTGGCATTACATTACAAGGGACACATGGACGCTGCAAATTATAGACAAAGGATACAGGTTCCACTTCCACACTTTGCCAAGAAGAAACGGAATGCCAAACCTGCCACCAAATCAAAGGGCAGAGGCTTTAAAGCAGATCAACAACTTAATTCAAATGAAAGCCATAGAAAAGGTACCTCTTTCAGAACAAGGCCAAGGATTCTACTCCAGATTATTCCTTGTTCCAAGAAAAGAAAATCAATGGAGGCCTATTCTCGACCTGTCCGCACTGAATACTTACCTCATTGTGCCAAAATTCAAGATGCTGACCCTACAGCAACTTCTTCCCATGCTGGGCAAGGAGTCTTGGCTGGTGACTCTAGATCTCAAGGAGGCATACCTGCATGTCCCTATTCGACAAAGTTGCAGAAGACACCTCAGATTTCTTGCAGGATCAGAGCATTATCAATTCTCAGCATTGCCCTTTGGTTTATCTACTGCGCCCAGAGTATTCACGAAATGCCTGGCATCAGTAATTGCACACTGTAGACTTCAGGGGATTCAAATCTACCCATATCTGGACTGCCTTATACAAGCGGACAACAAGAAAAATTTGATAAAGGACTTGGACTATGCCATCCACCTACTGCAGGCTTTGGGATACACAGTCAACATCCAAAAATCAAGACTTGTCCCATCCCAAAGGATAACCTTTTTGGGTGCAGATCTAGACACAACCACCCAAATGGCTTTTCTCACAGAAGAAAAACAAAAACAACTTCCGGATTACTTCATGAATCTGACAAGACAAACTCTGCTAACTTCAAGTAAAATCCTGCAGGCCCTGGGTTACATGGCATCCTGCATAATTCTAATTCCACAAGCCAGGCTGCATATGAGAAAATTACAATGGTACCTAAGGGGTGTATGGTCTCAGCACAGTCACAGTTTGGAAACTTTGATACCAGTCATTCCTTGCCTTCAAAAGGAATTCCAAAAACAAAACAAACCATCACCACGGACGCTTCAGACCAAGGATGGGGAGCGCACATGGAGAGCAAATGTATTCAAGGCCTATGGTCTCAAGGGCAGCTGCGCATGCACATAAACCAAAAGGAAATGCTGGCAGTGATGCACGCAATCGAGGCCTTCAAATCTTTCCTCCATCAAGGCCACCTGTTAAGGACAGACAACACCACGGTCATGTGGTACATGAACAAGCAGGGAGGCACGCATTCCTACCCTCTATGCAGGCTGGCCATGAATCTATGGGAACTATGCTTGAAACTCAATATCCAACTACAGTCACAGTACGTGCCAGGAAAAGAGAATGTACTGGCAGACGGCTTAAGCAGAACTACCATGGATGCTGCACCTAGACATCTTTCTACTCATAACAAAAGCATGGGGAATGCAGGAGATCTGTTCGCCTCGTAATCATCAACTGAAGACATTCTGCTCGAGGACATACCACCCACAAGCTTGGAGGGTGGAGACTCTCTCTTTCAGCTGGAAAGCTCTAAAAGTATATGCCTTTCCACCTCTACCATTAATGTCCAATGTTTTACTGAAGATCAGGGCAGAGCAGCCAAGAGTGATCCTGATAGCTCCAGACTGGCCAAGGCAGCACTGGTACCCACTATTGAGGAGCATGTCACAGACAAAACCATGGCCTCTTCCCCTATGGCCCCTTCTGACGCAGAACAACTTCAAGATCATGCATCCCAACTTAAAAACATTGCAGCCAGCGGCCTGGAAAATCCCATAAACCTCCCTCAAGATAACTTATCACAGACAGTAAAGGACATTATCAAGGAAGCTCGCCGACCTTCAACAAGGAAGACATACTCAGCAAAATGGAAGAGATTTCTCATTTGGAGCACAACAAAAGGCTTAGATGTGACAGTGGCGAGCATGACACATATTCTGGAATACTTAGCAGAATTGTTCCACAATGGCCTGTCCTATTCTTCCATTAAGATTCATGCCTCAGCAATTTCAGCAGAATACAACGTTGATCCACCTATCTTCTCGCATCCTCTCCTCAGGCAATTCCTGAGAGGAATCAAAAATATCAATCCTCCAAGGAAACCCCCTTTACCTACTTGGGATCTCAATTTTGTGCTGGAGAAACTAACACTTCCCCCCTTTGAACCAGCAGCTTCGGCGGATCTACAGTTTCTGTCTTGGAAAACTGCATTCCTTCTGGCCATAACTTCAGCAAGAAGAGTATCTGAGTTACAAGCTTTAATGGCAGTACAGCCATTTCTTATCTTCCATCAGGACAGAGTTTCACTAAGAACCAATCCTACTTTTATGCCAAAGGTGGTATCTAGGGTATCCCTGAACCAAGCTATTCACTTGCCTACTTTCTTCCCAAATCCACAAAATAGAGGGGAAAAACTTCTACACACTCTGGATATACACAGACAACTACGCTACTACTTGGACAGAACTAAAAGCTACAGAAAAACTGACCAACTCCTTGTAGCATATGCTGCTGGGGTACAAGGAAAAGCAATTTCCAAACAGACAATTTCAAAGTGGATAGGAATTTGCATTTGATTTTGTTACTCCTTTCATGGAAAGACGGTTCCTGCAAACATCAGGCCTCATTCCACGAGGGCCACAGCCACCACTACAGCCTTCCTAAGAGGGGTGGCTACCAAGGACATTTTAGAAGCTGCTACATGGAGCTCCGTGCATACTTTTGCCAAACATTACAATTTACCTTTATACTCCAGATCCAGAGCAGGTTTTGCTACAGCAGTCCTGCAGGGTATCTTAACTACACCATCCTTTTCTTAGTACCTCCTCCCCCAGATTGGCTATGGTATTCTACCCATATGTTATGACTGCAGATGCATCCTTGAAGGACATAGTACAGTTTTGTACCTACCATAAATGTAGATGTCCGATAGGTATGCATCTGCAGTCAGGTTTACCCTCCCTCCTTCCCCTCTGCGGTATTCCTAGGGTGCTTACCCCTCCATTAGCTAGCTGGGGGAATCTGTTATGGTGTATTTGTTTGTATGTGTGTGTGTATATATATATATATATATATATATATATATATGTATGTATATATAGATGTATATATTTTTGCAATATGTTTGGAATTTTTTGGCAATTTATCCAAATTTAGCCTTCATAGAGGGCACCTGGGGCAAGAAAAACTGAGGAAAATGGCGTCTGCTGATGCTTTTATACACCAGACGCTCTGACGTCGGGGAAAGTGCGACATCAGCCGAGGCCAGACCCAGACTTTGGAATCCGGCCGACCGAAGGGCTGCCTGAGGCAGGACAACCCATATGTTATGACTGCAGATACATACCTATCGGACATCTACATTTATGGTAGGTACAAAACTGTACTTTTTTAGTGTTGATCCTTTGCCTCCTGTAGCCATTAGAGTTTTATCCAGTTTTGGATAGTTGCTGCAGTGTTTTCTCTGTTAGTACCTGTAGCTTGTTAAAATGTCGGGTAGGCCTCCTGGGTTTAAAAAGTGCTCCTCTCGCAGTCGGGAATATCCCTTATTCCGATAAGCATAAGGAGTGTGTTTATTGCTTGTGCGCCACGTACCTGGAGGTTGAGTGCAACCTTTGTGCTGCATTTAACCACAAGCCTTCGGAGCAGAGATCTGTCGAGCAATCTGCCCCAAGTCCTCACCGGATCAGAGGCCTTCGGATCTGACAAAAATGGGGTCAGCCTTTGATCTGACCAGTTCGTCTGGTCCATCTACTGAGCCAGTTAACCCTTGGGATCCAACAGGGGGGGTCGTCTGATCTTATCATTATCTTGGAGGAGCCTGCCTTCCATTCTACATCAAAACAGAGATATGTTAACCCAGAGACATCAGATCCATTTCCCGAGCTTGGCAGTAGGTCAAAAGTCTCCCTCCAAGTTCACCCACTCCTCTTCCTCCTCAAGTTCTTCTAGGAATCTTCTGTCCTCAGACATGGACAAGGATGAGTTTTCTCAAAGGCCAGATAGAGTTGAGTCTCCTGGCCTCTCCTGCCCATCTGGCCAGGGGAACCCCCAGCGTCTCTTTCTCCTTATCCAACCCCATTGGGTTTGGATTCTAGGGACCAGGTAGCTTGCAGCCTGCGTCCGGCGAGGCAGAGTATTCCCCTTTCTTGTCCTTGCCAGGATCCCTGGCTTATTCCGTTCCTCCACCCTTTGAGGAGGGTGAATCCCACATGGGAGTGGTCAATGCTGGCTCTGTGGGGCAGTCTGGTACCATTTGTTTGGATCGATCCCTTCCTGTCTGCATTTTGGCCTTCGATAACTCTGGGCCTGTATCATTTGGATTTTGGTGGGCTGTTTCCAGATGCATTTCTCCTCTCTGGGGAACTTCTCCCTCAGATATGGGGGACAGGCCTGCTTCCAGCCCTTTGGCTTTCCAGGTGGTAAATAAGACCATCTCCAGGTCTGGAGTTTCCTCTGCCACATCTCTGGGTCCCTTCTGGCTTCTCTCTGTCGGCTGGTTAGGCCTCATATCCTACTCTGGGTCAAGCCCTCCCAATCGAGCCTTCAGAGGGTTTCCTGCCCTCTGGGAGACCCTGTCTCTTTCAAGTCTTCACCTGAGCCCCCAGCGGAGGAGGTTCATTGTAAGAGAAAGTGCAAGAGGAGGCACTTGTATTCCCCCGCAGAGTCTCTCACTGGGATTACAGACCTCAAGGAAGGAGATTGGTCCCCCAGATCTCCGCCCGATGTTGCCTTTGGAGACTTCCTTGAGCTGCTGAAGTAAAACGGCGGATGGTCCTGCCAACCCACATCTTTGGAGTAGTCTGTTTCTCAAGGCATTTGGGATGGGGCCATCTACCTCCTGGATGCCCCCCTGCTGAAGAGTTAGTGGATCTGATGGCCAGCAGGACCTGGAAGGAACCGGACTCAGTGGGGCTAACAAATTCTTTAGTCCCCTGCGAACCATTTTTTTCTTGAGCAAAGCAGTACCGGTCAGTGCAATTATTGGTTGCCACAGCCACAAAGGAGCAGCTAGCAGAGCTCCACTGTCCATCTCCCGAACAGGGAATTCTTGGTCATGGACTGTTTTGAGAAGCGGATGTGTGCCTCTGCTACCTTTGAACTGAGGGCGACAAACTATTTAGCACATTTTATCTGCTTCCAAAAGGATTTGGTTGAGTTTTCCACCTCCCTTGCAGAGAGCCTCAAGCAGGTGTCTCCCAAGCTATCTACTCTGACCTTTTGAGCTGCTGGGACAGGCATTGCCTTGTGGCTTCATGCCTGGCCATGCTTATGCAGGTTCACGGAGCCCTTTAAGGCATCTTTTACTAATACTACGCTTGATGGCTCTACCCTCTTTGGACCTTCCTTAAAGGACACTGACCTGCAGCGAGCAGAAAGGGAAGATTCTGTGTGGAGTAGGGATCAAACTTTTGGCTCCCTAGAGGTCCTTCTCGGGGAACCAGAAAGATGTGGTTCTGTAAGGCGCAGTCTCCCTTAACAGGATGCTCCCGACAAAGCCTTTCCAGAGGCAGGGGGAGTGGTTTCAGTGGACCACAACACCCACAAGGCAGGAGGGGGTTCACAAATTCCGGGCTCTATGTAACCATTCTCTTAGCCTTATAACTCCTGATGTATAGCATGGACAAACATCACATGTTAAGTTGTCTATCTCGCCTTCATTCTTGCTGGATGGGTTCGGAGCCGACCTCGGCTCCGACTCGGCCACTCTAAAAGCTCGAGAGTTGGTTCCACCGGCTCGAGGCTCCCCTTATATCCCACAATGCTAGGCGTGAGTTACCCCAGATCTCGTTTGCCGCTACTGCGATCGAGGTGTTGGTTTTCTACCGGTTCTTGGTAAGTGACTTTCTTGTAAAGTTAGCGTATTAAAACCCCTTTAATTTTAATATTTATACTTATTTCCCTTAGTTTAGAGGAATTCTTATCCCCTTTCTTAAAAATTCCTGTTTTTCCCCCACAAGAACTTTAAGTTCTTCCCTTGGGCCTACAGGCCTTTTTCTTTCCCTAGTGGAGTGTGTGTGTTATTTTTTCTTAATTTAAAACCTAGCTAGTTGTTTTATTTTAAGCTAAACTAGACAGGGTGTAATCAGTGTGTTTGTGACTGTGTGTGTGATTGCACCTTTGGGATGTCTAAAGAAGCAAAGGTCTCCGGATTCAGGAAGTGTGATGCGTGCTGTCAGAAAATGTCTCTGACAGACGCTCACACTTCTTGTGTCTACTGTCTGGGACCTTTGCACCTGCAGGACTCCTGTGCTGTTTGCCATGGCTTCAGCCCCAGGGTCCTGCAGGAAAGAAAAAATAAGTTAATTTTAAGAGGCTTACTCAAGCCAGAGGATTCCCTTACTGTGTCTTCAGGGAAGCCCTCTAAGGCATCTAGGTCTTCGGCTCCGACAACTGAGCCGAGACCTAAGGCTTCTAAACCTCTGCCTACATCGGCTCCGGCTGGAGCCGATGAGTCTCGGTCCACAGTTTCTGTGGTTCCCTCGGCTCCGGCTGGAGCCGAGGTATTAGAAATTCCCGCGTCGGCTCCGACCAGACCTTCGGAGCCGACAACTAGGAAGAGGTCCAGGTCACCATCCCTTGGCTCCATTCATTCGGCTCCAGGATCTCCCCTGCTGTCTGAACGGAGCCAAAGATCTCACTCCTCTAGGTCATCGAGGCTGTCGGATCATGACCTTCGGAGGGTAGTGAGTCGACTTAAGTCCGAGGCACTGGCCCAGATGCTTCAGAGCCCGACTCATCAGTCGATGCCTGCCCCTGTCCATCAATATATTCCTCCTTCGACTCTCTTGAGCTCGGAGCCGGGTCGTGTCGGAACCGAGACTGTGATAGCGTCGGAGCCGATACAATTGTCTTAGACTCCGTCGTCAGCTCCGATTTCTTCCTTGGAAGAATCTCGGCGCCGGACTTCCCTCGTCGGCTCCGAGGGGGTGAGTGGCATCAGACCCTTGTCCGACCCCCCTCTCCCTCTCGGTGCTTCGGCGCTGGTGAGTTCAGCTCCGACATCGGCCTCGGAGCCATCACTGTCGGTGCCGAGGGAGGTTCTTAGCTTCTCGGAGCGGGGACCTCTGGCTTTGCCTGACAGGGGTGCATTCGAGGTCATGCGGAGTGTGTTAGAGCCTGGCTCTACTCCACAGTCGGCTCCGCCCCTCCCTCACGGTGCCTCAGGTCAAGTCGACTCACTCCCTCATCCCGAACCGCAGAGAGCCAACTCCTCGGGAACCCCTGTGGGATTTCATCCTCTTCCGAGGCCTCTCCTGATTTGGCAGAAGAGCCCCTCGGAAGAGGAAGTGTAAGAGGAAACACATTGACTCACCTGAGTCCATCACATCTGACACAGATTTAGATGATTCTGAGGGTTCCCCCCGTTCCCCTTCTGAAGATGTCTCATTTGCAGACATTCTAGAGATCCTGAAGCAGAGGGGAAATTGGCCAGCCCTCAACCCTTCGGAGGATGAATCTGTGTATCTTGAGGCGTTTGGCTCTCGCCCTTCCACCTCCTGGGTGTCCCCCCCTTTGACCCCCTCATGCAGGTGGTTGCTAAGAAGGCATGGACGGCTCCTGATAAAGTGGACCCCACTCCCAGGAGACCCTCCAAATTCATAACTGCACCAGCAGACAAACAGTTCTTGACAAAAGGAGTCTCTGTGGATGCTATGGTGGTAGCTGCTGCCACTAAGAAGGAGCTAGCTGATCCTTCAGTACCTGTCCATCCACCTAACAAGGAATCTAGGTCCATGGACAGGTACGGGAAGCGGATGTTCTCGTCAGCGACATTTACCATGCGTTCGCTGAACTACCTATGCCATTTTACTCGTCTTCAAAGGGACTTGATCAAAGAAGCGAGTGAAATGTTAAAGGACCCTACAGCTGCGGGTTTTCAAGATAAGATGAACACGCAGCTGGCTACCCTTAACTCCATAACCAACTCCTCCATGCCTTCTTTCTTACGCGGCTGATGGAGCGAGTAGGGCCGCAGGGACAGGTGTGGCCTTACGTAGGCATGCCTGGATGCGGCTATGCAATTTTGCGGACCCCTTCAAGACGTCTTTCACTAACTCCCCGTTTGATGGATCATCTCTTTGGTCCTCAAGTGAAAGAAACCTTGTCTACGTTCGAAACTGATGGCAAGACCCTTTCTGCCGCCGGAGTCAGTTTTTCTACTCCTTCTAGGCCTTACCCCAAAGGCCAGAAAGGTGGAAAGATGTGGTTCCGTAAACAATGTCAAGGGACTTCGCCTGACGCACAGAGTCGTTTCCCCGCCAGAGGCAGAGGCGGGAATAACAATGGTAGACGCCGCCCTAGGGGCAGGGGGGGTCCGCAGAACCAGGGCAATCGGGAAGCCTTCTCTGACAAGCCCTTTCAGCATCCCTGAGGTGTTGCCCGACTGCCCACCTTCGGAGGCAGTCGGGGGAAGATTGTCACTGTACCCAGAAGCCTGGCTATCCCTGACTCAAGACAAATGGGTACAGTCCATCATTTCCGAAGGCTATTCTATCCCCTTTCTTCGCATTCCAAACCAATCAAAAAAATCCTTTCCAGATGTTCCACCCGCTCAAAGGGATCTAGCGGTTTTGGAAATTTCAAAACTGCTTGCTAAAAGAGGAATTCAGCCAGTTCCAGCAGACCAGCAAGGATCCGGAATCTACTCAAGGTTCTTTTTAGTTCCAAAGAAAACAGGGGACTGGAGACCAATTTTGGATCTCAGTATCTTGAACAGATCAGTCAAGAAAACAAGATTTCGGATGGTCACGCTGCAGTCCATCCTTCCCTTGTTGGGCAAAGGAAACTGGATGTGCTCTATAGACCTTCAGGATGCGTACTATCACATAAAATGAACAGACGCTCCAGAAGATTCCTCCGCTTCAGGCTGGGAACCAGTCATTTTCAGTTCAGGGCCCTGCCCTTTGGTCTCACCACTGCCCCGGTGTTTACCAAATGCATGGCAGTGGTAGCTTCTCACCTGAGACGACAAGGATTCCAGGTGTTTCCATATTTGGACGACTGGCTCCTCACAGCTCCCACCAAGCATCTCCTTCTGGTGGCCAGAGATTACACCTTTCGCATTTGTCAAAAGTTAGGCATTTCAATAAATTGCGAAAAGTCTGTTTTGTCGCCTTGTCGTGCTATTACTTTCATAGGCGCAAATCTGGACACAGTGGACATGTGTGCGAGACTAACACATCAGAGAATAGCAGACATTCACAAACAGGTCTCACTCCTTTTCAACAACAACAGAATCAAAGCCAGGTTAGTTCTGAAGGTGTTGGGAATTATGGCGGCGGCCATACCTCTGCTTCCGTTAGCCAGATTCCACATGCGGATCCTTCAATGGATGCTCTTCACACAATGGTCATACCAGCAACTTCCAGTGTCTCACACCATTATGATCACGCAGGCGTGCAGAAATCATCTCAT
The DNA here is from genome assembly GCF_019279795.1 of Protopterus annectens. Classification (NCBI taxonomy): domain Eukaryota; kingdom Metazoa; phylum Chordata; order Ceratodontiformes; family Protopteridae; genus Protopterus; species Protopterus annectens. Next base: position 914,257,203 of record NC_056748.1, on the reverse strand, counting down.
GTGGTGGATGTCTTCCCCTCAGCTCTTGTTGGGAAGACCCTTTGTTCCACCCCCTCCGGTTGCTACTCTGACAACGGATGCCTCCCTGATCGGGTGGGGGGGCATTATCAGGGCAGGATGGTCCAGGGCACATGGCAACCAAACGAATGCCACTTGCACATAAATGTTCTAGAGATGAGAGCAGTGCTTTTAGCGTTGCAAGCCCTTCAAGACTCTCTTCCCTTGGGAATGATTGCAATCCAGACAGACAATATGTCTGTAGTGTGGTACATCAACAAACAAGGCGGAACCAGGTCATACCCCCTGTGTCGAGAAGCACTCAGACTGTGGCAATGGGCGATTTCTTCTCAGCGATTTCTGATAGCAACGCACATCCCCGGGAAGACCAATCAAATTGCGGACAAGTTGAGCAGAGCTATTCTCATGCCTCACGAGTGGTCTCTGAAAGACTCTGTTGTGAGAGAAATTTTCCTCAAGTGGGGTCAGCCTTGCTGCGATCTTTTTGCTACTCCCCAAAACAGCAAGTGCAGAGAATTTTTCACTCTATTCCCTTTACCAGGCCAACCCAGCAGAGACGCTCTAGTCCAAGTTTGGCCCTGGGGACTTCTGTATGCATTTCCTCCCTTCCCACTAATCTCTCAAGTGATACAGAAAGCTATCGCTCAGAAGGCCTCATTGATCCTCATTGCTCCTTACTGGCCTCGACAGGTGTGGTTCCCCTTTCTACATCAATTTCTATTGAGCGACCGTGGCATCTGGACCTAGTTCCAGATCTGTTGATCCATCAGTCGGGTCAGTTACATCGCTCCCTCCCTCTCTGAACCTCACTGCTTGGTTCCTCCAGTTCCAACCTTAGCCAGGCTTCCTCAATTATCTCACTCCGTTCGAGATATTTTGATAGCTTCCCATAAATCTTCCACTCGGAAGATTTATTTGAGTAAGTGGAAACGCTTCACTTATTGGGCTCAAGGAAAGGACATAGATCCTTTCACTGCTTCCATCCAAATAGTCCTTGATTTTCTAGCTGAACTCTTCCATGCAGGTTCATCTCCTTCTACTCTTAAAGTTCAATTGGCAGCTATTTCTAACTTTCATGTAGGTATTTCTGAGTCTGCCTTAATGTCCCACAAGCTTTGCAAAGCCTTTTGAAAGGAGTTTTTCTTCTCAGACCTCCTATAAGAAATCCTCCTTCTCCTTGGGACCTAAATTTAGTTCTTACTTCTTTGATTCTTCCCCTTCGAACCTGCAGCCTCCTGTTCTTTAAAATTGCTATCATGGAAGACTCTCTTTCTGGTAGCTATTACTTCAGCTAGAAGAGTTTCAGAACTTCAAGCACTCAGCTGTCGACCTCCTTATATATTGTTTCATAAGGACAGGGTATCCTTACGAACGAACCCGTCCTTTTTGCCTAAGGTAGTCTCGACATCAAATCTAAATCAAAGCATTGACCTCCCTGTCTTTTTTCCAGAATATTCCAATAGGTCTGAACAAAAATTACACTGGCTAGATGTTCATCGTCAGTTGAGGTACTATTTGGATAGAACAAAACAATTCAGAAAATCTGACCAGCTGTTTGTCTCCTATGCAGAAGGCAGAAAGGGACTTTCAGTTTCAAAGGTATCATTATCTAGATGGCTAACATCTCTGATTTCTTTTGTATATGAAATTAGACACCAAAAGCTGCCTGATAAACCTAAGGCCCATTCCACCAGAGCTTTGGCTACTTCTTTAGCCTTCCAAGACAGACTGCCTATTGACACCATTTGTGCAGCGGCTACTTGGGCTACTCCTCACACTTTCATTTCTCATTATAAGTTGGATTTAGCTTCTAGGCATAGAGCTAACTTTGGTTCCACTGTTCTCAGGAGTCTGTTCCGTTAGGCCACCCGGGACAAGGTGCTAGGGACGCGGTCCCATCCAGCAAGAATGAAGGCGAGATAGACAACTTAACATATAGAAGTTATGTTCTTACCATAACGTTCCATGTTAGTTGTCTTCTTCTCGCCGCCTTCTTGCATCCCACCCTCCTGCCCCCTGGCCTGGACAGACCTAGAGGAGTTGTGATTGTGACCTCTCTTTCTACCACCTCTGTACTTGGGTATATGCTCTGCTGTGCATATTTCCTGGATCAGGATGTAGGTCACCCTTCTTTTTTCCTTTATTTATAGAGGTGGACTTTGCTACTAATTATTCCATTACTACTATAGGCTGGGCCTAGCTTACAAACGAGATCTGAGGTAACTCACGCCTAGCATTGTGGGATATAAGGGGAGCCTCGAGCCGGTGGAACCAACTCTCGAGCTTTTAGAGTGGCCGAGTCGGAGCCGAGGTCGGCTCCGAACCCATCCAGCAAGAAGAAGGCGAGAAGAAGACAACTAACATGGAACGCTATGGTAAGAACATAACTTCTATTTCTGATCAGTGGATGTTAAATATTGTTTCCAGGGGCTATTTAATTCCCTTTTCGCAACCCCCTCCAGTAAGTCATTACCTCTCGGACACTCCACCCAGTCAGTGGGAGTTGGCCTCCAAAGAAGTTCAACATTGACTTCAAAAAAGCAGCAGTCCAAGAGGTCCCAGCAGGACAGAGAGGATCCAGCACCTATTCTCTCTCCTTTTTGGTGCCAAAAAAAGACTGAGTACCTTAGTCCAATTTTGGATCAAAGCAAGCTAAATTCTTCAATACAGAAATTAAGGTTCTGGATGTTCACTGCTCAGTCCTTTTTGCCACTTTTACGCAAGAATGATTGGATGTGCTCTGTGGATCTCCAGGATACTTCTCACATCAAAATAAACAAGAAGACAACAGCTCCAACGCCAAAAACACTTTATTCCAAACCAATGTTTTCGGGTAAACCACCCTTCTTCAGTACTAATTCTCCATACTAACAGTATTCACTTTAAATAAGAGCAGGTATCTGCCTGCAGGCTAGTAATCCATTCATACTCTTTATTCTCCAATGTATTTACATTGCCACCCCTAGCTTCTTTAAAAACTACATCCATATCTCTAAAATTAAAATAGTGTTCATGATCACTTATCATAATATGCTTACTTAATGCATTTGTCCCAATTCTAAAAATGTCAGATTTATATTCAGTAATTCACTCCTTTACTTTTCTAGTGGTTTTACCCACGTAGAATGATGGAGACACAACACAGGTCTCCAAGTAGACCACATTTACATTATTGCAGTTGGCTGAACAATGAAAAACATTGTTTTTGAGTTGTAGGATGAACGATAAATTGTGTGTAAAGATATCACTACAACTACAATTCATACACTGGATTGTTCCAGGCTTATTCACAAAATGACGCAGATTCCAAGCCTGGCCTGAATAATTCTTTGAGTAAACCTGTATTAGTCAGAAGACAGCAGCAAAATCTTTAGATTTGTGTTTATATGTATATATGTGTTTTTAATTTTGTGATATGATTTTCAATGGTTTTATTTATAATGGGGGTTATGTGACAGAGGCTGACTGTGATCTTATGATTTTTACCTGCAGTGAATACTGTTGGTATGGAGATGGTCCCCCACTCCAATGGCAAGTCAATTTTTCAACTGTTGGGGTCAGCCATGCTGCGACCTTTTTGCATCTCCAATCAACCACAAATGCAGCAGGTTTTTCGCCCTGAATCCCTCCTCAGGGGGAGACATTGAGGAATGCTCCAGTCCACGATTTTCCTCCAGCTTTCCTTTATGCTTACCCTCCTGCAATACCCAAGGTACTGCAGAAAGCTGAGTCTAAGGACATCCCTTATCCACATTGCCCCTTTCTGGCGTCGTCAACCATGGTTCCCTTTCATCAGGTCTTGTGTTACGTATCTGCCATGGATACTGGGTCCCCATCAGGGTCGGATTTCCCATCCATTGGGGCTACCTCTTCCAAACCTTTGGACCCTTTCCCTTAACCGCATGGTTTCTCCAGTTCCAGTGATGCAGTCCAGGCTAGCTTCCCCCATTTAATGCATCATTTTGGCCTCCCAAAAACAGTCTACCAGAAAAGTGTACAGCAGTAAAGGGAAACTGTTTTCTGCTTTGGTTTTAGATATACTTTTGGTCTTGTCCTCCCTTTTCCAAGAGGGAGCAAGTTTTTCCACCATTAAGCTTCAGTTGACAGTGATTTCCAATTTTCACGAGAGCTCCAAACCCACCTTTTTCTTCAGGCTTTGTAAGGCCTTTATGATGGTCTTTCTGCTTCGTCCTCCAATTAAAAACCCTTCCCCTCCTTGGAACTTCACGTCATCAGCTGATGATCGTGTTTCACTGTTGCAGTCATCACACTTGGGTAATCTGCCTGCAAGTAGCCCTCAGTCGGCCTGAATACCAGAGTCTTGGGATTTCTGCGTCTGATGCTGTTGCTTCCATGTCAGGGGTATAAAACAGGCAGCCAACGCCATTACATCAGTCTTTCTTGCCGAGGAGCCAGAAGCAGCAGTTTGCAAGTGCCGGTCGGCCACTACCTGAAATTTTCTTTTCAAATTTCAAACTTGAAGTCTTCTAAAGCCACGTACCCCGTTGGGATACTTTTTTCTTGCTCTAACAGATGTCAAAGTCTTGCCTGTGGAAAGCAAATACCTCAGAGATTTTCATTCTTCCTGCATCACCTGTTTAGGCCCAGACCACGACGTCCCTTGCTGTCAGTTTTGTGCCTTAACACCCGATCCATTCGTTGTCGGGCTATCTTTGTCACGAAATTCTTTCACTCTGTATTCCGCAATGGCTTTGTTAAGCCATCCGACTACCGATCTGAAAAAAGGTAAAAGTAGACCGCATAGGTCCAGAACTGCTGACTGTTCCATTAAGTTAGTCGCCAGTCCTCCATGAGGCGCCTTTGCAGCCCCTGATGCCTGCTTCTACAGATTCGCAGCCCTCTGCTGAGACCCATTCGGAGTCCAGTATGCCATGATATGCTTCAACTACGGAACCTGCGGATGTCTCTGTCTTGGATGGATCGAGAGCTGCTCTGCAGGCACTGGCTTCTGAAGGTGTATTCCGACCTACCGATGTTCGAATTAAACAGACTACTTTGTTTTTAGCTAAAACTACAGAGTTTCTTAGGCCCAGAGTATGCATTACACCTACAAAATGGACCAAAGCTCATGCTCAAGCTCCCATGCCACAAAAACAAATGCTTAGAATGGCTGAAGACCTTATTACCCTAATTGGGGGAAGCCAGCCTTCCCCTGCTAAGAGACAAAAAAATTGAGTTTCATTCTGTTTCTACAGACCCGGAGTCCGATGACTGACCCTTCTGATTATCAGGACATGCCCTTATTCAACCTATGAGGATTCAGATGCAGAGGAATCCATTCCATCTGTCTCCCCTACAGACGCTTTTTCTTTTGGTGAAACCTTGCGTACTTTAAGAGCATTTCCACTGGGAATGCCAGGACTACCCTCAGTCCAAAAAGAGACTCAGAGAACTTAGAGAGTTACCTTAGCACAGGCCTCTAGCTATACCACTGTCCTGGATGTTGTAGATGATGTCTTAATGGAATCCAGTCTTACTCTGGACACTTTACCCCCGCCCCATAGAAAACCTGACAGGTACTACAGAGTACCTGATTTTCACATTTCTCCAAGAATCCTACTGCGGATCCAGAGACCATTTCCCAGGGACCTAAAGGTATTAAGGCTACTACAGCCAAAAACCCTACCCCTTCAGACGGGGATTCCAGCGCTTTAGACAGATGGTGTAAGAAGGGTATATACCTCTGCAACTCTTGCCATCAGGGCATTGAATTGCCAGTTTCACATGTTGAAGTACCAGCAACATATTATGGAACTAATTAAACAGAAAATGGGGTTACTTCCAGGTTGTGCAGAAAAAGATTTACAAGAGTTGATGCATTCTGCAAACCAAGTTAGTAAGCATACTTTGCAGTGTGGCTTTGCTCTAGAAGCATATTGCAGGGCTGCAATCACTGGGTCTGTACTGAGAAGGCATGTTTGGCTGAAGAAACAAACATTGACAGATCATGTCAAATCAAAATTACTAGACATTCCTTTAAATAAGGACTGTTTAGCATCAAAACAGAAGAGGTTCTTAAGATGGACGAAAAAGCTAAATCTATGCAAACTGTTAAAGAATTCTTGCACGTGCAGCCACCTAGATTCAGTAGGCATTGGCCTTCTAAAAAGTGGTCCTTTCCAGCCCCTTCCAGGCCTTCTCAGTCCAAACCTAGGGGAAACAGGCCACCCAAACTACAGTCTCAGGGTATGCAGAGATCTAAACAATGGAGTGCCCACCTCAAAAACAAGGAATGGTAAGCCTTCCCTTATGGAAAAAGTTCACAATGACTTTCAGTTATCTTTCCCAGCCCTGCCCAGTTACTTTTGCCCCTAGGAGGAAAACATGCCCTTCATGCAAAAAAAATGGATGTCCATTACTCAGGACCGATGGGTCCTAAACATTGTATCCTAGGGATACAGATTCTACTTCCATTCACTGCCAACCCCAAGCAGGTTTCCCGACCTTCCTCCAAACCAGTGGGCAGAGGCTCAAAAGCAAGTACTTTGCTCAATATCAGAGTTATTTAACCTGTCCCAGTAGAACAAAGGGGACAGGGTTTCTACTCAAGACTTTTTCTGGTACCCAGAACAGAGGGCTCTTGGTGCCCAATCCTGGATCTAGCATTTCTCAACACCTTTTAGGTGGTCCCAAAATTTAAGATGCGTACCCTGCAACAGCTTCTCCCTATGTTAGCCAAGGATGCCTGGTTAGTCACGACTTAAAAGAAGCTTATCTGTACATCCCCATAAGGGAGTCATGCAGGAAATATCTACTCTTCAGGGCAGGCTCTATGCACTGTCAGTTCTCTGCACTTCCCTTTGGCTCATCTTCTGCGCCCAGAGTATTCACAAAGTGCCTGGCTCCAGCCTTTGCATATTGCAGGCAGAGAAATATCCACATTTTCCCATACTTGGACAATTGCCTGATTCAGGCAGACAGTCAGGAATTGCTACTTCGGCACCTGGCATTTGTAAAAAGCCTTCTCACTTCATTGGGGTACATCATTAACGAAAAGTCACAACTGGTGGCCAGTCAAAAGATTGTATTCCTGGGAGCAAGCTTGTACACAACTTCCCAGCTGGCATTTCGCACTCCAGAACAACAGGTCTATCTGACCAACTACTTCAAACAAATGGTCACCAGAACCCAACTATCTGCAAGGAAAATGCTGCAAGCCCTAGGGTTCATGTTCTCATGTATTCTGCTAATTCCATATGCAAGACTGCATATGAAGAAAGTTCAATGGTACTTAAAAAGTCTTTGGTGCCAGCATTCTCAGGACCTGGAAACAATCATACCTTGTCCAAGGAGAGAGTTCCTTTGGTGTGCAGAAGTATGCAAGCATAACAAGAGACTGCCTTTCACTCAACCCCTAGTCTCCCAAACCCTGACAACAGACACATCAGACTATGCATAGGGGGCTCACATGGCAGACAAATGCATACAGGGCCACTGGAGCCCAGGCCAAATTCTCCTGCACATCAATCAAAAAGAGATGCTAGCTGTACAGAATGCTCTGACAGCCTTCAAATACCTAATCCTTCCAGGATAGCTTCCGTTAAAAACAGACAACACAGATATTCTTCGTGTTTCACTATTCCAGTCATTACATTTGGATAATCCTGCTGGCAGGTTGCCCTCAGTCGGCCTGAATTCCAAAGTCTTGGGTCCTGCGTCAGTTGCTTTCACCCCTTCCCTGACGTCAGGCCGTCAAGGATATAAAAGATGCAGCAGACACCATTTTCTTCAGTCTTTTTTGCCACGCGGTGTCCGAAAAAGCAGTTCGCAAGTGCTGGTAGGCCGACTCCTGAGATTTTCGTGTTCGAGTTTCACAACCAAAGTCTTCATTCAGAGCGAAGTACCCCGTTGAGGAAACTTTTTTCTTGCTCCAGACTGATGTCAGAAAAAGTTAATTGTATTTCTTGTGGGAAGCAAATACCTCATAAGGACTTTCATTCTTACTGTATTCCTTGCCTAGGCCCTGACCACGACATTTCAAGTTGTCGGTTTTGTGCTCAATTTAACCAACGCACTATTAAGCGTCGGTACGATTTTGCACTTAGTTATTTTGGGCGCAGATTTAATTATACAATGTCAGCGGATAGCCATCCGACTACCGGAGTTCACAAAAAGCGCGAAGAAAGACAGGCAACCGAGGTCCAAAACAGTCTAAGCTTCTTTTAAGCCAGTCGCCGGTTCTCTGAGGTGCTTTTGCAGCCCCTGATGCCCGCTACTTTAGAGTCGCAGGCCGCTACCGACTCCCACATGGAGTTGGTCAGGCCACAGGAAACTCAAGGTATTGGAGTCTCTGAGACTATTCACTCAGATGGATCCGGAGCCGCTGAGCAGGCATTGGCTTCTGAGGGTGTTATCAAACCTAAACAATTATACATTAAACCAACTACAGTTTCAAAGGCAAAGACTAAAGCACCTTTAAAGACAAAGAAACAAGTTCACCAGCCACATGGACAGGCCTCCATGCCCAAAAAACAGATGCTCAAAATGGCCGAAGATTTAATTACGTTGATCAGGGGTTCCAATCCCCCTCCTGATAAGAGGCCTAGGCAAGAGACACTATGAATCTTCAGATCAGGTTTCCATTTCCTCAAATTCCTCTTCTGATCATTAATATTCTCTTCCCCCTATGAGGATTCTGATGCTGGAGTCTATTCCTTCAGCTTCTCCTCCTGAAGACTATTCCTTTGGGGAAACCTTGCATACCATGAGGGAGCATTTCCACTTGGAGAGCCAAGAGTTTTCAGAATCTAAGAGGCTCAGGGACTTTCTCCTACCTCAACACAGACAGGCCTCTAGCTATTCCACCTGTGCTAGACATTGTAGATGTGTTTTCAGAGTCTAGTCTGACCCCCGACTCCTTACCTCCGGCCCCTGTTAAGCCTGACAGATACTACAGGGTTCCTGACTCTCATAAATTCCTTTTCAAAAACTCTGCTGCAGACCCAGAAACTATTTCTCAGGGCCCCAAAGGGGTTAAGGCTTCCACTGCAAAAAAACCCTACCCCCTCTGACAGAGTTTCTAGGGCACTGGATAGATGGGGAAAAAAGATTTACACATCTGCTACCTTGGGCTATAAGGGCCTTAAACTGCCAGTTTCATATGCTCAAATAGCAGCAATATGTCATGACACTGCTTAAACAGAAAATGTTGGTAAATTCTGAATGTGCAGAAAACAAAAATGCAGGATTTATTGCATGCAGCTGAACAAGTTGGAAGGCATACTTTGCAATGTGGTTTTGATTCCCTGTAGGCCTCCTGCAGGGCCACTGTTACAGGTTCTGTAATTAGGAGGCATGCTTGGTTAAAGGAACAAAATCTTCCTGATCATGTCAAAGCTAAATTATTAGATGCACCGTTACAGCATGATCTTGTTTGGTGTTAAGGCAGAAGAGGTGTTAAAATGGAAGACAAAGCTAAATCTATGCAAACGGTCAAAGATGTTTTTTACAAGTACAGCCACCTAGGATTAGCAGACACTGGTCTACAAAGAATTGGTCCTTTCCAGTGTCAGACAGACCTCAGAGGGGCAGATCCAGACACCCTAGAGGCAGATCCCAGCCGCAAGATTCGTACAGGTCTAAACAATGGGGTGCTTCTACCTCCAAAAGTGGAGAAGACAAATCACAACCGTACAGGAAACGGTCCATATGACTTCCCCCTGCCTGCACCAAGCACTTATCTACTGGCAGCACCCTTAGGGGGAAAATAGCACTTTTTTTCTCAAAATTGGCACATTATAACCCAGGACAAATGGGTTCTAGGCATAGTGTCACAAGGCTACAAGTTTCATTCCATACCCTGCCAAGGGCAAACGGTTGGCCAGACCTGCCAAAAAATGAATAGGCAGAGGCTCAAAAACAAGTCTCATCCCTCATGGACATGGGGGCTCTTCATCAAGTGCCACAGCAAGAGCAGGGACAAGGATTTTACACAAGACTGTTCTTGGTACCCAGAAAGGACGAAGCATGGTGACCAATACTGGACCTATTTATTCTAAACACTTTCCTGGATATACCGAAATTCAAGATGTTGACCTTGCAGCAGCTTCTGCCCATGCTGGTTAGAAAGGCTTGGCTCGTCACTTTAGACCTAAAAGAGGCATACCTGCATGTCCCATTCAGACAATCATGCAGAAGATACCTCAGATTCAAGGCTGGTTCAAAGCATTACCAATTCTCTGCACTGCCCTTTGGCTTATCTACCGCGCCCAGGGTCTAAACAAAGTGCCTGGCACCAGCAATTGCTTTCTGCAGACAGAGGAGTACAAATATATCCTTACTTAGATGACTGCCTCTTCAAGCAGAGAACAAGGACATTCTACTACAGCGTCTGGCATTTGTGAAAAGACTTTTAACATGCCTAGGGTACACAGTCAGTGAAAAGAAATCAAAACTAGTACCCTCTCAAGAGATAGTATTCCTGGGTGCAAACTTAAATACAACTTCCCAGATGGCTTATCTCACGCCAGACAAAGGCAACAGACTACCTATTTCAAGGAAATGGCAACAAAGGCCCAGTTATCTGCAAGAAAAATTCTGCAGGCTTTGGGCTTCATGGCATCCTGCATCCTACTAATTCCATATGCAAGACTGCATATAAGGAAACTTCAGTGGTACACAAGTGTCTGGACACAACATTGCCACAGCCTGGAAACCATGATTACTCTCATTCCCTGCTTGCAACAGGAGTTTTGATGGTGGGCAAAGGCTTGTCACCAAAACAAGGGACAGCCATTCTCACTACCCCCAGCCAGGCTGAACTTAACGGATGCATCAGATTATGCCTGGGGGGCCCACATGGCAGGAAAGGGCATTCAGGGCACCTGGTCCACAAATCAAATGCATCTGCATATCAGTCAGAAAGAATGCTAGCTGTTCAAAATGCCCTGACAGCCTTCAAGGACCTAATTCATCCGGGACAACAACTGATAGACAATACCACGGTCATGTGGTACATAAACAAGCAGGGGGGCACGCATTTTTTACCCCCCTTTGCAGACTAGCCATGGCTTTATGGGTCACAACATTGACTTAACAAGTTCATCTGCAGGCAAAATTCCTGCCAGGAAAGGACAATACTCTGCCAGACAAACTAAGCAGAAACCTCATGGATCCCCACGAGTGGCACCTGGGTCCACAAGTCTTCAGCATGATAAAGAAATGGGGACGCCCAGACATAGATCTATTTGCCCCCCCTCACAACTATCAACTAAAAAGATTCTGCACAAGGACTTACCACAGACAAGCCTGGAAAGTGGACACCTTATCTTTCATCTGGAAAAACCTATCAGTATATGCCTTTCTCCACTGCCTCTCCTCCCCAAGGTACTCCTAAAGGTGAGACAGGAGAAACCAAAAATTATTCTCATTGCTCCATACTGGCCCCGCCAGTACTGGTATCTGATCTTAAGGAACTTGTCTCAACGCCCAGCATGGACCTTACCTCATATACCTCCTCTACTGTCCCAACAAAACAATCAGATTCTGCACAGCCAACTCAGGACTCTAAACCTGGCAGCATGGTGGATGATGTAGCCATACAAAGCACACCTCTCAGTAAAGCGGTGATGGATGTCATTTTAGAAGCCAGAAGGCCTAGTACTAGAAAACCCTATGCTGGAAAATGGAAGAGATTTTGTGCTTGGAACCAAGCTCAAGGAACCGACACAGCAGTACCAAATATTCCTCAGATTTTGCAATACTTAACTGAGATGCTGGACAAAGGCCTATCTTTTTCATCAATTAAAATTCATGCCTCTGCCATTTCAGCTCATTACAATACAGAGCCACCACTTTTTTTTTAATCCTTTAAGGCATTACCTCAGAGGAGCCAAAAATTTAAGGCCTTCAAGGAGATCGCCAGTGCTTGCATGGGACCTCAATTATGTCTTGGAAAAACTCACCCTACCTCCTTTTGAGCCAGCTGCTACTGCGGATATAAAGTATTTATTTTGGAAAACAGCTCTGCTCCTTGCAATAACTTTTGCAAGATGAGTGTCAGAGCTACAGGCTCTCATGGCTGTGGAACCTTTTATTATTTTTTATCCAGACAGGGTCTCTCTGAGGATAAACCCTACATTTATGCCTAAGTTTTGGTGTCCAGTGTAGCCCTTAACCAAACTATTCATTTGCCAACTTTTTATCCATTTCCACAGAACAAGGGGGAGAAAATTCTGCATTCTTTGGATGTTCACAGACAGCTTAGATTCTATTTGGACAAAACTAAAGTTTTCAGAAAGACAGAACAATTACTAGTGGCATATGCTACAGGATCACAAGGAAGGGCTATCTCCAAGCAGACTATTTCAAAGTGGATAGGTCAGTGCATTCGTTTGCTACTCTCAGCATGGCAAGCCAGTGCCTAAGGGCATTAGGCCACATTCAACCAGAGCTGCAGCCACTTCTGCAGCCTTTCTCAGGGAGGTACCAACCAAAGACATTTTTGAGGCTACTACTTGGAGTTCAGTGCACACCTTTGCAAAGCATTACAATCTGCCACTTTACTCTAAAACTAGAGCAGGCTTTGCCACTGCAGTTCTGCAGGGCCTCATAGCCACTCCTAATGTTTAGCTCCAGCCCCCCTTCCATAGCTTTGGGACTCTACCCAAATGTAATGACTGCAACAGTGAAACACGAAGAAAATAGTACAGATGTTCATCGTGCATACAGCTGCAGTCATAACAGATGGGTTCTCCTGCTGTCAGGCGGGTCCTCGGTCGGCCGAATTCCAAAGTCTAGGTCCGGCGTTGGTTGTCGTCGCTTCTTCCCTGATGTCAGTGCGACAGGGGTATAAAGGAACCAGCCGACGCCATTTTCTTCAGTCTTTCTTGCCGCGCGGTGCCCGAAGCAGAAGCAGTTCGCAAGTGCCGGTCGGCCAGCTCCTGAGATTATGAAAATTTTGAAACCGAAGTCTTGTTGAAAGCCAAGTACCCCGTTGGGGAAACTTTTCTTGCCTCAGACCGATGTCAGACAAAGTTAATAATTGTATTTATTGTGGGAAGCAAATACCGCACAAGGATTTCCATTCCCTCTGTATACCTTGTTTAGGCCCAGACCACGACGTCTCTGTCTGTCGCTTTTGTGCTACATTAAGCAAATGCACCATTAAGCGTCGGGCGGAGTTCGCCCAGCATTATTTTGGGAAAACATTCAACTATATTATGTCGGATACTCCGACTCCAGTTTTGTCTAAAAAACGCAAAGATAAGGACCGACACATGAGGTCCGCAGCCTCTACCGACACCACGCCAAAGCCGACTACACGTGGTCCGGTTCTCAGCGAGGCGCCTACGCAGCCCCTGACTACCGATGACACTTCTTTGGCGGTGTCTCCTGTGCCCGAGGTCGCAGGCTCCTCGGCCCACACCCTGACTACAGATACCGAAGCCACTCTTGGCGTTGAAACTCAAAATGTGGACAGGTCCACCTCCACTCAAGGTGTCTTCAGACCTTCCTCTTCTTTCTCCATCAAGGCTTTCACTAAGTCTAAAGCTACCATGTATTCTAAGAGACAAGCTACACAGGGCCCATCCCTAAAAAACAGATGCTTAAAATGGCGGAGGACTTAATTACTCTTATCAGAGGTTCTCAACCCCCACCGGACAAAAGGCCCAGAGTGGAGGAAGATTCCCCCCTCCTCTGATCAGGGCTCCATTATTTCAGAGCACTCTGATGATCAGGAACATTCTTACTCCCCTTTTGAAGACTCTGATGCGGAGGAATCCATCCCTTCTGTATCCCCCCCCCCCCCAGAGGATTACTCATTTGGGGAAACTTTGCATACCTTAAGGGAACACTTCCACTGGGAAGGCCAAGATTATTCAAATTCCAAGAAAAGGCTTAGGGAATTTCTCTTGCTACCTCGGCACAGGCCTCTGGCTATACCTCCTGTCTTGGACATCCTAGATGATGTTTACTCAGAGGCCTGCCTTAACCCAGACTCTCTGCCTCCAGCTCCAGTTAAGCCTGACAGGTACTACAGGGTTCCTGACTCACACCAATTTCTATACAAAAGCCATGCTGCTGACCCAGAAACCATCTCACAGGGCCCCAAGGGAGTTAAGGCCTCCACTGCTAAACATCCATTACCTTCCGAGAGATTCCAGATCCTTAGGTGGGGGAAAAAAGGTATATACCTCGGCTATCTTAACCATGAGGGCCTTAAACTGTCAGTTCCATATGCTACCAAGAGTTTTTGTTAGCACAATTGAAAAGTAAAATGTCACAACCTGAACAACCAGACTTGAAGGAGTTGCAGGATTTGATGCATAGTGCAGAACAAGTGGGTAAGCATACCTTACAATGTGGTTTTGATGCTCTAGAGGCCTCATGTAGAGCTGCTGTTAGTCATACGTAGACATGCCTGGCTCACGGAACAAGCCTTGCCTGATCATGTCAAAGCTAAATTACTAGACGCCCCTCTTCAAAAGGATGTACTATTTGGTGCTAATGCTGAGGAGGTATTAAGGAAAATGGAGGAAAAGGCTAAATCAATGCAAACTGTGAAAGATTTTCTACAGGTACAACCCCCACGTTTCAGTAGAAATTGGCCTTCCAAAAATTGGTCCTTTCCTGCTACGGACAGACCCCAAAGAAGGCAGATACAGGCGCCCGAGGGGCAGAGGACAATCCCAAGGATCGTTTAGAGGCAGACAATGGCAAGCTCCTACACAGAGGTGGTGAGGATAACTCGCAATCTTTCAGAAAGCAAACCCAATGACTTTCCCCTTTGCATGCCAAGCAAGTCTCAAATGGCAGCCCCCTTAGGAGGAAAGCTGGCATTATTTTCAAAAAATTGGCATATTGTCACAAAGGACAAATGGATCCTGGACATTATAAACAGAGGCTACAAATTCCATTTTCACACCCTTCCAAAAATGAGAGGCATGCCAAACCTGCCACACAATCAAAGGGCAGAGGCACAAAGGCAAATTACAGATCTCATAAACATGAAAGCTATTCAAGAGGTGTACCTACTCATGAACAAGGTCAAGGTTTTTATTCCAGGCTATTTCTGGTACCAAGGAAGGGAAAAGATTGGAGACCTATTTTGGACCTATCCATCCTAAACACATTGCTACTCTTATCAAAATTCAAGATGCTCACTCTACAGCAATTTCTTCCCATGCTGGGCAAGGAGTCTTGGCTGGTAACATTGGACCTCAAGGAGGCATACCTGCATGCCCCAATCAGACAAAATTGCAGAAGGTACCTCAGATTTCTTGCAGGTTCAACCCATTATCAATTCTCTGCATTGCCCTTTGGCTTATCTACTGCGCCCAGAGTATTCACAAAATGCCTGGCATCAGTAATTGCCTACTGCAGACTTCAAGGGATACAAATATACCCCTATTTGGACGACTGCCTGATCCAAGAGGACAGCAAGCACATTCTTCTGAAACATCTGGCTTATGTAATAATGTTGAACTCTCTGGGATACACAGTCAACAAAAAGAAATCAAGGCTAATACCCTCTCGGAAGATTATTTTCCTGGTTGCCAACTTGGACACAAACACCCAGATGGCCTACCTCACGCCAGAGAAGCAGGGGCAACTAATTCAATACTTCAGAGCACTAGCAAATTGCACCAGGCTGACTGCAAGGAAAATCCTGCAGGCTCTGGGATTCATGGCATCTTGCATCTTACTAATCCCATGTGCAAAGCTGCATATGAGGAAACTACAATGGTACCTGAAAAACATATGGTCTCAACACAGCCACAGTTTGGAAACAATAATACCACTAATTCCATGTCTGCAAAAGGAATTTCTGTGGTGGGCTCAAGCATGCCAAACGAACACAGGTCTTCCATTCAGCAAGCCTCAAGCAAATCATCACAACAGATGCCTCAGACTACGCCTGGGGGGCGCACATGACAGATCGGTGCATTCAGGGCAAATGGTCCCAATAAGAAAAGCACCTTCACATCAATCAAAAGGAAATGCTAGCAGTAATAAATGGTATTATAGCTTTCAAGGACCTTCTACAACTAGGTCAACTATTGATAAGAACGGACAACACCACAGTTATGTGGTACATAAACAAACAGGGAGGAACACATTCTTACCCCTTATGCAGACTGGCCATGTCACTTTGGAACATGGCCATGGACTTACAAGTGGAACTACAAGCACAGTACTTGCCAGGCAAGGAAAACACGCCGGCAGACAACCTAAGCAGGAATATGACAGATCCACACGAATGGAAATTGCATCCAAAAGTTTTTACAGAAATAATCCAAGAATGGGGAAGGCCAGACGTAGATCTCTTTGCCTCCCACAAAAATCACCAATTGACAAAATTCTGCTCAAGGATTTTCCATCCTAAGGCCTGGAGAGTGGATGCTCTCTCTTTCAGTTGGACATCAATGACAGTTTATGCCTTCCCACCTCTTCCTCTGCTGCCCAGTTCTATTGAAAACCAGAGCAGACAGACCAAAGATGATTCTCATTGCTCCGGACTGGCCAAGGCAACACTGGTACCCACTCCTGAGGAGCCTGACGCATTCCCCACCATGGACCCTGCCTCTAATGCCTCTTCTTCTGACTCAGCCCAGCTTCAAAACTCTTCACAGCCAGCTAAAAACACTCAATCTAGCCGCATGGAAGATTCCTTAGCATCACAACAGACCCTACTCTCCAAGGAGGTGCAGGATGTCATTTTGGAGGCCAGAAGGCAGTCGACTAGAAAAGCTTACTCCGCAAAATGGAAACGGTTTTGTGTCTGGAATGAGAAAAAGGGCCAGGATCCTGGAAAACTGAATTTACCTCAAATACTACAGTATTTGGCTGAGCTGCTAAGCAGTGGACTTTCATTCTCCTCCATCAAAATCCATGCCTCAGCCATTTCTGCAGAATACAACACTGATCCACATTTATTCTCTCACCCTCTCTTAAGACAGTTCCTCAGAGGGGCTAAGAATCTAAGACCTCCAAGGAAACAACCAATACCTGCTTGGGATCTTAATTTCATTCTGGAAAAACTGACCTTGCCTCCCTTTGAGTCAGCTGCCTCATCAGATTTGCATTATTTGTCCTGGAAAACGGCTTTCCTTCTGGCTATCACCTCAGCTCATAGAGTTTCAGAACTACAGGCTCTCATGGCTGTGCAGCCTTTTATCATCTTCCATCAGGAGAGTTTCTTTACGAACCAACCTGTCCTTTATGCCTAAAGTGGTATCCAGGGTAGCTTTAAATCAGGCCATACATTTACCTACTTTTTATCCTAATCCTCAAAACAAAGGGGAGAGATTACTACATTCCTTGGACATCCACAGAAAACTGTGGTATTATTTGGACAGAACAAAGCCTTTCAGAAAATCAGAACAGCTGTTGTCCTATGCTGTAGGAGCTCAAGGGAAGCCAATTTCCAAATAGACAATCTCAAAATGGATAGCCCACTGCATACTCTTTTGCTATTCCTTTCATGGCAAAACTGTACCTACAGGCATTAGATCTCATTCCACCAGGGCCACAGCCACCTCTGCAGCTTTCCTCAGAGGAGTTCCTACCAAAGATATTTTGGAAGCAGCTACTTGGAGTTCTGTGCATATTTTCTCCAAGCACTACAACCTACCATTATACTCCAAAACTAGAGCAGGCTTTGCCACTGCAGTCTTGCAGGGCATTTTGGCTCCTCCTAGTTCCACCTAGTGCCTACCACCCTTTTCTTAGCTTTGGGATTCTACCCATCTGTTATGACTGCAGCTGTAGATGTTTGAGTGCTAATACAGCTGCAGTCCAGGTTTCCCTCCCTCCTTCCCCTCTTGGGACAGGCCTATAGGCTAACACCTCATCATACAACCTGATTGGGGTATTCTTTTATGATGTATTTGCTTGCAACTACTGTATTTTGATTATATTGCACTGCATTATTACACCAATTTATGTATTGCCTTCCTTCTGGGGGCACCTGACATCTGGGGCAAGAAAATGGCATCGGCTGGTTCCTTTATACCCCTTTCGCACTGACGTCAGGGAAGAAGCGACGACAACCGATGCCGGACCTAGACTTTGGAATTCGGCCGACCGAGGACCCGCCTGACGGCAGGAGAACCCATCTGTTATGACTGCAGCTGTATTAGCACTCGAACATCTACATTTATGGTAGGTACAAAACTGTACTTTGTGTACACTTACCATAAATGTAGATGTTCGAGTGTATTCACTGTTGCAGTCCAGGTTACCCACCCGCCATCCCCCTTATTTCTGCTGGAACTTAACTTTACTTCTCTGATCTATACAACCTATGGTGGTGTATTTGCTTGTAGATGAAGGTGAAGGTTATTTTGGTGCATGTATGTTTTGTATATATGTATCTAGCCTACCCTTTTGGGGGCACCTGACATCTGGGGCAAGAAAAACTGAAAATGGCGTCGGCTGCATCTTTTATACCCCTGACTACCTGATGTCAGGGAAGGGGCGACAGCAACTGACGCAGGACTCAATTCAGGCCGACTGAGGGCAATTTGCCAGCAGGATTACCCAAATGTAATGACTGCAACAGTGAATACACTCGAACATCTACATTTTTGGTAAGTGTACACAACTGTACTTTGTGGTACATAAATAGGGTGGAACCCATTCTTACCCACTTTGCAGGTTAGCCATGGCCCTGTGGAACACAGCCTTGAGCAGCCAAGTGCATCTACAAGCTCAATTCCTGCCAGGCAAACAGAATTCACTGGCAGATGACTTAAGCAGAAATCTCCTAGGCCTACACTGGAGGTGGACCTCTTTGCCTCCCACAAGAACCACCAGTTGAGCAAATTCTGCACCAAGAAACCCTCAGCATTGCCTGGAAGGTGGATGCCCTATCCTTCCAGTGGGAAAATCTCTCAATTTTATGCCTTTCCCCCTTGCCCCTCCTCTCAAAAGTACTACTCAAGATCAAATAGGACAGGCCAAGGAAGTTCTTATTGCCCCAGACTGGCCACGCCAGCACTGATACCCACTCTTAAGCAGTCTGACAACAATGCCACCCTGGCATCTTCACCAGACTCCTATCCTGCTGTCTCAGCAGGAGGGACAGATTTTGCATCCACAGTTGCAAACCCTAAACTTTGCAGCCTGGCTTACCCCTTGAATACACCAACAACAACCCTCAGCAAACAGGTACTGGACGTCATTCTTGAAGCCAGAAGGCCTAGTACTAGGAAATCCTATGCTTGAAAGTGGAAAAGATATTGTTCTTGGAATCAGTCTCAAGGATAGGACACAGCAGTTCCCTCCTTACCTCTAATCTTGGATTACCTAGCAGAGCTACTCCACAGAGGCGTATCCTTCTCCATTAAGATTCATGCCTCTGCCATCTCAGCTCATTGTAATACTGAGCCGCGTCTATTTTCTCACCCTCTCCTAAACAGTTCCTGAGAGGGGCTAACAACTTAAGGCCCCCCTAGGAGAGTACCCACCCCTGCCTGGGACCTTAACTTTGTACTGGAAAAGGTCATGCTCCCCCCTTTTGAACCTGCTGCTTCAGCAGAGTTAAAATTTCTCTCTTGGAAAACGGCCTTTCTTTTAGACATAACTTCAGCAAGAAGAGTGTCTTACAGACGCTAATGGCTGTGGAACCCTTCATTGTTTTCCATGCTGACAGGGTTTCCCTCAGGACTAACCCATCCTTTATGCCTATGGTGGTGTCCAGTGTGGCTCTAAACCAATCCATCCATTTGCCAACCTGCTTCCTAACCCTCAGAGTAAAGGGGAAAGGATCCTGCACTCCTTGGACATGCACAGACAGTTCAGGTTCTACCGTGACAGGACTAAACTTTCAGAAAGTCTGACCAGCTGCTAGTCAGCGTTGCTGCAGGAGAAGAGGGCAAGGCCATTTCAAAACAAACCATTTCCAAGTGGATAGCACACTGCGTCCATTTCTGCTACAGGCACCATGGAAAACCTACCCCACAGGGGATAAGACCACATTCCACTAGGGCTACTTCCACTTCTACAGCATTTCTCAGGGGAGTCCCTACTCAGGGACATTCTGGAAGCTGCAACCTGGAGATATTCATCGTGTTACACTGCTGCAGTCATTACACTTGGGTTATCCTGCCGACAGGCGGTCCCGCAGTCGGCCAGAGTTCCAAAGTCTTGGTCCGGCATCGGTTCCTCCCTGACGTCAGTGCGACAGGGGTATATAAGATGCAGCTGACACCATTTTCTTCAGTCTTTCTTGCCGCGCGGTGCCCGAAGCAGAAGCAGTTCGCAAGTGCTGGTCGGCCGACTCCTGAGATTTTCTTTCCGAATCCAGAACCCCGAAGTCTTCTAAAAGAGCTAAGTACCCCGTTGGGGAAACTTTTTCTTGCCTCATACCGATGTCAGTAAAAGTTAATAATTGTATTTCTTGTGGGAAGCAAATACCTCATAAGGATTTCCACTCCTATTGTATTCCATGCCTACGCCCTGACCACGGCGTCACTGGTTGTCTGTTTTGTGCTAGGTTTAACAAGTGCACTATTAAACGTCTGATTTTGCCCGGCATTATTTTGGTAGAAAATTCAATTACACCATGCCATCGGAAATTCTGACTACCGCAATGCATAAAAAACACAAGGACAAAGACAGGCATCCAAGGCCCGAAACTGATGAGGCCTTTTCCAGGCCGGTCACCGGTTCTCTGGTTTTCAGCGAGGCACCTACGCAGCCCCTGACAACCGCTTCCACAGAACGCCTCTGACTCCCATGTGGAGCTGGCTGGGCCTTCGGATGCACTAGGTCTTCAGCTTACCGATCCTAAACCTACAGAGGGAACCGAAGTATCTGAGCAATCCACAGTTACAGAGGGTGTTTTCAGACCTACCCAGTTAACCATTAAACCCTCTGTTAAGTCTAAGCCCCCCATAAAAGCAAAGAAACAGATGCAACTCTCTCCAGGACAGGCTTCCATGCCTAAGAAACAAATGGTAAAAGTGGCCGAGGACCTAATCACCCTGATCAGGAGGTCCCATCCCCCTCCTGATAAAAGGCCCAGACAGGATGCAGACTGTGAATCTTCTGACCAGGTGTCCATTTACTCAGACTCTTCCTCGGACCTAGGATATTCTTTACTCCCTTATGAGGATTCTGATGCTGAGGAATCAGTTCCATCAGCCTCTCCACCTGAGGATTACTCCTTTGGGGAGACCTTTCATACCATGAAGGGAGCATTTCCATTGGGAAGGTCAGGATTGCTCAGAATCCAAGAAAAGGCTCAGAGACTTCCTTTTATTGCTTCAATACAGACCCCTTGCTATCTCGCCAGTTTTAGACATTGTGGATGATGTGTACACTGAATCCAGTTTGAACCCTGACTCCTTACCCCTAGCCCCAGTTAAACCTGATAGATATTACAGTCCCTGACTCTCGCAAATTTCTGTCCAAAACCCTGTTGCTGAACCTGAAACTATTTCTCAGGGACCCAAAGGGGTTAAGGCCTCCTCAGCAAAAAAAACCCAGTTCCCTCTGACCAAGATTCCAGAGCATTAGACAGATGGGGAAAGAAGGTATATAAGTCTGCAACTTTAGCAATGAGAGCCTTGAATTGCCAGTTTCACATGCTAAAATATCAGCAATTTGTGATGTCTCAGTTGAAACAAAAGATGCTTCCAGATTCAGATCCTCCTAACTTAAAAGAAATGCAGGATTTATTGCATGCAGCTGAACAAGTGGGAAAACACACTTTGCAATGTGGGTTCGATTCCTTAGAGGCCTCCTGTAGAACAGCAGTTACAGGCTCTGTCATTAGAAGGCATGCTTGGTTAAAAGAACATACGTTACCAGATCATGTTAAGGTAAAATTATTGGATGCACCTTTGTAGCGGGATGTGCTGTTTGGAGTTCAGGCAGAGGAGGTATTAAAGAAGATGGAGGATAAGGCAAAATCTATGCAAACGGTGAAAGATTTCTTACAGGTTCAGCCTCGGTTTAGCAGAAATTGGCGAACAAAAAATTGCTCCTTTCCAGTCAGATAGACCTCAAAGGAGCAGGTACAGACGTCCATGAGGTAGAGGCAGACACAAGGCCCTTACAGGCCTCGATAATGGGGCACACCAGGCCAGAAAGAAGGGGAAGACAGGCCTCAACCTTATAAAAAACAGGCTCAATGACTTTCCACTACAGCTGCCGAACAGTTCTCTCTTGGCAGCCCCCTTAGGAGGAAAACTGGCACTTTTCTATCACAGCTGGCATTGCATCACCAAAGACAAATGGGTTCTCAACATTGTATCCCAAGGTTACAGGTTCCATTTTCACACCCTGCCAAGACTAAAAGGAATGCCAAATCTGCCACCAAATCAATGGGCAGAGGCTCGAAAACAAATTACAGCACTCATGGACATGAGAGCTATTCAAAAGGTACCACCACAGGAACAAGGACAAGGATTTTACTCAAGACGCTTTCTGGTTCCCAGAAAGGACAAAGTCTGGAGACCCATTCTGGACCTTTCTACACTAAACACTTACCTGGATGTTCCAAAATTCAAGATGTTGACACTACAGCAGCTTCTTCCCATGCTGGGCAAGAAAGCTTGGCTCGTGACTTTGGACCTCAAAGAGGCATACCTGCATGTCCCTATCAGACAAAACTGCAGAATATACCTCAGATTTCTAGCTGGTTCAATGCACTATCAATTCCCTGCACTGCCCTTTGGCTTATCTACTGCACCCAGGGTCTTCACAAAGTGCTTGGTACCAGTAATTGCATTTTGCAGGCAAAAAGGAATTCAAATGTATCCATACCTGGACGACTGCTTCATTCAAGCAGAGAGCAAGGACACTCTACTAAAGCATCTGGCATACGTAAAAAAGTTAAGTTGCCTGGGGTACACAGTAAACGAAAAGAAATCAAAACTAGTGCCCTCACAACAGATATTCCTGGGTGCCAGCTTGAACACAACGGCCCACTTGGCTTATCTCATGCCAGACAAGCAAGGACAACTGACTCAATATTTTCAATTAATGGCAACAAAGACCCAACTCCCTGCAAGAAAAATTCTGCAGGCCGTGGGCTACATGGTATCTTGCATACTACTAATTCCATATGCCAGACTGCATATGAGGAAACTACAATGGTACCTAAAGAGCATATGGTCTCAACACTGTCAAAGTTTGGAAACAGTTATACCACTAATTCCTTGTCTACAACAGGAGTTTCGATGGGCACAAGCTGGTCACCTCAACAAGGGACAGCTTTTCACTCAACCCACAGCCAGGTAGACACTGACAACAGATGCATCAGATTATGCCTGGGGAGCACACATGGCAGGAAAATGTATCCAGGGCGAGTGGCCCACAAAGCAAAGACATCTCCACATCAATCAAAAAGATACTAGCTGTACAAAATGCTGTTTTAGCTTTCAAGGACCTACTGCATCCAGGACAGTTACTACTAAAGACAGACAACACCACAGTTATGTGGTACATAAACAAGCAAGGAGGCACACACTCCTACCCCCTCTGCAGACAAGCCATGACCTTGTGGAACACAGCTCTAAACTACCAAGTTCATCTGCAAGCACAATTCCTGCCAGGAGAGAAAAACACACTGGCAGACCTAAGCAAAAACATTATGGACCCACACGAATGGGAACTGAATCCACAAATATTCAGAATGATAACACAAAAATGGTGGAGCCCGGACATAGATCTGTTTGCTTCCCCAAAGAACTGCCAATTACAGGAATTCTGCACAAGGAGCTACCATCCACAAGCATGGAAAGTGGATACCCTCTCATTCAGCTGGAAAAAACTACAAGTATACGCTTTCCCTCCTTTACCTCTCCTTCCAAAGGTACTCATAAAAGCCAGGCAGGAAGAGCCAAAAATGATACTGATTGCACCAGACTGGCCACGCCAGCACTGGTACCCAATCTTAAAGAACGTAGCACAAGAACCACCCTGGATTTTGCCTCAAATCCCAGAGTAGCTGACAACACAACAATCAGATACTTCACAACCAGCTAAAGACCTTAAATCTAGCTGCATGGAAAATTCCCTAGTCAACCAAGCAATGCCTCTCTCCAAAGCTGTTATGGATGTCATTCTGGAGGCCAGAAGGTCTAGCACCAGGAAAGCATACTCTGATAAATGGAAGAGATTCTGTGCCTGGAACCAAGCGCACAGCCTTGACCCTCTTGTCCCAAACATTCCTCAGATACTGCAGTACTTAACTGAGATGCTGGACAAGGGCCTCTCTTTTTCATCCATCAAGATCCATGCCTCCGCTATCTCTGCTCATTACAACACGGATCCACCAATTTTTTCTAATCCTTTGCTCAAACAATACCTCAGAGGGGCTAAAAACATAAGACTGCCCCGTAGAGCACCTACACCAACTTGGGACCTCAACATTGTTTTGGAAAAATGAACTCTACCTCCTTTTGAGCCAGCTAACACAGCAGAATTAAAATACATCTCTTGGAAAACTGCTCTTACTGGCAATAACATCAGCACGAAGAGTTTCAGAATTACAGGCACTAATGGCAGTGGAACCTTTCCTTATCTTCCACCAGGACAGGGTGTCTTTAAGAACTAACCCTACATTTATGCCAAAGGTGGTATCAAGTGTGGCTCTAAACCAAACTATTCACTTGCCAACTTTTTATCCAAAACCACAGAACAAAGGGGAAGAGACTTCTACATTCTTTGGACACTCACAGAAAGTTACGCTTCTACTTGGACAAAACCAAAGCTTTCAGAAAATCTGAGCAATTATTGGTAGCATACGTTGCAGGAGCACAGGGAAAAGCCATTTCAGAGCAGACTTTTTCAAAATGGGTAGGACACTGTATACGTTTCTGCTATACCCACCATGTGAAGCCTGTACCTAGCAGCATTAGATCTCAGTCCACCAGGTCAACAGCCACTTCAACTGCCTACCTCAGAGGAGTACCTACCAAGGATATTTTGGAAGCAGCAACATGGAGTTCTGTGCATACCTTCACCAAACATTACCATTTGCCTTTATACTCCAAATCCAGAGCTGGCTTCACCACTGCTGTACTGCAGGGCCTTATAGCCACCCCTAATGCCTTGTAGATCCAGCCTCCCTACCTCAGCTTTGGGATTCCACCCAAGTGTAATGACTGCAGCATTGTAACATGATGAACATAGTACAGTTTTGTACCTACCATAAATGTAGATGTTCAAGTGTTGACACTGCTGCAGTCCAGGTTACCCTCCCTCCTTCCCCTCTTACTTTCTGGTACTTACCTAGGCATCTACCCTTTATTACCTATGGGGGAGTATTTGCTGGTAACTAAAAATGGTTGTTTGTTTTTCTTTAGTATTTACTAGCAATTTGAATTGCCTACCTATTTGGGGGCACCTGACATCTGGGGCAAGAAAAACTGAAGAAAATGGCATCTGCTGCATCTTAAATACCCCTGTCGCAATGACGTCAGGAAGGACGTGACAGCAACCGACGCCGTACCAAGACTTTGGAACTCTGGCCGACTGCGGGGACCGCCTGACGGCAGGATAACCCAAGTGTAATGACTGCAGCAGTGTCAACACTCTAACATCTACATTTATGGTAGGTACAAAACTGTACTTTCTGTACACACCTTCACCAAGCATTACCACTTAACTATTTTTTTAAATCCAGAGCTGGATTTGCTGCAGCAGTCTTACAAGGCCTGCTAGCCAGCCCTAACACTTTTTGACTGCCTCCACCCTTCCTCAGCTTTGGAATCAACCCAAGTGTGATGACTGCAACAGTAAAATATGAAGAACATAGTACAGTTGCATACACTTACCATAAATGTAGATGTTAGAGTGTATTCACTGTTGCAGTCCTTGATGTTCTTCATCTCACATTGCTGCAGTCCTTACACTTGGGTAGTCCGCTGTCCTCGGTTGGCCCGAATATCAAAGTATAAGGCTGACGTCGGTCAAGGCGCATTTGACTGACATCAGGACGTCAGGGTACAAATGCGCATGACCGACGTCATATCCTCAGTCTTTTTTGCCGCATGGTCCTATGCAGAAGCAGCGTTGCAAGTGCCGGTTGGCGTTCTGAAATTGTTCGATTTCGGAGTTTCAGACCGAATCAAAGTTGGCTAAGTACCCCGATGGGGAATATTTTAGTTTTTTCTTGCCTCAGTGGTTTACCGGATGTCAGAAAAAGTGAATAATTGTATTTCTTGTGGGAAACAGATACCGCATAGAGACTACCATACTTTGTGTATTCCTTGTTTAGGGCCGGAGCACGACGTTGTTGGGTGTCGCTCTTGTGCTAGATTCAATAAGCGCACTATTAAGAGAAGATTAGATTGTGCCAGGTTAGTCTTCGGGAAGCGGTGCAATTATAAAATGCCGTCGGATGCTCCGACGCCCACTTCTTCAAAGAAGCGCAAGGACAAAGCTGTTAAACCTAGGCTAGAGGAACCGTCAGTACCGGACGCCGGTTCTTTAGTGGTGTCGGTGGAGCCGGTGGTTCCACCGGAGGTTTCTTTGGGATCCCAGGAAGAGACTTTGTTATTGCAGGATGTGGCCTCTCAGGAGGCAGGCCAGGCTGATGGGGCTTCTCAGGTTACTATACTCCCCTCCCTGCCTAGGGTGGTTAGGCCCTCTCCTTCTGTTTCCATGGCTTCTCCCAGGGGCAGGCCAGGTTTAGCTTCAGTTGGTGTTGCCCCTAGTTCTTCAGGAACTGTGCCCAGGAAGCATATGCTTAAAATGGCAGAAGTTTTGATTACTTTGATTAGGGGTTCTATGCCCCCTCCTGATAAGAGACCTAGGGTGGAGCCTGAGCTAGGGAGTTTTGAGCAGGTTTCAGATGTTTCAGAGTCTTCGGCTGAAGACTTGCAGGAGTACTCTCCTTATTCTGATTCTGATGTGGATGATTCTACTCCTTCTGCTTCTCCTCCTGAGGATTTTTCTTTTTCAGAAACTCTTCATTCCATGAGGGAGCATTTTAAGTGGGAAGGTCAGGACTTCTCTGATTCCAGGAAAAGGCTTAGGGAATTTTTGTTCTTACCCCAGCATAGGCCTTTGGCTATACCTCCTGTTTTGGATGTAGTGGAAGATGTTTTTACAGAGGCTTCTCTTAATCCTGATTCTTTGCCTCCTGCTCCTGTTAAACCGGATAGATATTACAGGGTGCCTGAAGCTCATAAGTATCTTTTTAAGAGGCCTAGGGCAGACCCAGAAACTGTTAGCCAGGGGCCTAAAGGTGTTAAGGCTTCTGTTGTAAAGAATCCGGTTCCTGCAGACAAAGAGGCCAGGGCCTTGGATAGATGGGGAAAGAAAGTTTATACTTCTTCCACTCTTGCTATGAGGGCTTTGAATTGCCAGTTTCACATGTTGAAATACCAAAACTATCTCCTTTCACAATTGAAGTCTAAGGTTGATGCTCTGGCAGAAGGTATTGATTGTAAAGAGTTGCAGGATTTAGTACATGTTTCTGAACAGGTGGGTAAGCATTCTTTGCAATGTGGTTTTGATGCTGTACAGGCCTCGTCTAGGGTGGCTGCCACTGGGTCAGTTCTTCGCAGGCACGCCTGGCTGAGGGATCAAAATTTATCTGACCATGTTAAAACAAGGATTTTAGATGCTCCTTTACAATCTGACGTGTTGTTTGGTTCTCCTGTTGAGGCAGTTTTAAAGAAAATGGAAGACAAGGCTAAGTCTATGCAGACTGTTAAAGATTTTTTGCAGGTCCAGCCTCCAAAGTTTAGTAGATATTGGCCTACTAAGGGGTGGACGTATCCTTCTTATGATTCCCAGTCTAGGGGTAGATCTAGACGTGGTAGGGGCAGAGCTCAGGGCTCTTTCAGGCCTAGAACAGGGAGTTCTCCTGCACAGTCTTCGGGCGAGGGTAGGGGTCAGTCCTTTCGTAAACAGACCCAATGACCTACCTTTTCAGCTGCCAGAGCCTTCTCGTCTGGCAGCACCTTTGGGAGGAAGGTTGGCACTTTTCAAAGAAAACTGGAATTTAATTACCCAAGACAGATGGGTATTGGATATCATACACCACGGTTACAGGTTTTATTTCCATACCTTGCCTCCTTTCAAAGGCATGCCAGACGTTCCTCCTCAACAAAGAATAGAGGCTTACAAGCAAATTTCTCTGTTACTCCAAATAGGGGCCATACAGCCGGTCCCTATGCCAGAAGTGGGCCTAGGATTTTATTCTCGCCTGTTCCTAGTACCAAAGAAAGGGAACACGTGGAGACCAATTTTGGGCTTATCTATCCTCAACACTTATCTGGACATTCCCAAGTTCAAAATGTTGACGTTACAGCAGCTTTTACCTCTGCTGGGCAAAGATCATTGGATGGTAACTTTGGATCTCAAGGAGGCTTACCTTCATGTTCCTATCAGACTAAGTTGCAGGAAGTATCTGCGTTTTCGAGCTGGGACTTCTCACTATCAGTTCTCTGCATTGCCCTTTGGCTTATCTACTGCGCCCAGAGTGTTCACGAAAGTTCTGGCTCCAGTGATAGCTTTCTTCAGGCTCAAAGGAATACAGATCTATCCTTATTTGGACGACTGCCTGATTCTGGCTCAAGGAAGGGAAGAGCTTCTTCATCATTTGGATTATGTGATAGCAGTGCTAAGATGCCTGGGGTATTCTGTGAACGAAATAAAGTCCAGTCTAGTACCCTCTCAGGACATGTGCTTTCTGGGTGTGAGACTGAATACAGCATCCCAGATGGCCTATTTAACCCCGGACAAACAAAAGAGTCTTTCCCTTTACTTCCATCAACTATCTCATCAGTCCGGGCTGACTGCAAGGACAGTCCTTCAAGCCTTAGGGTTCATGGCATCTTGTATTCTGGTGCTTCCCAATGCCAAACTGCATATGAGGAAGCTGCAATGGTATCTCAAAATGTATGGACACAGCACTGCCAGGATCTGGACACTGCCATTCAAATAATACCTTGCATTCAAAAGGAATTTTTGTGGTGGGCTCAGGAATGTCACCTAAACAAGGGACTCTCTGTGACCCGGCCAGAGGCGAGTCCGATTTTAACGACAGATGCCTCAGACAAAGCTTGGGGAGCTCATCTAAATGGAAAGTGGATACAAGACAAGTGGCCTGCCAGACTACAACATCTACATATCAACCTGAAGGAGATGTTAGCAGTCCAGTTTGCATTAATAGCTTTCAAGGATTTACTTCTTCCAGGGCAGGTGTTGATTCTAACAGACAACACAACTGTCATGTGGTACATCAACAAGCAAGGGGAACGATTCTTATCCTCTATGCAGGCAAGCAATGATTTTGTGGGAGACTGCTCTCAGTTTACAGCTCAATCTTCAGGCAAGGTTTCTGCCAGGAGCACAGAACTCCTTAGCAGATGTGTTGAGCAGACGAATTATGGATCCCCACGAGTGGAAATTGGATCCTCTTGTATTTCAGAAATTGACAGTGTCATGGGGAACTCCAGACATAGATCTGTTCGCTTCTCCACTAAACCATCAGCTGCCAAAGTTTTGCACAAAAAGGTTTCATCCCACAGCTTGGAGAGTGGATGCTCTTTCTTTCAACTGGAGCAATCTTCATGTGTATGCCTTTCCACCTCTGCCTCTCCTCCCAAAGGTACTTCTAAAGGTCAGACAGGACAAGCCAAGGATGATTTTAATAGCTCCAGATTGGCCTCGACAGCACTGGTACCCATTACTGAGAAGTCTGGTGGAAGCCTCCATGGCCTTTGCCTTGATTCCACACCTGTTGTCACAGGAGGACAGCCATTTGCTCAATGTCAAGCTTCACTCTCTGCACCTAACAGCCTGGCATATTCTGTTTTGAATCATAGTGGGCCTCCACTTCCTCAGCAAGTTTTGAATGTAATTTTGGAAGCTAGAAGGCCTAGTACAAGGAAAGTGTACGCAGATAAATGGAAGAGATTTTTATTTTGGAGTGCAGCAAAGATTTTGATGTTTCTGAGCCTAATTTGAGTGTGGCTCTTCAATATCTTACTGAGTTACTGGACAAAGGTTTGTCTTTCTCTTCTATTAAGGTTCATGCTGCAGCAATTTCGGCTCACTATGATTGTGACCCACCATTGTTTTCTCATCCTTTGTTCAAGCAATTTCTTAGAGGGCAAAGAATATAAGACCCCCACGAAGAGCTCCTACTCCTGCTTGGGATCTCAATTTTGTGTTGGAGAAACTCACTCTACAACCTTTTGAGCCTGCAGCTACTTCTGAGTTGAAATATTTATCATGGAAGACTGCTTTTTTTGTTGGCCATTACCTCTGCAAGAAGGGTTTCTGAATTGCAGGCCCTTATGGCGGTTGAGCCTTTCTTGATTTTCCATAAGGATAGGGTATCTTTACGCACTAATCCTTCCTTTATGCCTAAGGTGGTTTCTAGTGTGGCTTTAAACCAAACTATTCATTTGCCTACTTTTTATGCAAATCCCCAAAATAAAGGGAAAAGATTTTGCACACTTTAGATGTGCACAGGCAGTTCGATATTATTTGGACAGAACTAAAGGGTTCAGGCAGTCTCAGCAGTTATTTGTTTCTTTTGCTTTGAGTTCTCAGGGCAAGCCTGTGTCAAAACAAACTATTTCTAAGTGGATTGGGTTTTGCATTGCTTTCTGTTATTCCCATCATGGCAAGGAGATTCCAGCTGGGATTAGGCTTCATTCCACTAGAGCTACTGCCACTTCGACAGCTTTTTTGAGGGGTGGCAACCAAGGATATTTTGGAGGCAGCTACTTGGAGTTCAGTGCATACTTTCTCTAGGCATTATCACCTGCCACTTCACTCTAAATCCAGGGCTGGTTTTGCCACTGCTGTTTTGCAGGGCATTTTGGCAGCTCCTGCTTCCTTATAGTTTGGTCATCCTCCCATACCTCTGCTTTGGGATTCTACCCAAGTGTAAGGACTGCAGCAATGTGAGATGAAGAACATAGTACAGTTTTGTACCTACCATAAATGTAGATGTTCGAAGATCCACATTGCTGCAGTCCAATTACCTCCCTCCTTCCCTCTGTAGTTAGAGGTGGTTGTGTGGGTTGAGTTGTAAATATTGTGTATATAGTGTATATTTTGTACATATAATTAGGGCAAGGGTGCTTGGTTGTTTGTCTTGCTGTCTTTTGGTTTTGACCTTTATTTTTAGGGTCTTCTGACATCTGGGGCAAGAAAAGACTGAGGATATGACGTCGGTCATGCGCATTTGTACCCTGACGTCCTGATGTCAGTCAAATGCGCCTTGACCGACGTCAGCCTTATACTTTGATATTCGGGCCGACCGAGGACAGCGGACTACCCAAGTGTAAGGACTGCAGCAATGTGGATCTTCGAACATCTACATTTATGGTAGGTACAAAACTGTACTTTTCCCCTCCCTAAAGCCCCCTGGTTTTCTCTATCCTTTCTACCTCTCCTCTCTATGGCCATTTTTAATGGCAGTGCTGTTTAATTTTTACTGGTGGTGGTCCCCACCATATACTAGCTTCCTATTTGGGGGCGCCTGACATTTGGGGGAAGATAACCTGATGTAATGGCGTCTGCTACCTGTTTTATACTGCTGACGTCATGGAAGAAGTGACAGCATCCGACGCAGAAATCCCAGCTCTGGTATTCAGGCCGACTGAGGGCTATCTGCAGGCAGGTAAGTGTGATGACTGCAACAATGAATAACACTCTAACATCTACATTTATGTTAAGTGTACACAACTGTACTTTCTGCAATCTCTGACTAGCACTCCCTTCGAACCTGCTAGTTCTGTGATCTCAAGTTTCTGTCTTGAAAGATGGCCCTTCTAGTCACTATCATTTCGACAAGGAGGGTCTCAAGAACTGCAAGCTGTCACCACTACTCCTGCTTATATGACCTTTTACAAGGACAGGTTCGCTGAGAATGAACCCCTCCTTCTTGCCCAAGGTTGCTTCCGAGTCAGCCCTAAATCAATGTGTTCAGCTTCTAGTATTCTTCCTCAACTATTCTAACAGATGAGAGTATATCCTTCATACCTTGGATGTTCACAGCTTGTGTTCTTGCATAGAACTAAAGATTTCCATAAGTCCGAGCAGCTTTTTGTGGCCTTTTCTGATGGAAACTGGATGGCAGCATCTGCAACGATCACTGTTTCTAAGTGGATAACTAGCCGCATCTCTGTGGTCTACAACCTGAACATTCCAGGTCACTTTAGGGCCAGTTCTACTAGATCTGTAGTGACGTCAACCTTTGTAGCAAGGCTTTTTATTAATGTTTGTGCTGCTGCCATTTGGGTTGATCCGCACACCTTTATATCCCTGTACAAGCTAGATTTGATTTCTAGGAGTAGAGCTTCTTTTGGCTCCACAGTCCAATATGTCCTTCCTTGAGGCCTCCCCGGATGTATGGTAGCTGGGGACTGTGACCCTGTGGTGATGAAAGAAGACATGGATAACATCAGATAGGTTTATGTGTAACTTTTTATCTGTTATCGTTAGTCTTCATCACATTTCCCACCTGCCATGCCCCTACCTGGTTTGATCACGGAGGATGTTGGAGTGGTTTTCTTTCTGCCTTGGATGGAGTAGCTTAAGGATTATGTTAGCATACTCTGTGAGAATTAGAGGGCAGCACGGCATTATGGATGTGGGAGGAGCCAGAGCCTTGGATCTGTCTGTTGAATGTTGCTGGTTGTATCCTAGACCCTGTGGTGATAAGTAAAGACATAGGATAATACAGATACAAAGTTATACAAGTACATAACACTTTTTTTCTTAAACTTCAGTAAGGGTGAATATTTGTTGTATTTGTTAGTGTTTGTAGACAATTATATTTTACCTTCATAGAACAAAGGAAAGTCAGTTTTGTCTTCTCAGAAATTAGATTGAGTCTTCCAGTAACAAAGATGACTTGCCAAATGGTTACTGACTGCATGTATTTACAAGAGTCAAGGTGTAGAGCTGCTGAAATCTGTTCAAGCTCATTCCACTAGATCCATGGCCACCTCTTCAGTATTTCATTCCTGATCGTCCATGGATGACATTTGCGCAGCTACAACTTGGGCTACCCCTCATACCTTCATTACTGGTTACAAGCTGAATTTCATCTGCAGGGGGTAGGGCCTTCTTTGGTTCAGTGATTCTGAAGACTACCCTTCCATAAGACTACACAGGAAAAAGGTGACTGAGGTCTCTGTCCTATATGTGAGGATAAAATGAAAATTGACATCAGATAAAAGTCAAGTACTCACCGTAATGTTCCATCTGTGTTGTCAATTTTAATTTTTTCCTCAACCTGCACTCCATCCCATCCCCCTGTCCAGGTGGTGGTTTGGTTATTCCAGAAATGGTTTCACCCTCTTCCAGGTGTTTGCTATTCTATTATTTTCTGTGCTTGTAGACAAGATCTGAGGTAATTGGGAGAGAGGCATTATATGTGTAAGGTAGGGTGCTCAAGAGCCTTTTGGTTGCCACAAGCTATTGCAATAGCTGAGTTGGTCCCAAACCCGTATGCGAGGGAAAATTTGAAACGGACAGCACATCTGAAATATGGTGATTACATAACTATTTTTTTTAAGGGGACTTGGTCAAGTGTTTGGTTGGGTTCACTAAAAGTTTTTCCTCAGAATTGTGCTTTTTTCTTTTTGGCATAAGACACTTATAGCTGTGCTAACGATTTATATGTCCTGTTTTGTGGCAAGGACATGGATCTGGGTCATAATAGCTAGAATGTTCCTTCAGTTTTGACCTAAAGTTCCCCTTCACCTCAGCCTCTGATTGGAGACTTTGCTGGACCTATGTTTCTCAGTTTGCTCTCTCCTAGTCCCTCTAGTGCTACTCGTCAGAGTAGTACTAAGGACCATGAAGCAGTTATGTCCCCTGCATCTGATGTTCTTCATGTTTCACTGTTGCAGTCATTACATTTGGGTATTGTGCTGGCAGGTTGCCCTCAGTCGGCCTGAATAACAAAGTCTTGGGTCCTGCGTTGGTTGCTGTCCCTTCCATGACGTCAGGTCGTCATGGGTATAAAACATGCAGCCGATGCCATTTTATTCAGTTTTAATTGCCGCATGGTGCCTGAAGCAGTTCGCAAGTGCCGGTCGGCTGACTCCTGAAATTTTCGCATTCGAGTTTCAGAACCGAAGTCTTTAAAGCTAAGTACCCCGTTGGGGAAACTTTTTCTTGTTCCTTACCTATGTCAGTAAAAGTTATTAATTGCATTACTTGTGGGAAGCAAATAACTCATAAAGATTTTCATTTGAACTGTATTCCTTGCCTAGGGCCCAGATCATAACGTGTCTTGCTGTCGGGTTTTTGCTAGAGTTAGCCAATGCATTATTAAGCGTCTGTATATTTTTGCTTCAAAATATTTTGGAACCAGATTTAATTACCCTGAAATATCATTTAGCAATCCGACTACCAGAGTTCACAAAATACACAAAGAAAAAGACAGTCAAGGTCCAAACCAACGACAAAGCTTCTCCTAAGCCACTCGCCGGTTCACCAGTTCTCAGTGAGGCGCTTTCGCAGCCAATGATACCTGCTACTTTTGAGTCGCAGGCCTCTACCGAGACCCACGCGGAGTCCGGTATGCCACGAGATTCTCAGAGTATTGAACCCCCGGATGTCTCTCCCTTGGGATTAGTCCAGAGCCACTGAGCAGGCACCGACTTCTGAAAGTGTTTTCAGGCTTCCACATTTTTATATAAAACTGACACCAGCTACAAAAGCAAGATCAAAAACATCATCTAAGTCTAAAAAAATGACGCATGAGCCACGTGTTCAGACCCCTATGCCTAAGAAACAGATGATAAAAATGGCTGAGGACTTAATTACCTTGATCAGGGTTTCCCAACCCCCCCCCCCCTTGCTAAGAGGCCTAGGCAAGACACTGATTATGAATCTTCAGATCAGGTTTCCATTTCTTCTGATCAGGAATTTTCTATACCACCCTATGAGGATTCAGATGCAGAGGAATCCATCCCATCTGCATCTCCTCCTGAGGATTATTCTTTTGGAGAAACCTTGCATACTTTAAGGGAACATTTTCATTGGGGAGAGTCAGGATTTCTCTGAATCAAAAAAAGAGGCTTGGGGATTTCCTCCTTCCTCAGCATAGGCCTTTGGCTATACCTCCTGTATTGGACATTGTTGATGTATTTTCAGAATCGAGCATGACTCCTGATTCCCTACCTCCGGCTCCTAGTAAGCCAGACAGATATTACAGGGTTCCTGATTCCCACAAATTTCTATTCAAAAATCCTGTTGCTGATCCTGAGACTATCTCAAAGGGGTCCCAAAGGTGTAAAGGCCTCTACAGCCAAAAATCCTACCCTCTCTGATAGAGATTCCAGGGCGCTGGATAGATGGGGAAAGAAGGTTTATACGTCTGCAGCCTTGGCAATTAGGGCCTTAAATTTGCCAGTTTCATTTGCTTAAATATCAACAGCATGTTATGGGCTTACTTAAACAGAAAATGTTGATTTCTGATTGTGTGGAAAATAAAGAATTACAGGAATTTATTGCATGCAGCAGAACATGTTGGAAAGCATACTTTGCAATGTGGTTTTGATTCCTTGGAGGCCTCTTGCAGGGCCACAGTTACTGGATCTTTGATTAGAAGGCATGCTTGGCTCAAGGAGTAGACTCTGCCTGATCATGTTAACTCATTAACCCCGAGTACCTTCTCATGGCGCCTCTGAGCTTACACCCGAACGCGCTATGAGACGCCAGTAATTGCATGTGGTTACCCCCCCCCCCCCCGAGTGCCTTGTACAAGTGCAACTTATTTCCCAATCTTATTTCAGCCCTATTTTGTGAAAACTAAGTTGAAAAGGTAACTGAACTTTGTCAGTTGACTTTTCAACTTGGGCTTCACAGCAGATTAATCATATGCTTACATTTAAAATGTTCAAGAAAATCGGCTTAGCTTACACTGTTTTCCTCTGCTTACACCAAGCCGATTTTGTTTGCATTCCGTGCAGATAATGGTGACAGCCAATCAGAGAAATCCACTTGCATAATACCTCCACCCCCCAGATGTGTATCCATTGTTGTTTATGAATAAATAGAGGGGTCTAGCAGAAGATATTTCCCTCTTTAGTTCTTAAATCTGAAGAATTTACTTCCATTGCTGCTGGATCCCACTATTTCTTGTGCTGATCTGTTTGTGTCAGAGACTTGTTTGCAGTCAAGTATTCCAGCCTGTGTAACCGGGGCTTTGTACGAGTGTGTAAGTAGTCCTGCTTCTCCGGCTTCAGTTTTGTTCTTGTACAGAATCATGTATGGTATTTTTGGGTAAAGTGGGGGGCACAGTGGAGAGGGCTAGCTGCCGTCTTTGAAATTATATGCTTCCTCTTGACATTCTCAGATATTTTAGTATGCAAAATTCCTCGTTGTCGCCGGTGATTGCTAACAAGTTACCCCTTATGTATAATAACCCTCGGACACTTGCACTACTTTTTCTTAACTTTGTTGCATTTGTAGGAATCAGATTCTTACAGTTTACATCAGACGCTAACCTGCTTCATGACAACTGCAAGTAAACTACTGGCATTTAACTGCTACCACATTTTAGTAATGATCGTGCCCCACAATCCTTTGCGCACTTAGTTAAGGCGCTAAATTTATAATCTCAATCTGACAGTTCATGCAAAGAATAGAAAAGCTCATGCTCAAAGGGTGTCTTGTGTTTTGGTAAGGCACAGAGAGACATGAGTGTACAGCGTAGTATAGGCATAGCTTTTGGAATTTTATGATCTGAAGTAGTTAACTTCATTTGTCCATCAACCTTTGGGTATCGGATCCGAGCTGGCAGCTTCAAACAGCTAAGATCTGAGCGCCAAGCTCCTCCCATTACCCATAATCCCCTGCCATCCCTCTCTGACCTCAGATCTCATTTGCCGCGGTTGACTTAACAGCTTTGAACGAGTTCCAGGTGTGGAAGTTAGTCGTTCTGTGAGAAAAATATTGTTTTTCTAATTTTTCTGTAGTGTAATATTGCTTGTTGTTTTGTGTGTTGCCCTTGTACTAAAAACGCTGTAGATTTAATATTATCTGGTTAATTTTTAGTGTAGTTCATTCCTCCCTGTGTGTGTGAAAGCTTGTGTGTTGGGCCTTGTGTTATTTTTTAGTTTAACTATGTCTGAGGCCCCAAAAACCTTTTTCTCTAAATGCACTGTGTGTGGCCATCCGCTATCCCCAGCGGATGGCCACACTTGGTGTTATTTGCCTTGGGGTTGACCACCTTTCCTCAGGCTGCACTATTTGTGCAGCCTTCAACCCCAGGGCTCTAAAGGACAGGAGATCGAAGCTGATTGTGGCGGAACTTTTGCCCCTGAATTTGGCTTCAACCTCCTCTTCCCTTGGTGGCACCTGCCGCGGCAGTGCCCCCTTCTACCCCTGCTCCACTGGCTGGGACTCAACCTCCCACCTTAGGCCAGGAGGAGAGGGATGCTAGGTGGGAGAAGGAAAAACACCACAAGCAGCGGGCCGAGTCTTCCTCCTCGGCTCCGCCGGCTAAACAAACTGCTTCTCCCAGGGCTTCCAGGCCTTCTCCTTCCTGGCTCCATTCACCTCGCTTCTCCCCGGAGGAGGAGACCGGTCGCCTTCAAGGTCATCGAGGCGGTACTCCCGGCCTGCCTCGGTGGCCTACTCTAGGTCCACCCAAAGATTGTCCGATGCAGATATGGACCGGATTAGGTTCATAGATTCGTACTAGGCTAACTGCCCTTGTGGCCATTTTAAGCCTAGCCAATTATCCTTTGTGAGACTCAAACCCTGCACCTTGTGTTTATAAGGCAAACACCTTAACCATTAAGCCACCACCCCCCCCCCCCCCGGATGATGCTTAGGTTCCTCCAGGCCCAGATGCAGATGGGAGTGCTCATGCCCCCCCCCGGGGGGGGGCTCAACCCCCTTTTTCTCCCTGATTGCTCCTTCACCGACCCACTTTCGGGGTTCGGAGCCTTCGGATCCAGGTTGCATAGGAGCCGGGGAGGTTCGGCACCGATAGTGCTTTGTACTTCGGCTCTGACCGCACCCTCGAGTTTGTCGGGTCCCTTTTTGGATCCGAACTCTCGGAGCCAAGAGATGAGCTTCAGATCCGGAAGGGTCCATGTGTCTTCGGCTCCATCTCGGTCGGAGCGTACTGGCCCTTCGGATCCGATTGCTTTGGTGCCTGCCCCGATCCACACATCGGATCCGAGGGGGCTGCTCTCAGATCCTAGAGAGAGCAGTTCTCCCTCTGTGTTCGATGTAGTGGAGAGGGTATTGTCGAGGGATTCCAGGCCCCAGGTTCTGAATATGGATCAACCCTGCACTCTCTCTGACGGGCCTGCCTTCCAGCACCCGGCCCCAGGGACAGTCTGCGCCTACATCCCAGGTGGTTCCCTTAGAGGAACAAGATGTGGTTGGTGAGGCCTCTTTGGACAGCCCCCCCCCCCCTGTGGAGGTCCCTCACAAACATAAGTGCAAGAGGAGGCACTTGGACTCACCTGAGTCTTTGACAGAAGGCACTGACTTAGAGGAAGGGGAAGGTTCCCCAAGGTCATCCCCCCGAGGACGTCTTCTTTGGAGACATTATGGAAATGCTTCAATTAGAGGGGGGTGGTCAGCCCAAAAGCCTTCCTCGGAT
This sequence comes from Protopterus annectens, assembly GCF_019279795.1. Taxonomy (NCBI): domain Eukaryota; kingdom Metazoa; phylum Chordata; order Ceratodontiformes; family Protopteridae; genus Protopterus; species Protopterus annectens. The sequence continues at coordinate 914,218,655 of NC_056748.1, read as the reverse complement.
GAGTCTGTGTTCCTGGAGGCGTTTGACGCAGGCCCATCTACCTCTTGGGTGTCCCCTCCCGCCGATCCCCTGGTAGATCTCATTACTACCAGGGCATGGAAGGAACCGGACACTGTTGAGCCCATTCCAAAGAGGCAGGATAAAATCCTTAGCCCCCCCCCCACTGATAGGGCGGTATGGCGCAAGGGTGCTCCTGTGGATGCCGTGTTGGTGGCGGCTTCCACCAAGAGGGAACTAGCCCAGGAGAGTTCCTCAGTCTATCCTCCCAACAAGGAGTCTCGGACGATGGCCCGCCAGGGGAAGCGGATTTTCGCTTCAGCTACCTTCGCGGTGAGGTCGCTGAACTATATGGCACACGTCATACGACTCCAGCGGGATCTCATCATGGAATACGCCGGGTCGCCCCCAGAGTCCGTGCCTACTGAGGACAAGAAGGTGTTCTGAGCTCGAATGGCCACTGTCAAGTCCATCTCGAATACTTCTATGCGGCTCCTCTCCCATGCTATGGAAGGAGCCGCTAGGGCTAGTGGAGTGGGCATTGTTTTGAGACTACACACTTGAGCTCCGCCTCTGCGACTTTGCGGAACCCTTCAAGGCGTCCTTCGCAAATGCCCCTTTTGACGGTTCTTCGCTTTTTGGCAAGACCATCCGCGACACGCTGGTCCAGAGAGAGAAATATGGGAAGACGTCTGCCGGAGTCCGCTTCTCGGCTCCTCAGAGGTCCTTCTCCAGGAACCAAAGGGGACAGAAGAAGATGTGGTTGTGGAAGTCTCAATAGTCCCGTTTCGCTCCGGACCCCTCGTCCTTCAGAGGCAGAGGAGGACAAGGTGGACGCTGGCCCAGAGGCAGACCGAAGAATTTCGGGTCGAGAGAACCCTTTTCAGATCGGCCCGCGCAGCAGCAGCCCTGAAGGGTTACTGTTCCACTCTGGAGGCAGTCGGGGGGCGTTTCTCGAGGCACCTAGCAGTTTGGGAGTCCATTACTACAGATCACTGGGTGCTTCAAATAATATCCAGAGGTTACAAAATCTCCTTCTGAATCCTGCGCCCAGACCCCGGAGCCTCCCCGATGTCCCACCCAATCAAAGGGAGGCAGCAGCCACAGAAATAAAGCAGCTGCTAGAAAAAAGAGTGATCCAGCGCGTCCCCCTAGACCAGTCCGGATCGGGCTTCTACTCCAGGTTCTTTCTGGTGCCAAAAAAGACGGGGGACTCGAGGCCAATCCTCGACCTGTCCTTACTAAACCTGTCAGTGGCCAAAGAAAAGTTCCGGATGGTCAACATTCAATCCATTCTCCCCCTCTTGCAGGAGAATGACTGGATGTGCTCGATAGACCTCAAGGATGTGTACTATCACATATTGATGGACAGACGGTCCAGAAGGTTTCTCCGCTTCCTGCTAGGAGCCAGTCACTACCAGTTCAGGGCCCCCCCCCCCCTTTGGCTCACCACAGCCCCCAGGGTGTTCACCAAAGTTTTGGTAGTAGTAGCGGCCCACCTGAGACTCCAGGGTATACAGGTCTTTCCCTACCTGGACGACTGGCTCCTGACCGCCCCCAACAGACATCTACTATGTTCAGCCAGAGATTACTTCCTCCACCTGGCCTCTCAGCTGGGAATCGCAATCAACCTCAACAAATCTTCCCTTCATCCAACCCAGATCTTAGACTTCATAGGAGCCAGATTAGACACAAACCTATTGAGAGTCTTCTTAACTCAGGACCGGATTCGTACCCTGAAGCTCCACGTACTGGCCCTTTTACAATCCTCGGCTCCTCCAGCGGAATTGGTCCTGAGGGCTCTTAAGTTCCATGGCAGCCACGATCAATCTGCTACCTTTAGCGTGCTTGAACATGAGAGTACTACAGTGGACCTTGCAGGTTCAATGGTCCATCCTGCTACGCCCACTGAGTGCACCTATCCCCCTCAGCAGGGCTTGCAGGAATTCCCTGCTCTGGTGGCTCCAATCACCGGACCTCCAGATAGGGTGCCCCTTTTCTATGTCCCCGCCTCTAACCACGGTGACCAAGAATGCTTCTCGCATAGGGTGGGGGGGCACTGTATGGGCAGAACCGGCCAAGGCACGTGGACCCATTCAGAGACCTTATTGCATATCAATGTCCTAGAGATGGAGAGCGGTGCTTTTGCCATTGCAAGCACTCCAAGCCCTTCTCTTAGGGACAGTTGCAATTCAGACACATGTCAGTGGTCTGGTATATCAACAAACAGGGGGGAACCAGATCCTACCCACTTTGTCGAGAGGCCATGAGAGTTTGGGGAATGGGCGATCTCCACCAACCGCTTTCTCATTGCGACGCATATTCCAAGTCGGTCGAACATCTTATTAGACAGGCTGAAGCGAACCATCCTCTCGCCATACGAGTGGTCTCTGAACCCCAAAATAACGAAGCAAATCTTCCTCAAGTGGGGTCAACCTTGCTGCGATCTCTTCGCATCTCCTTCAAACGCAAAGTGCAGCGACTACTTTGCTCTAATTCTCCCACCAGGAGAATCCCGCAGAGACGCTCTGGTGCATGTTTGGCCACCCGGTCTACTTTATGCTTATCCCCCTCTTCCCCTAATGCTTAAATTCTTGCAGAAAGCCCGTCGGTTGGGGAGCAGAGTAATCCTCATAGCCCCATTCTGGCCTCGTCAAACATGGTTCCATGTCTATGGTCTCATCTAGTGAATCCTCCATGGATTCTAGATCCCACCCCGGATCTGATCTCTCACCCATTGGGTTTATCAACTCCGAACCTGGACAACCTCAAGCTCACTGCTTGGCTGATCCAGTTCTAGTAATAGTTATGACTCCCGGTATCTCGTCCCCCGTTAAGGCTATTTTAGTGGCCGCTCATAAACCTTCTACGAGAAAGGTTTATAACAGCAAATGGAAACGCTTTACTATCTGGGCAGAGCATAGAAATTTGTATCCTTTTACAGCTCCCATCCCAGCGGTGTTAGAATTTTTGTCGACCTTATTCGACCAAGGTGCTAGCTCTTCCATGGTCAAAGTCCAGTTAGCTGCAATTTCCCATTATCATGTCGGAAGTGACCTTGGTTCCTTAGCATCTTCCAAATTATGTAAGACTTTCTTAAAAGGCACCTTCCTTTTAAGACCTCCAGTGAAAGACACAGTCCCTCCATGGGATTTAACTCTTGTTCTCCAGTCCTTGACTGGCCCTCCATGAACCCGCAGCCTCGGTGGATCTGAAATACTTATCTTGGAAGACGGCCTTTCTCATTGCTGTCACTTAAGCTAGAAGGGTTTCGGAGCTTCAAGCCCTTTGCGCCAAACCACCGTACTTGGTCTTCCATAAAGATAGAGTTTCCCTCAGGACCAATCCCTCCTTTCTATCCAAAGTTGCTTCTGAGCCCAATATTAATCAATCGATTCATTTACCAGTTTTCTTTCCACATTATCAAAACAAGGGTGAATACAAATTACATTCTCTGGACGTACATAGGCAATTCAGATTCTACTTGCACAGGACCGCTGAACATAGGCAATCTGAGCAACTCTCTGTATCCTTTGCAAGACCCTCTTTGGGCAAACCAGTATCAAAAGTTACATTGTCCAGATGGATTTCCCAGTGTATATTTCTTGCATATAAGAGTTCTGGTAGACCTGAACCTGAAAGAGTCCATGCTCATTCTACCCGATCGATCACTACTTCTGCTGCCTTTTGCTCCAGTCTCCTTGGACGACATTTGTTCAGCAGCCCACTTGGGCTTTATCCCATACTTTCATTAACCATTACAAGTTGGATCTAATTTCCAGAGGGAGAGCATCCTTCGGCTCTGCAGTGCTCCGGAATATCCTTCCATAGGGACCCCCCAAGTTTGGGTAGCTGGGGACTCTGTCCCACAGGTTGATGGACAAATAAAGTTAACTACTTCAGATAACAAAGTTATGTACTCACCATAACGTTCCATCTGAGTAGGTAAACTTCATTTGTCAGCAACCAACCCCCCCCTCCATCCCTCTAACCTGTAGTGCATTCTAGAAGGATTCCTTGTCCTTTTCGCCGGAGAACACCAGATTAGGAGTTGCAGGTGATCCTTTGTTGTAATATGCTGTTTTACTAGAGCAAACTCGATCTGAGGTCAGAGAGGGATAGCAGGGGATTATGGGTAAGGGGAGGAGCTTGGAGCTCAGATCTTAGCTGTTTGAAGCTGCCAGCTCGGATCCGATACCCACAGGTTGCTGACAAATGAAGTTTACCTACTCAGATGGAACGTTATGGTGAGTACATAACTTCTTTTTAACTTCCACACTATTACCACTTTGCACCTCATAGTCAGATCGATTTGTATACTGAACTCCATTTCTGCAGGTTTCTCCCCAGCTTAACTATTCCCCGTTTAGTGTTTTGTAAATATAGAAATAAAGAAACAGCATCTTTGATGAAACTTCCACTTATTGTTAAACCTCTGACTGGACAACTTGCGCAAAGCATACGTCACTTTAGAAGTAGCTAATTTGCTGGCTTAGTTTTATACTTTTTTTCCTCTTCTTTTTGAGCACCTTAGTTAATCAGTGCAGTATGGTGTATACATTGTTACTTTTAAGGTAGGGGTGTAATGTTGGTAAACAAACTTTTTTGAGTTGTACATTTGTTGGTATGGTTACTGTAACAAGGTCTTGGCTGAAAAATTACCCTTTTGGTTCAGTCCACTTATCAGCATATAATAAACTGCATGTTAGAACCAAGAGCAGAAATAATTGTAACACAGCAAGCATACCAAACTCTTCTCAAAGGCATCTTGTGCAGTACTATACATGGTGTACTGTCCAAAAAGGCCATTTCGATTGCTGATTATTTAGTGATTGGGGGGGTCCTGCCCTCCTGAGTCTGTCATCCTTTGTATGAGATGCTGTGTATCTATGAACTTTTCAGTTTGTCAGTCATTCCCTAATGTAACATTACCAGCTTCCTTTTTTTTTTTAAATTTTGCATAGGCAATTAATTTCTCAAGGGCAAGTCACTGAATTTATGTATGAAATACACTGAAATGTAAAATATTTGCCATTAGCAACCTCTTCATTAGGGATAGATCTCTACTATGGAATTATTCAGATGACTTTTACTTCTACAGCGATTGTGTGCATTGACTAATATTGACGGATTGTAATGACAGATGTCCGAGTGGCCTTTTATGGTAGAAATGTTCTGAAATGGGTAAATGTGAAATTGTTCAATCTCGCCATTTGTTCTTACACACGGGTTCGGAGCTGATCCTCGGCTCCGAGTCGGCCGCATCACTAGCTCGCATCTTCGAGAAAGCTCGAGGCACAGTAATATCCCATGATCCTCCGGTGCTAACCCTCAGATCTAGTTTGCCGCTAGCAGCAGATCACATCGAAAGGCTCGGGCCAGTACTATTTTTACTGTTTTTTCTTGTTAAAGATAGATATTTTTTTAGATTCTTATAATCTTTATCTTAATAATTGATAGTTTCATATATGTAGTAGTTGTGTGAACTAGTTTAGGTAGTTTGTTACCTTTAAAATTATTAGTAAGGGCCTTAGGCCGTTTTTGGTTTGTAAGAACTTACAGTATTTAAATAGAAAGTTAACTTTTTCTATTTTATTTTTTCTTTTAAAAATATATATACATATATCTCAGTGTGCTGTGGTGTGTTTTTTTGTACTTTTATATATATATATATACTTATATCTTAGATATTGTAGTTAAACATTTTTCTATATAGTCCTGTCTTTTCTTTTTTCTAGTACAATGTCAGAAAAGACTAAGAGTGGATTTAAAAGGTGTCAGTGTGGACAGAAGATGTCCATTACTGACAACCATTCGTCCTGCGTCTACCGTCTTGGCCCTCTCCACTTGCAGGAAGACTGTTCCATCTGTCATTCCTTTAGTGGGAGGGTCATGCTGGAAAGACGCAGGAAGTTGGTGGACAGAGGTTTAATTAAACCTGAGTTTCAAGAGGCCCTGGACAAGGCTGAACAGGTTTCGAAGTCTTCGAAGGGGTCGAAGTCTTCAAGAGTGTCAGAGCCCAAGTCATCGGCTCCGAGCACCTCTTTTCAAATTCAGACACCGGCTCCTATGACTTCGGTGCCGGGTGTCGAGACCTTATCTCTGCACGAGGCTCAGGTCTTGGTGCCGATATCAGAGGTACCACCGTCTACTATCCTTCGCTCGGTGACGGCTTCGATCCCTTCGACCCGTACTTCGAGGCCACTTTCCGACTCCGATGTAGACCGAGTGGTACAGAAGCTTATGGAGAACTCGGCTTTGTCAAAATTACTCGTGGTTTCGTCCCAGTTGGTTTCGAAACTCGAAGCGATTCCAGTTCCCTCGACACTTCCTCCTCCGAGACCCGTCGAGTCATCTGTGTTAGGAGTCGAAGAACCGATGGTTGTAGAGCCCTCGGTGCCGAAGCCTCCAGTAGTGCTATCGGCTCCGTTGACCTCGACTCCTTCAGAACCAGCCGGAGAGTCTCGGAGCCGAACATCTTTCCTGGGTTCTGGGGGGGATAGTCGAACCGAGATTTCGGTTCCGACTCTTCCTCTCGGTGCCTCGGCTCAGATCAGTTCGGATCCGTCCTCGGTGTCGGAGCCCGTGGTTCCGATTCTGGAGAAACGACCTTCGGATCGGGTCGGATCTTCGGGTCGGGGCACCGGTGCCTTTGACATCATGAGGAAGGTCCTGTCGGATCAGACACTTACTTCATCGGCTTCTTTATCTCCTTCCCCAAAAGGTCCGCGTTCTGCTTCTGTGCCTTCGGTACCTACCAAGCGTAGAGACCCAATGCCTCAGAAATCCCCACAGGGAGACTCTGGTTCCTCAGATGCATCCCCAGAAGCTCCCACTGAGGATGTTCCGAGGAAACGACTGTGCAAGAGGAAGCACATAGATTCCCCACAGGAATCTCTTACATCTGATACTGATTTAGATGAAACAGAAGGGTCCCCACGGTCCACCTCTGAGGATTTCTCTTTTGCAGACATTTTAGAAATCCTGAAGCAAAGAGGGGACTGGCAAACCTTTACCCCTTCTGCGGATGAATGGGTTTTACTGAAGGCATTTGGGACTCAACCTTCTACCTCCTGGGTGACTCCTCCCTTTGACGATCTCATGGATCTAGTAGCTCGGAGGGCTTGGGGAAACACCTGATACAGTGGAACCAGTCCCGCGTAAACCCAACAAATACATGACAGCTCCCCAAGATAAAGCCTATCTTACAAAAGGAGTTCCCGTACACACTATGGTGGTGGCGGCGGCCACTAAGAAAGAGATGTCTGAATCATCTTCCACTGTCCATCCTCCTAATAAGGATTCTAGGACAATGGACAGATATGGGAAGCGCATATTTAGTTCGGTGACTTTTTCCATCCGATCGCTCAACTACCTTACGCATTTTACGCGTTTACAAAGAGATCTCATTAAGGAATTAGGAGATACTCTTCAGGGACACACAGATGCTGCTGTCGCCGAGAAAGTGACAGTGCAACTTAACACCCTAAATTCCATAGTCAGCTTGTCCATGAGGCTGATTTCATACGCAGCCGAAGGATCGAGTAGAGCGGCAGCTTCAGCGATTGCACTGAGAAGACAGTCCTGGTTGCGCTTATGCTCCTATGCGGAAGCCTTTAAGTCTTCCTTTGCCAGTGCCCCCTTTGATGGTGCCTCCCTGTTTGGGCCCAAAGTAAAGGAGACTCTCACGAGGTGTGAACAAGAAGGGAAGACCCTGTCTGCCATAGGGGTCCGTTTTTCCATTCCATCTAGACCCTACCCTAAAGGGCAACGAGGAGGAAAGATGTAGTTCCGAAAGACTCAGGGATCTTTTCAACACACCCAAAGTGACGCCCCCTCCAGAGGCAGAGGAGGGGGAAGAAATGGAAGATGCCGCCCAGCCGGCAGAGGGGGTCCGCAAAATCAGGGTGACAGAGAGACCTTCTCTGGAAAACCCTTCCAGCACTCCTGAGTGCAGGCCCGGCTGTCCTACTCTGGAGGCAGTCGGGGGTCGCTTGGCTTTATACCCAGAGGCCTGGCTAAATCTTACATCAGATTACTGGGTAAAAAGCATAGTTACCAGAGGCTACAACATTAAGGTTCTTTTTAGTTCCAAAGAAAACAGTGGACTGGAGGCCAATTTTAGACCTCAGCAAGTTAAATACCTTTGTAAAAAAGGAAAAGTTCCGGATGGTCACGCTTCAGTCAATCCCCCCTTTTCTGCAAATGGGCGACTGGATGTGCTCTATAGATCTCAAAGAAGCATACTACCATATCAAAATGGCCAGGGCATCCAGAGATCATTTGCGCTTCCGGCTGGGAGCCAGTCATTTCCAGTTTCGCGCTCTGCCCTTTGGTCTCACCTCAGCCCCCAGGGTGTTCACCAAATGCATGGCAGTAGTAGCGTCTCACTTGAGACGAAAGGGATTCCGGATGTTTCCTTATCTAGACGACTGGCTCCTTTCCGCCACCACCAAGTGTCGTCTTCTACAAGCCAGGGACTACGCCATCAATCTTTGCTCTTCACTAGGCATAACGGTGAATTTTGGAAAATCTGTCTTATCACCGTCACAGCGTATCTTATTTATAGGAGCACAGGTAGACACTTCCCTGGCTCAAGTTACTCTCCTCCCATCAAGAGTGTCAGACCTCTGGCACCAAATTTTGCTCCTCCTTCACAACAACAGAGTCTCTGCACGACAAGTATTAAGAGTGCTAGGCTTGATGGCAGCATCTCTTCTTGTAGTCCCTTTAGGCAGAATGCACATGAGGATCCTTCAATGGATGCTATTCGCCCAATGGTCGTATCTACAACTTCCACTGTCTCACGAGATATTGATCACGAATTATTGCAAGAAGGATCTCTTGTGGTGGATACACAGTCAAGAGCTAACAATAGGACGACCCTTTGTATTACCCAGTCCGGTAGCAACTCTAACCACGGACGCTTCCCTGATAGGGTGGGGGGGATTCTTTCAGGGACAAACAGTCCAAGGTCAATGGTCCAACATGGAGTACAATCTGCACATCAATGTTCTAGAGATGAGGGCAGTGTTTCTAGCGTTGCAACACTTTCACAAGTCCTTACCTCGGGGAACAGTGACAGTTCAGACAGACAACATGTCAGTGGTCTGGTACATAAACAAGCAAGGGGGAACCAGATCTTACCCGTTATGCAGAGAGGCCCTCAGAATTTGGCAATGGGCAAAGTCCACTGGACGCTTTCTGATAGCAACGCACATCCTGGGGATTTCCAACGTAATCGCGGACAGGTTGAGCAGAGCCATCCTGTTCCCTCACGAGTGGTCCCTCAAATGTCAAGTGGCGGAAGAGATCTTCCACAGATGGGGCCAGCCTTGCTGCGACCTGTTTGCATCCCCTTTGAATGCCAAACGCAGAAGCTATTTTGCCCTGTTACCCCCCCAGGGGGTGTCCCCAGGGACGCACTGGTATACGATTGGCCCCCGGGTCTCCTTTATGCTTTTCCTCCTGTTCCATTAATTCCCAGGTGTTTACAGAAAGCCAAACATCTGGACAGGACCATAATACTGATAGCCCCATTCTGGCCTCGACAAATCTGGTTTCCCTTCCTTCAATCCCATCAAGTGGAGGAACCATGGATTCTGGACCTGGAGCCAGATCTGTTGACACACTCGTCGGGAGTTCCTCACACCTTCCTCAAGTCCCTCAAACTGACAGCTTGGCTGCTCCGCTTCCCATCTTAGCCAGGTCGGAGTTACTATCTCCTGCAGTACAACAAATTATTGTATCTTCTCACAAACCATCTACAAGAAAATTGTACATCAGCAAATGGAACCGTTTTGTGCACTGGGCCTCCAAACAAGGTATAGATCCATTCGGGGCCCCAGTACACAAGATACTGGATTTCCTTTCCTCACTTTTTCAAGAAGAAGCATCAACATCCACTATAAGGGTTCAACTGGTCGCTATATCCAATTTTCATACTGGCAGTAAGGATGGTTCCCTTATGTCTCACAGGCTTTGTAAAGCCTTCATGAAAGGTACTTTTCATGTCCGTCCCCCTTTTCGTAATCCAATAGCACCTTGGAATCTTAATCTCATGCTGTCACAACTCATGTTGCCCCCTTTTGAACCAGCAACCACTACTCCGTTAAAATTGCTTTCGTGGAAAACACTTTTCCTGGTTGCCATCACTTCAGCCAGGAGAGTTTCAGAGTTACAGGCCCTATCTATCCGACCCCCGTACATGATTTTTCATCCGGATAGAGTAACCTTGCGCACCAATCCATCCTTTCTTCCGAAGGTTTGTTCGATTCAGAACATCAATCAATCTTTTGAACTGCCTACCTTCTTTAAAAATTATTCCAATAAGCTGGAATACACATTGCATAAGTTGGACGTTCACAGACAACTAAGATTTTACTTACATAGGACAAAAGAGTACAGAAAGTCGGATCAACTATTTGTCTCATATGCTGACCAAAGAAAAGGACAGGCAGTAACGAAGGTTACCTTATCCAAATGGCTCTCAGATTGCATAAATTTCGTATATGCTGAATCCAAACAACAACTTCCTTTCAAACCCAGAGCTCATTCTACAAGGGCGATTGCTACCTCTTCAGCCCATACCGCTCGTTTGCCTTTAGATACCATTTGTGCAGCGGCAACTTGGGCAAAACCACATACCTTTATCGCCCACTACAAGCTAGACAAGAGCTCCAGGCGACGTTTGGTTCCACTGTACTCAGGAATGTTCTCCCTTGAGCCACCCGGGAAAAAGGAGCTAGGGACGCTACCCGTGTCTAAGAACAAACGGCGAGATTGAACAATTTCACATTAAGAAGTTATGTCTTACCATAACGATCCATGTGAATTGTTCATCTCGCCTTTGTTCTTACATTCCCCCCCTCCATCCCCCGTCCTACGGTCTGGGAGAACGGTTTTCAATTAGATTCCTTTTCAGCCTTTTCTAGGTATAGTTGACATGTTATTAACATCAGTAATGGCATCTTTTATCCTCTACCTGGCGGTAGGGTTTCAGACAATTTGTAGTATTTGTTCATAAGTGTTTTAGACACATTTCTAAGAGTGATTCTTCTGGTATAGCAAACTAGATCTGAGGGTTAGCACCGGAGGATCATGGGATATTACTGTGCCTCGAGCTTTCTCGAAGATGCGAGCTAGTGATGCGGCCGACTCGGAGCCGAGGATCGGCTCCGAACCCATGTGTAAGAACAAAGGCGAGATGAACAATTCACATGGATCGTTATGGTAAGACATAACTTCTTATTTTGTCATTATTGGTTCATAAGTTTAGTTTCATTGCTTACTGGAAGAATGTTCAAAACTACAGATTTAAAATACATTTTAACAAGTGATGCTGTATTATACAAGAAATATAATCTCACATTTTGACAAGTGTATTATACAATTATTATTTGATAAGTGTATTATACAAGAAATATAATCTAATACAATCAGGAAGGTGAATCAAAGAACACATACATGTATGCATGGCCCTAAAAAATCCTCCACTGGCCAGATGCATTTTCTTTCAATGTAGGTTTTATGCAATTTGAATGTGACTTTCAAGGACAGAGAAGGTTACTGATCATGCTGTCTGTTTTCACTGTCAGTCTGTATTGTTTATTTAGCAAATGCCTATTAGTGTCTGTGCTGTTGTATTTCAATCTGTAATTACTGTAGAAGTAAATAAGAAAGCAAGTATACACACTGACAGATTTGACCAGCGTTTATGGTAACTGGAGAGAAATAGCCAAGTAGTGGAAAAATAGAATGGAGGGGGGAGTGTGCAACAAATTTGGCTTTCATCCCTTTGTTTCCTTATGTAGCAGGTTTTCGTAATCTGAACTGACCTGATAAAATCATAAGGTTTAAACATTTATCTCTGGGAATACTCCAGATTTGTGGAATAGTGGGAAGTTACTGCATCAGACCATGACAACAGTGAATGTAACTCATTACATCCAATTAATAATTCCAAAACTGTACTATGTAACAAGCTTGAATTTGTTATTAAAGTATGGACTCTTGATGTTATTGCAGACTTGTGTTTAACATTTTGGGATCAGCTCTTAACTGCAGTGAAGTCTTCCTCTTTCCATATGTGAAACATACCAAGAGTCTACCTCAAGCTGATCTCTTGGTCATTGTTCGTGCCTTGCTCCCTTACAGATTGGCTTACTGCAATTATTTATTTATTTAATTTATTTTACATTTGTTAACCGGGAAAGTCCGACGTAGAGAATAATAGCAGCATCTAGGGAAACATAATAATAATATACATATAGGATAAGGCATGCAATTGAGTGCAGATGGCTCCAAGCACAAATATAAGTACAAAAACAGTATCACATAAGAGAACAGCGAATATATTTGAAAATAGAACATTTTGGCAGTAAGCCAATATTAATATAAGTATAAAGGATATAACCTTTTTTTTTTTTTAGTTGGGTAGCATACTGTGGTTCACCATGTCAAAGGCTTTTGATAATTCTAGGAATATTGAGGATACAAATAGACCATTGTTTCTATATGATTGACAATGTTGGTGAAGTAGAGTAGTGCTGTGGTAATGCTATGGTAAGGTCTGAAGCCATGCTGGAGTATGGATAGCAGATTATTTTTAGGAGGTGCATTAGCTGGGAATGAACTACCCTTTCTAATACTTTTGATAAAGGTGATAGGATTGCAATACGGCAATAGTAAGTTCAAGGGACTTACCCCCTTTCTGCAGTGGTATAATATGTGATATTTTCCAGGTGTGAGGTACTTTACGTTCTGATATTGAACTATTTATGAGAATGGACAGTCTGCAGGTAGGTTGCCAGCCACCAGAGTGGTTGGTTTCAGCTTCTTGAGAAGTCTAGCAATAGTTTTAGTTAGGGACTAGTTCCAGAGAGAAACTGGAGGAGTTGTTTGTTATAGTGGTGTGGGTTGGGGTCTTTGCAGGTAAGGGGCTGCTAGTAGTATTTTGGGTGTTGGCTAGGGCTTGGACTGTTTCAATGAAGTATTTGTTGAATTGGATGGGGATATTTTCATGGTTGTTTGGTAGTACAGGGTTAGGAGTGGTGGATTGTCCTGGGTTACCACAATGGCTGCAAGAGTTCTTGTCATTGTTCAGCTTCAGATGGGCACCAAAGTCTTTTTGCCATGGCATTCAGTGGTGTGGGATGAACATAAATGATTGATCTATTATTAATAATTTGTTTTACATGTTATTTGCATTTCAGTATATGTTATTTCTAATTCCTTTTGTTACCAGTGTTTTGTGTAAAACACCTAATTACATTTCAACTCAAATATGTTTTATTCTTCATCTTTATCTTGCATCATTTCAGCATCATATTTCGGTGGGAGGAAGGGCTCAGTAATAACTAAGTGTTATACTGTTTGAATGACTCGGGTCTTCTCCTTATTGATGATACTGAGTCTGTTACATAACAGCTGCACAGTGTAATATAATGGATGCCTACTCAACAGGTTATGTGCAGCAATTATCACCTGTATCTCAGCATGCATACCTTTGCAGTAATGAAAGGAAGGTCATTATCACATTAGCAATACGTGCAGTTACAATAGAGCAGTGAGTCATTATCACTTTTCTGGGAAAAGTCTCAGATGCTGTCACTGTTATTCACATAAGTACAAGTCGTTATCACTTTGAATGCACAAGCCAGATTGTGTTTTGTTCTCTGCTTGGAGTCATTATACATCTTGTGTGTGTGTGTGTATGTGTGTATATATATATCTATATATATATATATATATATATATATAGAGAGAGAGAGAGAGAGAGAGATGCATATGTGTGTATAGGGATATATATGTATGTACATAATGTACTTGCACATATATACATTGGTCACACGCATATATATATATATATATATATATATATATATATATATAGATAGATATATAATTCTGGTGATTGTGCGCATCTCAACATTTTCCTGAATGGGTCATTTGGGTGAATGTTTCATTTAGGGACATGTGTATAACATGTAGTAATGAAGGTGTTGGTAGGGAAATAAATAATCTGTGTACCAGGGAAGTGCTTGTGCATACATGGTCAGACTGCTGAAGATCATAATACAGATACAGTGTAACAAGTACAGGTTATCTATAGCTCAGGTTTCAGTGATGGTTATATTTTTTTTATGTATTCAGCTAACAAGAATAATTTATTATCTGTCAATATGCACATACTGCATTGAGGAAAACTGATGGGTCTTATTGTACCCAGAGTGACAGATGCACTAACTGGAATTATTACTTTTGTGACAATTCTTACATGGATGAACCAAATAAGTTTGACACTTAGGCTTATACTCAGTAGTTGGGCATGTTTCCACGCTTTCAGTCATGGGTGGAAATTAGGTGGTAGGAGGAAGGGCTCAGTAACATCCAAATGTTATACTATTTTGACTAAATTATAATGATATAGTATTTCTACTGAATGATAATGAATGCCTCTACACTCCACACTAACATGTATTAGAACAAGCTAATGCAAAACCTGTGTGTGTGTGTTTGTAGTAGGTATGTACCTCTGCAGCATCATCACCACTTATGTACCTAATGCAATGAATACTGCCCCTATGGCTAGGATGAAAAATTTGGATGGGCTAGCCAGATAATGCATATGATATACATATATATTTAGTCTTCCAATACATCTGTCAAACATCAGTAGTAATCTGTTTGCATTTTCTTTCCTGTGCAGGTTTGTCCACCTTCTGACACTGACATGGCTTCATGACCAGGAGAACGACAAGTGAGAGTGTGGATATGTGGCCATTCCTACATTCACTGGGCTGCCAGCCATGCCTCCGAAACTGAAAACCAGTACAACTTGAGCTTCCCCACTTCCATTGTGAAGGTATATTGGATTGTAAGAAGAGGTATTCTCAATAGATATGGAAAACAGTCAATGGGCAGCTCACAAGGCCAGATGTTTACAGAATGGGTTCATGCATGGCTTGATGCACAGGGTCGGTGGATCTACAGTCTGCCATGACAGTATCACTGCAGAAGATGTTCACTTGTTCAGAAGGGATGACATTCACCTAACTGAGGAGGGTATTGCATTGTTCTTAACTGACCTTCACAATGGCGTGAGGAGAGCTGTGCAGGACTGGTAACATGCAGCTTGTGAGAAGAATGAAAAACACCCATGACCAAGTAGGACCAGTATAGTAAGTAAAACTCTATTATGAAATGTGTCGTGTAAAATATATTTTTCTGAGTTTGCCATATAACTGTGATAAGGAGCTGGTGAAGATGCTGAGAAAGAATAACTGTTTCAGGAGAGTGCTACCACGTACAATCTAATATGTCAGTGACCATCCTGCAATACTTCTTTTTTTATTCTGCTTTTATCAGGTATGTGTAGAGGTTAGATGACAGGAAGGGCTTAGTAATACAGAACTTGCTCCCTTAGGTCCATTGCTGAATGGACAGACACATGTAAAGAGAAAAGGCATAGGTAAGGCAGACTGCTGACACTGAAGGTCATGAGACTGCAGTGGTATCAGCTGTCTGAGTGGGTAGCCAGCACAACTATCAGACAGATCAGATGGCCCTGCCTGCCACTGAAGTCCCATGCCTGTCCTGGGTTCATTAGTGGAGTGGCGGTCCTTACCTTGCTTTTTCTCTTCACATGTACCCATTCAGCAGTATGTTGGCTACACCAAGAATGTGTATATTTACAATCGTATGTCTCTACATGGTAAAACAACTGCTTCTGAATGCTGTACACATGTACATGTATCAGTTTTGTTAGGGCTTAGGTTATGGAAATTATGATTTTTTCATATTTTGGTAAATAACTTTGCAAGGGAGCATGTCAGTGTGCCAAGTAATACCTCATTTTGAAGACAGTATGGATAGTTCCAACATGGTAAAAGAATTGTGCCTGTATGTTGTACACATGCAAATATCAAAGTTTGTTTCGGACTTATGTTATGGAAATTGATTTTTTTCATATGTTGGTAAATAACTTTGCAAGGGAGCATCTCAATATGCTAAGTAATACCTCATTTTGAAAACAGTATTGATAGTTCTAACATGGGAAAAGAATGGTGCCTATATGTTGTACTCGTATGCAGATATCAAAGTTTGTTTCAGACTTAGGTTATGGAAATTATGATTTTTTTTTCATATTTTGGTAAATAACTTTGCAAGGGAGCATCTAAATGTGCCAAGTAATACCTCATTTTGAAGACAGTATTGCTGGTTCCAACATGTTAAAAGAATTGTGCCTGTTTGTTGGACACGTGCAGATATCAAAGTTTGTTTCGGACTTAGGTTATGGAAATTATGATTTTTATTCATATTTTGGTAAATAACTTTGCAAGGGAGCATGTCAGTGTGCCAAGTAATACCTCATTTTGAAGACAGTGTTACTCCTTGCAACATGGTAAAAGAACTGTCTGTGCACTGTATAAATGTACAGATATAAGTTTGTTTAGTCTTGTACGATTATGAAAATAATACATTTACAATACTTCTCATTATTATGCCCATATCTTTGCAATGGCACATGGTGATCACACAAATGATGCATCATTTTGAAGCTGACATTCAGTTGCACAACTTCTACACTGATATGTAGGCTCTGCCTGTTACAGGTGATGGGATATTATGCTTTGCTTATTTATCAATTATGAGAAGTATATTAATCATATTTCTGTGAATATCTCAAGAAAGGAGCATCACACTGTAATGGTTAAGGTATCATTTTAAAGCTGACATTCATACTAACAAATTAAATTAAAATTATATGGGTCTACATGGTACATTGACCAAGATATTGTGCTTTGCTTTTCCAAAAATGTAAAAAATATGCACAATATCAACATTCCTTGCCAAATATTTAATAATGACTTTGATATGCACCATCAACATTTACACTGTTGAAAAGGTCAATGTCTGCTGAACAACTTTTATGTTTACATTTTTGGTCTAGCTCTTAGAGTTATGAACATTTGTTTTCTGTATGGTATTACAAATGGATTTTCTGAAAATGAGCTCAGGCTGCACTGTTGTTCCTATGGTGGAATTAAGCAGGCAGCTTTTTCCTGAGCTGCTCCGGAGTGAATGACTTAAAGCTAAATTGTTGGATGCCCCTTTACAGCATGATACTCTGGTAATAAGGCAGAAGAAGTTTTAAAGAAAATGGAAGACAAAGCTAAATCTATGCAAACCGTAAAAGATTTCTTACAAGTGCAGCCACCCAGATTCAGTAGGCACTGGCCTACTAAAATTGGTCCTTTCCTGTGTCCAACAGAGCCTCTCATGGCAAGTCCAGGTGCTCAAAAGGCTCTAGATACCACTCACAGGGTTCTTACAGGTCAAAGCAATGGGGTGCCTCCACTTCCAAACTTGGAGAAAACAAAGCACCACAACCCTACAGTAAGCAGTCTCAATGACTTTCCTCTTCTATCACCAAGCACTTATCTTTTGGCAGCACTTCATGCTCAAAATTGGCAGTTAATTACCCAGGACAAGTGAGCATTAAATATAGTATCCCGGGGTACAGATTTCATTTCCATATTTTGCCAATTCGAAACAGTTGGCCAGATCTGCCACAAAATCAATGGGCAGAGGCTCAGAAACAAGTTACGTCCCTCTTAGGTATGGGGGCTATTCAACCAGTACCAGAACAGGAAAAAGGACAAGGTTTTTATTCAAGACTGTTCCTGGTACCCAGAAAAGACAATGCCTGGCATCCAATACTGGACTTATCTGTTTTGAACACATTCCTGGACATTCCAAAATTTAAAATGCTGACTTTACTATAGCTACTGCCTATGCTGGGCAGGAACGCTTGGCTAGTGACTCTAGACTTGAGGCATATCTGCATATCCCAATAAGGGAATCGTACGGAAGATACCACTGCTTCAAGGCAGGTTTTATGCATTACCAATTCTCTGCACTGCCCTTTGGCTTATCTACTGCGCCCAGGGTCTTTACAAAGTGCCTGGCACCAGTAATTGCATTTTGCAGACAAAGAAGCATACAAATTTATCCTTGGACGACTGTCTCATTCAAGCAGAGAACAAGGACATTCGTCTTCAACATCTGGCATTTGTAAAAATGCTTCTAACATGCCTAGGGTACACAATAAACGAAAAAAAAAATCACAACTGGTACCCTCTCAAAAAATTACATTCCTCGGTGCAAGCTTGAATACAACTGCCCAGATGGGCTTATCTTACGCCAGACAAAGGCAACTGACTTTATATTTCAAACAGATGACAACAGAAACCCAGTTATCTGCAAGACAAATTCTGCAGGCTTTGGGGTTCATGGCATCCTGCATTCTACTAATTCCATATGCAAGACTACATATGTGGAAACTTCAATGGTACCTAAAAAGTTTATGGAGTCAACATTCAGTCTGGAAACAATGATTCCTCTCATTCCCTGCCTACGACATGAGTTTCTTTGGTGGGCAGAGACATCTCACCAAAACAAGGGACTGTCATTCACTCTACCCCCTGCCACCCAAACCCTAACTACAGACGCATCAGACTATCTTGGGGGGCCCACCTGGCGGGGAGATGCATTCAGGGCACATGGAGCCCAAAACAAATGCATTTGCATATCAATCAGAAAGAGATGCTAGCTGTTCAGAATGCCCTGACAGCCTTCAAGGACTTACTTCATCCAGGACCACTACTGATAAAGATGGACAACACGGTTATGTGGTACATAAACAAGCAGGGGGGTACACTTTCTACCCCCTTTGCAGACCAGCAAAATACTCTGGCAGACGATCTAAGCAGAAATCTTATGAACCCGCACGAGTGGAAACTGGATCCACAAATCTTCAGCATGGTAACACAGAAATGGGGAGCCCAGACATAGATCTATTTGCCTCTCCTCAAAACTATCAACTGGACAAATTCTGCACAAGGACTTATCACAGACAAGCATGGAAAGTGGATGCCCTATCCTTCAGTTGGAAAAAACTATCAGTCTATGCCTTTCCCCTCTGCCTCTTCTCTCCAAGATCTTACTAAAGGTCAGACAGGAAAAACCAAAAATGATCCTAATTGTTCCGGACTGGCCTCGCCAGCACTGGTACCCAATCCTAAGGAATATGTCTCACCTCCCTCCTTAGTACTTGCCTCAAATACCTCATCTACTGTCTCAGCAGAACAATCAGATTCTGCACACTCAGCTCCAAACTCTGAACCTTGCAGCATGGCTGATCATGTAACTATTCAAACACCACCTCTCAGTAAATCTGTGATGGATATCATTTTGGAAGCCAGAAGGCCTAGTACTAGAAAATCTTATGCTGATAAATGGAAGAGATTCTGTGCTTGGAACCAAGCACAAGGAACGGCCGCAGCAAAACCAAATATCCCTCAGATTTTACAATACTTGACTGAGATGCTTGACAAGGGCCTATTTTTTTCTTCAATAAAAATCCATGCCTCTGCCATCTTGGCTCATTACAACATGGAGCCTCCCATCTTTTCTCATCCTTTGCTAAAACGGTATCTTACAGGGGCCAAAAATTTAAGGCCTCCCAGAAGATCACCAGCTCCTGTATGGGACCTCAATTTTGTGCTGGAAAAACTCACCCTGCCTCCTTTTGAACCAGCAGCTACTGCGGATATAAAGTTTTTATCTTGGAAAACAGCTTTTCTTTTGGCAATCACTTCAGCAAGAAGGGTTTCAGAACTACAGGCTCACATTGCTGTGGAGCCTTTTATTACATTTTACCCAGGCAGGGTGCCTCTCAGAACCAGTCCTTCCTTTATGCCTAAAATGGTATCCAGTGTGGCTCTTAACCAAACTATTCACCTGCCAACATTTTACCCAAATCCGCAGAACAAGGGGAGCAGATTCTGCATTCATTGGACGTACACAGACAACTAAGATTCTACTTAAACAGGACCAAATCTCTAAGAAAATCTGAGCAACTACTGGTGGCATTTGCTTTAGGATCAGAGGGGAAGGCTATATCAAAGCAGACTATTTCTAAGTGGATAAGCCACTGCATTCATTTCTGCTACTTGCATCATGGTAAACCTGTGCCCAAGGGAATCAGGTCACATTCCCCCAGGGCTGCATCTACCTCAGCAGCCTTTCTCAGAGGAGTTCCAACCAAAGACATTCTAGAAGCTGCTACTTGGAGCTCTGTTCATACCTTCACAAAGCATGATCACCTGCCTCTTTTCTCTAATTCCAGGGCAGGCTTTGCCACTGCAGTTCTGCAGGGCCTTATAGCAGCTCCTAATGTATTTAGTCCCATCCTCCCATCCATAGCTTTGGGAGTCTACCCAAATGTAATGACTGCAACCGTGAACCATGAAGAACATAGTACAGTTGTGTACACTTACCATAAATGTAGATGTTCGAGTGTATTCACTGTTGCAGTCCGGGTTACCCACCTGCCCCCCCCCCTTTTCTATTACTTCTCTTTCCTTCACTATATTCTAAAGCCTTTGTGGTGTATTTGCTTTTAGATGAAGGTAAAGTTTATGTTGCTAAAAGTGCATTTATATATATATATATATATATATATATATATATATATATATATATATATATATTGCTGTTTATATATTTTTATATATATTTTTACTCCCCATTTGGGGGGCACCTGACATCTGGGGCAAGAAAAACTGAATAAAATGGCGTTGGTTGCATGTTTTATACCCCTGACGACCTGATGATATGGAAGAAGAAACAGCAACAGACGCAGGACCCAAGACTTTGTTATTCAGGCCGACTGAGGGCAACCTGCCAGCAGATTACCCAAATGTTATGACTGTAACAGTGCATACACTCGAACATCTACATTTATGGTAAGTGTACACAACTGTACTTTCAGCTGCCCTTATCTTGTAGGGGAGAGCGACTCTTGCTTCATTAAAGAATGGACTGGGTGATTCTTCCCTAAGCTGCTTTGAGAAACTCCATTCCTGATGTAGGAACCATACTTCAAGTTGCAGGTTTTTACTATTGGGGGGGGTCTCCCAAGAAAAGGGAAATTT
Organism: Protopterus annectens; assembly: GCF_019279795.1. Taxonomy (NCBI): domain Eukaryota; kingdom Metazoa; phylum Chordata; order Ceratodontiformes; family Protopteridae; genus Protopterus; species Protopterus annectens. The sequence goes on along the minus strand of NC_056748.1, from coordinate 914,197,656 downwards.
AAGGTTAACATTTTTTTTTTTTTCTTAAAGCAAACGAGGATTGCCTTGGCCTTGCTAAAAGTAGATTTAAAGCCTTTTTAGTACTTTCATGCCGACTCCGTCCCCTTCCTCCATTTAAAAAGGAAAAGTTTCCATTCTCTAATTCTGATTAGCGTGAGAGAGAGAGGATTTGTTCTTGAGACTTTCTCAAATTCTCACTCCACATAATGGGGAATCTGACTCTTGAGCAAAGTTATTTTTCAGATTCTCATCTTGAAGAATTTATCTTACGATACTGTTGCAAGACAGGGAATGTGATAGTGTTCGATCTCGCCGTTTGTTCTTACACATGGGTTCGGAGCCGATCCTCGGCTCCGTGTCTGCCGCTTGCAAGCTCTGCATCGAGAAGAAGCTCGAGACAACCTAATACCCACAATCCCCCTCTGCCTTTACCTCAGATCTAGTTTGCCGCTGCTGCGTTCGCATCACTGGGTCGAGCTCGAGCACCTTCAGATAAGATTTAACTTTTATAGTTATATTTTTCAAGATATTATTATTCTAAAACAACTGTTTAGTGATATAGTGTATGTGTGTGTGGTAGGGTAGAATTGCTCGGTTCCGTTAAGTTTATTTAAACTTTTCAGAGTTTTTCGGGGCCTACCACCCCTTACTTGGATTTGACAACCGGATTGACTTTTATTATCGGATTCGACTTTTAACTGGACTTGTCTTTTTTTACTGGACTTGACTTTATCTGATTTAACTTTGATATGTCTGAGAAGGCTAAATCGGGTTTTAAACGTTGACAATGTGGGCAAAAGATGTCAGTTACTGACAACCATAGTTCCTGTGTCTACTGTCTTGGCCCTCTCCACTTACAAGAGGACTGTTCAATTTGTCACTCTTTCAGTGGGAGGGTCATGACAGATAGGCGCAGGAAACTCATGGACAGGGGGTTGTTAAAACCTACTTTTCAGGAGGCTCTGGATGCTTCAGACCAGGCATCCAAATCCTCGAAGGAATCGAAGACGTCGGAGCCCAGGTCATCGGCTCCGAGCTCTTCGAGTAAAGTTAGATCACCGGTTCCACAGACTTCGGGGCCGAGTGTTCAACTGTTGGCAGTTTCTGAGCCTCGAGTCTTGGAACCGGTGATGGAGCTCCCTCCACCGACTCTGTTGAGGTCGGCTCCGTCTTCGATACCTTCGACTCGTTCTTCCAGACCTCTCTCCGACACCGATGTAGACCGTGTGGTGCAGAAGTTAATGGAGAATACGGCCTTATCCAAGCTCATCTCGGTCTCCTCTCAATTGGTGTCGAGACTTGAAGGCCTTCCACTATCTCCATCTGTTCCTCCTCCGAAACCTGTCCAGTCTTCGGAGCCGGAAGAAGCTGAGCTGCTGATTGTGGAGCCCTCGGTGCCAGAACCGTCCTTTTCTCGGTCGGCTCCGTTCACCTCGACTCCGTCCGATCCGGTACCGGAGTCTCGGAGCTGAAGATCCATCTTTGGTTCCGGGACCGAGAGTCGGACCGATGTTTCGGTTCCGACGCTCCCTCTCGGGGCCTCGGCGCAGATCGACTCTGTTCCGTCCTCGGGGTCGATGCCTTCGGTGCCTGTTTCGGGGATTCTTCCCATTTCTTCGGAACCGGGAGATACCTCGACTCGGGACCCGGGGGCTTTCGACCTCATGAGGAAGGTGTTGTCTACCCAGACAACCACATCAGCAGAAACAGCTTCTCCTCCCCATAAAGGTCCGTTATCCTCCTCTGCACCCACGGCTACATCCAAGCATCGAGCACCGGTGTCTCAGCCACCCCTGGAAGGGTGCCCCCTCTTCCTCGGATGCTCCCCACGAAGAAGTCCCTAGGAAAAGATTGTGTAAGAGGAGACACTTAGATTCTCCACAAGAATCTTTGACATCCGATACTGACTTGGATGAGTCAGAAGGGTCCCCTAAGTCACCTTCAGAAGATGTCTCTTTTTCTGACATCTTGGAGATCCTAAAACAGAGAGGTGACTGGCAGTCCCTTCCCCCTTCTGAGGATGAGTCAGTCTTGCTGAAGTCATTTGGTGCTCGCCCTTCCTCCTCCTGGGTCACTCCGCCCTTCGATGAATTAATGGAGCTGATTGCTCGAAGGGCGGGAGGCTCCTGACACAGTGGAACCAGTCCCTAGGAAGCCTAATAAATATATCACTGCACCCCAGGACAAGGCTTACTTGACAAAAGGAGTTCCAGTGGACGCTATGGTGGTGGCAGCGGCCACGAAAAAGGAGATGTCGGAATCTTCCTCATCTGTCCATCCCCCTAATAAAGATTCTAGGACTATGGACAGGTATGGGAAGCGCATTTTTAGTTCAGCGGCTTTTTCTATGCTCCTGAACTATTTGACCCACTTTACACGGCTACAGAGGGATCTAGTCAAAGAGTTGGGAGATACCCTCCAGGGTACTACAGATGCTGCTGTCTCAGAGAAAGTGACAGCGCAACTTAATACCCTTACATCCATTGTAAACTCGTCCATGAGGCTGATCTCTTACGCAGCCGAAGGTTCGAGTAGGGCAGCAGCTTCAGCGATTGCTCTTCGTAGACAATCCTGGATGCGCTTATGTTCATTTGCGGAAGCCTTCAAGTCTTCCTTTACTAACGCCCCATTTGACGGTGCCACTCTCTTTGGCCCCAAAGTAAAGGAGACCCTTACCCGGTGTGAGCAGGAGGGAAAGACTCTGCTGTCGGAGTCCGGTTTTCCACCCCATCCAGACCGTACCCCAAAGGGCAACGTGGTGGAAAAATGTGGTTTCAAAAACCCCAAGGATCTTTCCCAGGCACACAGGGTGATGCCCCTTCTAGAGGCAGAGGAGGGGGCAGAGGTGGAAGACGCCGCCCTGGCGGCAGAGGGGGTCCGCAGAATCAAGGTGACAGGGATACACTCCCTGGTAAACCTTTCCAGCACTCCTGAGAGGAGGCCCGACTGTCCTGCTCTGGAGGCAGTCGGGGGTCGCTTAGCTTTATACCCTCAGGCCTGGCAAAACATAACTACAGACAAGTGGGTAAAAAGCGTTGTTACCAGAGGTTACAGTATACCATTTCTATCCAATCCCATTCCAAAGAAAAGACTCCCAGATGTGCCGCCCCATCTGCGAGACCCAGCAGCTATAGAAATTTCAAAGCTGCTAGAAAAAAGAGTAATCCAACCAGTCCCAGCGGACCAAAGAGGATTCGGAACTTACTCAAGGTTCTTTTTAGTTCCAAAGAAGACAGGGGACTGGAGGCCCATTCTGGACCTAAGCAACCTCAATGCCTTCGTCAAGAAAGAAAAGTTCCGAATGGTCACGCTTCAATCGATCCTTCCATTCTTACAGAAGGACGACTGGATGTGCTCAATAGATCTGAAGGACGCATACTACCACATCAAGATGGCCAGGGCGTCCAGAGATCATTTGCGCTTCCGGCTGGGGGCCAGTCACTTTCAGTTTCGAGCCCTGCCCTTTGGTCTGACCTCAGCCCCCAGGGTCTTCACCAAATGCATGGCAGTGGTAGCGTCTCACTTGAGACGCCTAGGATTCCAGGTGTTTCCGTATCTGGACGACTGGCTCCTTTCTGCCACCACCCAGCGTCAACTAGTACAGGCCAGAGACTACACTCTTCAACTGTGTGTTCACCTCGGAATTTCCTTAAACTTCGGAAAATCCTTACTACAGCCATCACAGCGTATCTTATTCATAGGAGCGGAATTAGATACACATCAGTTAATTCTAAGGCTTCCTCCAGAAAGGATACTTTCACTTCAGACTCACATACGTCTTCTTCTGTCGTCCAGAAAATCCCCAGAAAAACTGGTGCTGAAGGTTTTGGGACTCATGTCAGCTTCTCTTATTACAATACCCTTGGGAAGACTGCACATGAGAGTCCTACAATGGCTACTGTTTGCACAATGGTCGTTCCAACAGCTACCTCTGACACACAAAATTCTTATAACGAACACATGCAAATCACACCTAATCTGGTGGCTTCAGACTTGCAACCTTTCCAGAGGGAGACCATTTGTGCTACCCACGCCGACAGCTACGGTGACCACGGACGCTTCCCTGATAGGGTGGGGGGCATCTTTCAGGGACAGACAGTCCAAGGCGAATGGACCAATTTAGAGTACAATCTGCACATCAATGTTCTGGAGTTGAGGGCAGTGTTTCTAGCGTTGCAACACTTTGCTCCCCTTCTTCCTCTAGGGACTATTGCAGTTCAGACGGACAACATGTCTGTAGTCTGGTACATAAACAAGCAGGGGGGAACCAAGTCCTATCAGCTATGCAGAGAGGCCATGAGAATCTGGCAATGGGCGGAGTCCACGGGTCGCTTTCTGATAGCAACGCACATCCCGGGGTCATCCAACGTCATAGCCGACAGGCTGAGCAGAGCAATCCTGTTACCGCACGAGTGGTCCCTGAAACAATCAGTTGCGAAAAAGATTTTTCGCAAGTGGGGCCAGCCTTCCTGCGATCTGTTTGCGTCTCCAATGAACGCCAAATGCAGGAGCTACTTTGCCCTATTACCCCCTCCAGGGGAAGTCCCCAGGGACGCACTGATTCACGATTGGCCCCCGGGTCTCCTGTACGCATTTCCTCCTTTTCCCCTGATCACGAAGTTTCTCCAGAAAGCCAACAACCTGCACAGGACAATCATCCTCATTGCCCCATTCTGGTCTCGTCAAATTTGGTTTCCCTTTCTCATGACACACTGCATTCGGGGGCCCTGGATCCTGGACCCAGAGCCAGATCTATTGACTCACTCGTCAGGGGCTCCCCACCCCTCGCTCTTGTCCCTCCATCTAGCAGCTTGGCTGCTCCAATTCCCTACTTAGCCAGGTCTGATCTTCTTTCACCTGCAGTTCAGAATATATTAGTGGCTTCTCATAAAGCTTCCACTACTAAAACATATACTAGTAAATGGAAGCGCTTTGTATTCTGGGCAAATACACAGCAAGTGGACCCTGTCATAGCTCCTTTGAATAAAATTTTAGAGTTTTTAACAGAATTGTTCCACCAGGGTGCTTCTCCTGCCACTTTAAGAGTTCAATTGGCTGCCATTTCTAATTTCCATGTGGAAGAATGTGGGGCTCCTGTTATGGCCCACAGACTTTGTAAAGCCTTTTTAAAGGGTCTTTTCATATTAGACCACCAATTAGATCTCCTACGTCACCTTGGAGTCTAAACTTATTATTATCTAAGTTGATGATGCCCCCCTTTGAACCAGCCTCCTCTTGTCCATTGAAATTTTTGTCGTGGAAGACTCTCTTTTTGGTAGCCATTACATCCGCTAGGCGAGTATCTGAACTTCAAGCTCTCTCCATTAAACACCCTTATTTGATCTTTCACTCTGACAGAGTTTCTCTTCGCACTAATTCATCCTTCCTTCCTAAAGTTTGCTCTATTAACAATATTAATCAGTCCATTGAATTACCCACCTTCTTCAAGAATCACTCCAATAAAATGGAGTATATGTTACACAAATTAGATGTCCACAGACAACTGAGATTTTACTTGGATAGAACAAAAGATCACAGGAAATCTGATCAACTTTTTGTAGCCTTTGCTGATAACAGAAAAGGAGTAGCGGTTACTAAAAGAACTCTTTCTAAGTGGTTAACTGATTGTATCATCTATGTCTATGATTCTTCAGATCAAACTCTTTTGGACAAACCCAAAGGACATTCCACAAGATCAGTGTCTACATCCCTGGCTCATGCAGCTCGCCTACCACTAGACGCTATTTCAGCGGCTGCTACTTGGTCTAAACCACATACATTCATTTCTCATTACAAGGTAGACAAGGTTTCTAGGGACAGGGCAACCTTTGGTTCCACTGTGCTCAAGAACGTCCTTCCGTGAGTTCCTCAGGAACATGGAGCTAGGGACGCTACCCATGTGTAAGAACAAACGGCGAGATCGAACACTATCACATATAGAAGTTATGTCCTTACCATAACGTTCCATGTGGAGTGTTCATCTCGCCTTTGTTCTTACATTCCCACCCTCCCACCCTTAGGAAGAACGTTCAGTTTGGTGCCTGGTCTGGAGTATTCTGCTTTTCTGCTTCTGCATTGCAGTTGTTGTATATATGGTTTACATGTATATATATATATATATATATATATATATATATATATATATATATAGATTATTATTTTTTGTGTATATGTGATATTGGCATGAGTGTTTCTCTCTCTGACTGCTGGTTTGCTTGCAAACTAGATCTGAGGTAAAGGCAGAGGGGGATTGTGGGTATTAGGTTGTCTCGAGCTTCTTCTCGATGCAGAGCTTGCAAGCGGCCGACACGGAGCCGAGGATCGGCTCCGAACCCATGTGTAAGAACAAAGGCGAGATGAACACTCCACATGGAACGTTATGGTAAGGACATAACTTCTATTTTCTTTCAGTGGAAACAAAAAGAAATAAAATACCAAGCAAAGATATGATTTGTTACAGGTGGATTTTCTTGAACCTGCAGCTGTTCCTCCTGTGCTGCTAGCCTTTATGGATGCTTTCTTTGCAGCCAGTAATTTGCCAAGCAGCCACCCACCTGCTCCCAGGAATTCATAAAATATTCAAGGTGCCCCAGCCCTACAACTTTTTTTCTAACCTCGGGTCAGATCCTGCAGTAATTTGTCAAGTCTGTTTCTGCAAAACTCTACAGTAGCTAGCCTTGTTCGTCCGACAGGCTGGGAAAAGCCTGAGATAGGTTATGGAAGAAAGTTTGTGCTTTTCCCACTTAGGTTTCAAAATAGAGAATTGTCAGGCTGACTTATACTTTTGCTGGCTTTGACAATATGAAAAATTAAATTGCTGATCTTCCTTCTTTAGAGACGAAGGGATCTCTTCTTGTCTGTCCTCTGGGTCACAAGTAACCAAACATTTGATGTCAATTTTCATTCCTCAACAATTGGATACAGATCCGACTCAGCTGTTTTCACTCATGGCCACTAGCAAACTCTCAAGCTCCTCCCTTACCCAAAATGCACTATCTTCTAACATAGCTCAGATCTCCTTTGCCACTTAGCATTTGAATGTGGTTGCTCTGAGCTCTTGAGCTTAATTATTTCAAGATGTCAAATTTTATTGCATTTGTATACTTAACTTTATAATTTTTTGTACATTACTTATCCTAGTCTAGTTTCTGCTTTACTTCCCTGTCCTACATGTTCATGTATCTGTTACCATTGCAACTTCCACTTTTCTACACGTTGAGTGTATTCTTTGTACCATTTTTGCTCTCTCTCCTCTTTCTCTTTACTAAATATTAAAAAGTGTTTTACTTTTTAATCTTGTAATAGCAGAGGCGCTAGAAAATTTATTCCTGTTTGTTTGAATAAAGTGTCCAAGTTTGAAAAGAGTTTGACTCACTTGACTTTTCTAGTGTGTGTGTGATTTGCACAGTGTTTTACTGCTATTTCTATCAATTTGTCTGAAAAGCCTTCAAGATTTAAAAAATGTCAGAAATGCTGTCATAGATGACAAATTTCGGATGCTTAAACTTTATGCATTTATTGCCTAGGCCCAGAACATCTTTAAATGGATTGCAAAATTTGCAAGTCCTTTAATCCTTGTGCCATTGCTGAAAGGAAAAACAAGCTCATTCTAAAAGGCTTGCTACATTCCTGATGTTCATGTTTTACTGTTGCAGTCATCACACTTGGGTTATCTGCATGCAGGTAGCACTCAGTTGGCCCGAATACCAGTGTCTTGGGATTTCTTCGGATGCTGTTGCTTCTTCCATGACGTCAGGTTTATAAAACATTCAGTCGACACCATTACATTAGCTTTTCTTGCCGAGTGGAGCCCGAAGTAGAAACAGTTCGCAAGTGCCAGTCGGCAGCCTCCTGAAATTGTCGATGTGAAGTTGTACTATCTCGCCGTTTTGTTCTTGCAAATGGATTTGGAGCCGATCCCTCGGCTCCGAGTCAGCCGCTTTCCAAGCTGAAACTCTCAGAGAAGCTCGAGACCTAGTGGATATCCCATGATTCCCTGCTGTAACTCCCCAGATCTAGTTTGCCGCTACAATGATCGCAAGCTCTCAAGAGTGAAGCTCGGGCCAGTGAAAGCTTTTCTTATTTAAATATTTTTTGTAGTTTAGGATTTTATCCTTTTTCGATAGTGTTAAGTTAGTTTGGTAGAGTAGATTTCTTATAGTATTTTACTAGCTGAAGGGTTTTTTCTCCTTAATAGTTGACAGAGCTCTGTCATTACAAGTGTGCTGTGGAGTGTTTTTCAAGTAGTTAAGATTTATAATATCTTAGAATCGGTGTTTCTCTTTTGTATATATAGTAGAATACTTAAGGTTATTTGTTGTGGTTTTTTTGTGGGACTTTAGTATGTCCGAAAAACAAAAGTCCAGTTTTAAGAGATGTGGTTGTGGACAGAAGATGTCCGTTACTGACAACCACAACACGTGTATATTGTCTTGGCCCGGTACATTTGCAAGAAGTCTGCTCTATCTGCCCCTCCTTCAGTGCTAGAGTTCTGCTAGAAAGAAGGAAGTTGGTAGATAGAGGGCTTCTAAAACCGGATTTTCAGGCCTCTGTTGAAAAAGCTGACCTCTCTTCTAAGACGTCGAAGGGGTCCAAGTCTTCTAGAGGATCTTCAGAGCCTAAGTCTCCGGCTCCGAGTACCTCTGGCGTGATTCGAATATCGGTTCCACAGACCTCGGGACCGAGTATCGATCCGCCTGTTCGATCTCTGGTGGTGGAGCCGATATTTGATGCACACCAATCACCTATCCTCCAGTCCGGTGCATTCTTCGGCTCCTTCGACCCATCACTCTTCACACTACTCCAAATTATCTGATGTGGATCTGGATCGAGTGGTGAAAAGGTTATTGGAGAACCCGGCCCTTGCCAAAATTTTATCTGCTTCGAGTCAAGTGAATTCGGAGCCGAATTGTTTCCTCCATTCCTCCTCCTCCGAAACCCATCGAATCTTTGGAGCCGGTGCTGACGGAACCGATGCTAGTAGAACCTATGGAGCCGAGGTTCAATCCTCTTCTCTCGGCTCCATCAACCTTGGTTTCTTCAGTACAGACGGAAGAACCTCGGGACCGACAGTCACTCGTCGACTCCGGTCGTGAGAGTCGAACCGACACTTTGGTTCTGACTCTACCGCTCGGTGCTTCGGCGCAGATGTCCTCGGCCCCATCCTGTGGTTTGGAGTGTGGGGTCTCGATTCGGAGCGATCGACAGATCTCTTCGGAGCTGATCGATCCTTCGAATCGGGATTCTGGCGCCTTCGATGCCATGAGGAAGGTTTTGTCTGTTAAGACCACTACTTCCTCGGATATGTCTTCACCTCTTCCCAAAGGGCCTCGTTCTGCCTCTTCTTCTCAGATCCCTTCTAAGCGTCGAGATCCAGGGCCTCAGGAATCCCCTTCGGGTGACCCCTCCTCCCTAGATACTTCTCCGGAAGCTCCCACCGAGGAAGTGCCTAGGAAGAAACTGTGCAAGAGGAGGCACTTAGATTCCCCTCAGGAATCTCTTACATCAGTTACTGACTTGGAGGAATCAGAAGGGTCCCCACGGTCCCCCTCGGAAGATGTCTCATTTTCAGACATTTTAGAAATCCTGAAATAGAGAGGGGATTGGCAGTCCCTTGCCACTAATGAGGACGAGTCGGTTCTCCTGAAGGCCTTTGGATCTCAACCATCCACCTCTTGGGTTACTCCGCCCTTCGATGAACTAATGGAACTAGTTGCTCGAAGGGCATGGGAGTCTCCTGACACCATGAAACCAGTCCGTCGGAGGCCTAATAAGTTCATTACTGCACCTTGTCCTTCTTGACAAAAGGAGATGTAATGTGATCCTATCTCGCCTACATTCTCTACAGATGGGTTCAGAGCCGACCCTCGGCTCCGACTCGGCCGCTATACAATAGAACGCAGTCTCTTATTGGCTGAGTTACCTCATATCCCAGGATGCACCACTACTGCTTCCCCAGATCTCGTTTGCCGCTTCTCGAGCATAGACGTGGTCTCGGACTTGGCTGAGCTAAGTGCCTCTTAGTCAATAATTTTCTGTCAAAAATTTCGCTAAAACTGACCCAAAAGCTGTTTTAACAGCTACTTATTGTTGTGTAACTGTGTAGTTAAAAAATTGTGTGGTAAAATTGTATTTTTTTTGGCGGTAAGTGATCCCGCTTAAGTTAGAGGGGCCTTGCCCTAGCCTACGCGTTTTAGTCAGAGCTGTTTAACAGCTACTTATTGTGTGACTGTGTAATTGAAAATTTTGTGGTAAATTGTATTATTTTTTGGTGGTAAGTGATCCCGTTTAACTTAGAGGGACCTTGCTCTAGCCTACGTGTTTTAGTTTGAGTCTAGGCTATCGTGTGTCTAGAATTTGATTTATCTATCTCACACATCTATCTGGACATCAAGTTCAAGATGTTGTTGTTACAACAGCTTTTACCTCTGCTCTAAAAAGATCACTGGATGATGGTAACTTTAGATCAGGGAAGCTTACCTTCATGTGCCTATAAGACTAAGTTGCAGCTATTACTTCCATCATCTATCTCATCAGTCACAGTCCTTCAAGACATAGGGTTCATGGCAGCATTCATGGCATCTCTTATTCTGGTGCTTCCCAAATGCAAACTGCATGCTGCAAAGGTAGCTAAATGTATATCTCACATGAACAGGACACACAGGGGATTGGACACTGTCATGTCAATACTCACCTTGCCTAAAAAAGAATTTTTGTGGTGGGGTGGGCTCAGGACCTAAACAAGGGACTCTCTGTGACCCCTGACCAGAAGTCAGATTTTTTACGACCACAGATGCCTCGACATTGCTTGGGGAGCTCATCTTTTTTCTTTTTGAAGTCTTTGAAGTTTAGTGTTGAAGCCATGTCGAAGGAACATAGGCCATCAGGGTTTAAAAAATGTTCTAAATGCAATTATAAAATGTCCATTACGGACGATCATTCTTTGTGTTTACTGTTTGGGGCCGAAGCACCTCCAGGAATCCTGTAGCGTTTGCCACGCTTTTTCCTCTCGCGTGCTCCAAGAGAGGAAAAATAAGTTGATTTTGAAAGGGCTTATTACCCCTTCCTTTGAGGAAGCCCTATCTTCTTCTTCTTCCCCGTCGAGGAAGAAAAAATCTTCGGCTCCGACCAGCCCGTCTGATCCGGCAGCAAAAAATCAAGGCAGGCTTCTCCGTCGGCTCCACAGACTTCGGAGCCAAGGACGGAACGCTCTGTCTCGATGTCTCCAGCCTCAACTCCTCTGGCTTCGGAGCCGAGAGCTCGGGTGTCGAGAGGCAAGTCATCTCCATCGGCACCACTGCCTTCGGAGCCGATGAGGGTTGCCTGCTCAGACTCTTCCCCTTCGGTGCCAAAGTCCCCATCGGCTCCGAGGGAAATTGCAGTGGTAGTGGAATCTCCCTCGGCGCCGTTACTTCTCGATACCATATGGAGCCGGTCCCCCAGTTTTTCGGAGCCGGGGAAGTCGACTCGGACCCGGTCAGTCTCTTCTCGGTCGTCGAGGATGTCTGATTCGGATGTAGACAGCGTGCTTCAAAGGCTTTTTCAGTCTCCGGTCTTTCAAAAGTTGGTCTCGGCTCCAGCCCAGTCGGCTCCTGAGCCGGTTTGCCACCCTGCTATCTCGGTTCCTCCTCCAACAGCTTCGGCGCCGTTGGAGTCGGTGTTGGTGGAGCCGGTGGAGGTTGTCGGGTCGGTTCCGACCCTAACTCCAACCCCGCCCTTCGGGTCGGGGTTCGGTACGCGGACCTCCTCTGTCGGCCCTGGGGGGGATGCTTTGGGACCGATCCTTTCGGTTCCGAGCCTCCCTCTCAAGGCCGGCGGGAGTTCCGACTGCTGTTGTGGCCTTGGGGGTTGAACCATCCCAGGACTCTGGGGGTCCCGCCTTCAAGGCCATGAGGAGTGCCTTGGCCAAATCCTCTCTGGCCACTTCTACCATCTCACCACCACCTTCCCTTGGCACGGAGACTGGCTCCTTTGCAATCCCCCTGTCTCACGACAGCGGAGCCCTTGGGGCTGAGGTTACCCCCATTGGGGTTCCTTCTTCCTGGAGGTCCTCAAGCGTCTTCGGAGGAACCTCCGAGGAAGAGACAGTGCAAGAGGAAGCACGTCGACTCCCCTGATGAGTCTCTCACCTCGGATACTGACCTCGATGATGCGGAAGGGTCCCCCAAGTCGTCCTCGGATGATGTATCCTTTGCGGACATATTGGAGATCCTTAAGCAACGAGGCGACTGGCAGTCCAAACCCCCTTCTGCTGAGGAGTCGGTGTTCCTCAAGGCCTTCGGGGCTCAGCCCTCCGCCTCCTGGGTGTCTCCGCCCTTCGATGAGCTTCTGGATTTGATCTCTTGAAGGGCGTGGGAACACCCGGACTCTGTTGAACTGGTGCCAGCTCGCCCCAATAAATTCCTTTCGGCACCCCCTGATAAGGACTTTCTTTCCAAAGGTGTGGCTGTAGATGCCTTGGTGGTGGCATCTGCCACCCAGCAAGATGTGGCAAAGGCTTCAACGCCCGTCCATCCTCCTAATAAGGAGTCTAGGAGCATGGATTGGTACGGGAAGCGCACCCTTACTTCAGCAACCTTTACATTAAGGTCTCTGAACTACTTGACGCATTTCACAAGACTGCAGAGGGATCTGGTCAAGGAGCTTTCGGATACCCTCTCCGGTAACTTACCTGAGCAGTTAGCCCAGATGGTTAACTCCCAGTTGGCTACCCTGTCCTCGTTATCCAACTCGTCCATGAGGCTCATTTCGTATGCAGCCAAAGGAGCGAGCAAAGCAGCGGGCACAGGTGTTGCTCTACGGAGACAAGCCTGGCTACGCCTGTGTCACTTTGCGGAGGCCTTTAAGTCTTCCTTTGCCGACGCCTTGATGGGTCCTCTCTGTTTGGACCCAAGGTAAAGGACACTTTGACTTGCTGCGAACAGGAGGGTAAGACTTTAACTGCCGTAGGGGCCCGGTTTTCCACTCCCTTCAGACCTTATCCCAAGGCTCGAAGAGGAGGGAAAATGTGGTTCTGTAAGTCTCAAAAGCCTTACTCGTCGCAGCAGAGCGATCCCCCTTCTAGAGGCAGAGGAGGGGGAAATTTTTCAGGGAGACGCCGTCCCAGAGGCGACGGAGGCCCCCGCAACACTGGAGACCACGAGTCCTTTCGTGGCTCCTCCTCCTTCCAGCATCCCTGAAGGAGTGCCCAACTGTGCAGCTCCGGAGCCAGTCGGGGTCGCTGAGGCACCTAAAGGCCTGGGAAAGTATCACTCAGGACCAATGGGTGCTCCGAATCATTGCCGGAGGTTACACCATTCCCTTCTCTCAACCCCCCCCCCCCCCCGCCACCCAGTCAACGGGATCTGGCAGCCAGCGAAATTTCGAAGCTGCTTCAAAAAGGAGTCATCCAACCTGTCCCCGCAGATCAGGCAGGATCAGGGACTTACTCAAGATTCTTTTTGGTACCAAAAAAGACCGGGGACTTGAGGCCCATTTTGGATCTCAGCAGGTTAAACCGATCAGTGAAAAAGTCCAAATTCCGGATGGTCACCTTGCAATCCATTCTCCCGCTTTTGGAGAAGGGTGTTTGGATGTGCTCCATAGATCTCAAAGATGCCTATTATCACATTCTGATAGATCAGGCGTCAAGGAGACACTTGCGCTTCAGCCTAGGAGACAGTCATTTCCAGTTCCGTGCACTGCCCTTTGGTCTCACCATAGCCCCCAGGGTGTTCACCAAATGTTTGGCAGTGGTGACTGCTCACCTGAGAAGTCTAGGATTTCAGGTGTTTCCATACCTAGACGACTGGCTCCTAACTGCCACCTCCAGGCATCTACTCTTAAAAACTCTTAGCAGCCACTATCTCCCTAGGCAACTCCTTAGGAATCACCTTCAATTGGACAAAATCCGTATTGCTGCCATCACAGCGTATTCTGTTTATTGGTGCAGAAATAGACTCAAGGCAGATGCGAGTCTTATTTTCCTGCGGAAAGGATGGCAACACTGCAGTCTCAGGTTCGGGCGTTACTCCTCAGACGTCGCTCAGCAGAATGGTCCTGCAGCTGTTGGGTTCCATGTCAGCCACCATTCTTCTCGTCCCCTTGGCAAGGTTGCATATGAGGATACTCCAGTGGCTCCTCTCAGTCCAGTGGTCTTATCAAGACCTTCCCCTCAGTCACCACATATTGATAACAGAGACGTGCTAACAGGATCTTCGTTGGTGGCTTCTTTCCTCCAACCTGGATCAGGGGCGACCCTTCGTTCCCCCATCCCCCTCGGCCACGTTGACTACGGACGCCTCCCAGACAGGGTGGGGGGGACATTATCTGGACAGGTCGGTCCAAGGCATGTGGCACTCTGACGAGAGTCTTCTCCACATCAATATCCTGGAAATGAGGGTGGTGCTTTTAACGTTGCAAGCACTGCACGATCACCTCCCCCAGGGTACGATTGCCATTCAGTCTGACAACATGTCGGTAGTCTGGTACTTGAACAAGCAAGGAGAGGGACCAGGTCTTACCCCCTTTGCAGAGAGGCCATGAAGGTATGCGATTGCTACCAAACGTTTTCTGGTGGCAACACACATTCCGGGGACATCCAATGTGATAGCCGACAGACTGAGCAGGACTATTCTCTCCCCTCACGAATGGTCCTTGAACGACAGAGTGGTAACACAGATTTTCACGAGATGAGGAACTCCATGTTGCGATCTTTTCGCAACTCCCCTCAACGCAAAATGCCAGCAGTTCTTCTCTCTCACCCCAGTTCCGGGGGAGATCCCCAAGGATGCTCTGGTCCAAGCTTGGCCCCCCGGTCTGCTATACGGCTTTCCACCGCTTCGTCTTCTCCCCAAGGTGATTCAGAAGGCGATTCGCTTGGAAAGCAAAATGATTCTAATCGCCCCATACTGGCCTCATCAAGTCTGGTTCCCCTTTCTTCACAAATATGCATTGGAGGGTCCCTGGTTCCTGGACCAAGTTCCGGACCTCTTGACGCATTAGTCAGGACAGCTCCATCAGTCCCTCCATTCATTGAAGCTAGCAGCTTGGCTACTCCTCTTCCGACCATAGTTAGGAGCCATTCTTTCGACCCTGAAGTCATGCATATCTTGTCCTCGGCCCACAAGACTTCTACTAAAAAGATGTATAGCAGTAAATGGAAGAGGTTTGCTATTTGGGCCCAACTCCGAGGATTAGACCCTATGACAGCCTCGGTGTCAGAGGTTCTGAAGTTTTTAACTTCCCTGTTCAACCAGGGTTGTTCGGTGTCTACCATCAAAGTTCAATTGGCGGCTATTTCCAATTTTCACGAGCGTAGAACCACCTTTAATGAGCAACAAGTTGTGCAAAGCTTTTATTAAAGGAGCTTGGCTTCTACGGCCCCCTATATCTCATCCTGCACCACCGTGGGACATTAACGTAGTGTTAGGTGCATTAACCGCACCTCCCTTTGAGCCGGCAGCAACCTGTGACTTAAAATTTCTTTCTTGGAAGACTGTCCTTCTAGTTGCTATTACATCAGCCAGGTGAGTTTCAGAACTTCAAGCCTTATGTGTCAAACCACCATACCTGGTATTTCACAAGGATAGAGTATCTCTTAGACCAAACCCATCCTTTATACCAAAGGTTTGTTCTAACTTTTGTTTGCAACAATCACTGGAATTACCGTTTTTTTTCCCTAAGTATTCAAACAGAGCTGAGTATACCTTTCACAGCTTAGATGTGCACAGACAATTACGTTTCTATTTGGATAGGACACACCAAGCACGAAAATCAGATCAACTGTTTGTGTCTTTTTCGGACAGTAAATTGGGCAAAGCCGTCACGAAAGTCACTATTGCCAAGTGGATCAGAGACTGTATCATCAGTCATATTTATCTCATTTCAAATAAGGAGCTTGCAGTTCCAGTGAAAGCTCATTCTACCAGGGCTATGGCCACTTCGGCAGCCTTTCATTCCAAGCTCTCTACTAATGACATCTGTGCGGCTGCTACGTGGTCTTCTCTACACACCTTTATTTCTCACTACAAATTGGATGTGGCATCTAAGGGTCGAGCTTCCTTCGGTTCCCCGGACCGTTTTTCAGTGAGCCACCCAGGAATTAGGTGCTAGGGACGTTGTCCCATCTGTAGAGAATGTAGGCGAGATAGGATCACATTACATCTTTTAGTTATGTACTTACCATAACTTTAGATGTATGGGATCCATCTCGCCTACATTCCTAATAACCCACCCTCCTTCCCCCTGCCTTGTAGGCCAGAAGAGACCGGACGATCCGAATTTAACTGTTTCCTCTCTTGAAACACCTGGCAATGTTATAACAACAGTCTGTGTGTGTGTGCATGTGTGCGGACAAACAAGATCTGGGGAAGCAGTAGTGGTGCATCCTGGGATATGAGGTAACTCAGCCAATAAGAGACTGCGTTCTGTTGTATAGCGGCCGAGGGTCGGCTCCGAACCCATCTGTAGAGAATGTAGGCGAGATGGATCCCATACATCTAAAGTTATGGTAAGTACATAACTAAAAGTTCTGCTAGATACTATGGTGGTGGCGGCAGCCACTAAGAAAGAGATGTCGGAGTCTTCTTCTACTGTCCATCCTCCTAATAAAGACTCCAGGACTATGGACAGATATGGAAAACGCATTTTCAGTTCGGCGACATTTTCCATGAGATCGCTAAACTACCTAACTCATTTCACACGTCTTCAACGAGATGATCTCAAAGAACTAGGAGACACCCTTCAGGGTAATGTAGCTGATGCAATCTCTGACAAGGTGAATGCACCCTAAATTCCATAGTCAACTCATCCACGCGGCTCATTTCATATGCTGCCGAAGGTTCGAGTAGAGCGGCGGGTTCAGCGATAGCTCTTAGGAGACAATCCTAGATGCGCCTGCACTCCTTCGTGGAAGCCTTTAAGTCTTTATTTGTAAACACCCCTTTTGACGGATCGGCCTTGTTCGGTCCAAAAGTTAAGGAGACACTTATGAGGTGTGAGCAAGAAGGAAAGACTCTATCTGCTGTCGGAGTCCATTTTTCCACTCCAACCAGACCGTACCCCAAAGGGCAACGAAGTGGGAAAATGTGGTTTCGGAAACCTCAGGAAGCTTTCCAAAACACACCAACAGATACCTCCTCCAGAGGCAGAGGAAGAGGTCAAAATGGAAGACGCCGTCCAATCAGCAGAGGTGGTCCGTAAAACCAGGGTGACAGAGACCAGTTCTCTGGCAAACCCTATCAGCGTTCCTGAAGGGAAGCCCGGCTGTTCTACTCTGGAGACAGTCGGGGGTCGCTTAGCTTTACACCCAAATGCCTGGCTAAACATCACAACAGATTCCTGGTGAAAAGCATCATTACCAGAGGTTACCATATTCCCTTTATAAAAAAATCCCCCTGTATTTGCAAAAAGTCCAGACGTTCCACCCAGTCTGAGAAGACTAGCAGAGACAGAGATTCAAAATCTTCTAGACAAGAGAGTCATCCAGCCAGTCCCGGCAGACCAAAGAGGATTTGGAACTTACTCAAGGTTCTTTTTAGTGCCAAAGAAGACGGGGGACTGGAGGCCCATTCTAGACATTAGCAGGCTCAACGCCTTTGTAAAGAAGGAGAAGTTCCGGATGGTCACGCTGCAGTCAATCCTCCCTTTTTTGTCAAAGGGGGAGTGGATGTGCTCTATAGATCTCAAGGATGCATACTACCATATCAAAATGGACAGAGCATCCAGAGATCATCTGCGTTTTCGGCTGGGAGTCAGTCATTACCAATTCAGAGCCCTGCCCTTTGGTCTCACCACAGCCCCCAGGGTGTTCACCAAATGCATGGCGGTGGTTACGGCTCATCTGAGACGACTAGGATTCCGTGTGTTTCCGTATCTGGACGACTGGCTCCTTACCGCCACCACCAAGTATCAACTTCTGTGGACAAGAGATTACTTAATACATCTTTGTTCTCGTTTAGGTATCACTCTAAATTTTGAGAAATCTGCATTATTGCCCTCGCAGCATATTACCTTCTTAGGAGCAGAAATAGACACAATCAACGAAAAAATCAAGTTGCCTCAATCCAGAATTGTCTCATTGACGGATCAGTTATCCAGCCTTCTAGTTTTCGACAAAGCACCGGCGTCACAGATACTACAACTTTTGGGCACAATGGCAGTGGCCTTGATAGCAGTTCCCTTAGGCTGAATGCACATGCGGATATTATAATGGCTACTTTTCGCTCAATGGTCCTACCAGAGTCTACCTTTATCATACGAGATTCGATTGACAACTCCTTGCAAGAAAGATCTCACTTGGTTAATCAGCGACCATGTGACAATCAGTCGTCCCTTTGTTCTTCCCCAACCCGCAGCCACAGTGACCACGGATGCTTCCCTGATAGGGTGGGGGGGGGGGGCTTTTTCAGGGAAACACTATCCAAGGCACTTGGTCGGTTATGGAGACTCATTTGCATATCAACGTCCTGGAGATGAGAGCAGTGTTCCTAGCATTGCAACACTTTCACAACTCTCTACCTCTAGGTATGATTGCCATCCAGACGGACAACATGTCGGTAGTCTGGTATATCAACAAACAAGGGGGAACCAAGTCCTAACCCCTATGCCGTGAGGCCCTGAGAATATGGCAGTGGGCTGTATTCACCGGACGCTTTCTGACAGCAACGCACATCCCGGGATCTTCCAACGTGATAGCCGACAGTTTAAGCAGGCTTTGCTGCTACCTCACGAGTGGTCTCTAAAACAGTGTGTGGCGGAACAGATCTTCCTCCGATGGGGCCGGCCTTGCTGTGACCTGTTTGCATCCCCAATGAATGCCAAATGCAGCAGCTACTTTGCCCTTTATCCCCCACCGGGGAACAAACCAAGGGACGCACTCGTGCATGATTGGCCCCCGGGTCTCCTTTATGCCTTTCCACCTATCCCCTTAATTCCCAGATTTATTCAGAAAGCCAGAAGTCTAGGAAGGACAGTTATATTGATAGCCCCATCTTGGCCTTGACAAATTTGGTTCCCCTTTCTGCAGAAATATCAACTGGAAGAACCGTGGATCCTGCACCCAGTGCCAGACCTGCTGACCCATTCGTCGGGAGTTCTTCACCCTTCCCTTCTCTCCCTAAATCTGACAGCTTGGCTGCTCCAATTCCCACTTTAGCCAGGTCTACTAATTTGTCCCCTGCCATCCAGCATATCATAGTTTCTTCTCACAAACTGTCTACCAGGAAATTGTACAATAGTTAGTGGAAACGATTCGTACATTGGGTTGCTCACTACAGCATTGATCCATTTGTGGCACCACTTCATATCATTCTGGAGTTTTTATCCTCATTGTTCAATAAGGGCTCAGCAGCTGCCACCATAAGAGTGCAATTGGCTGCTATCTCAAACTTTCATGTAGGATGTGATGGATCTAACATTATGGTGCATAGGCTTTGTAAAGCATTTCTAAAAGGAATAAGTAGAGCCTAGTCGTCCAAAAGTAGAACACACCAATAAGCCAAAAATACAGCAAACCTTGGATCCTGGTCTCTTCGAAAATACTTTTAATGAACAAAACTGGACCAAACAGAAATACACTTCATGATACAATCCACAAATACTAAGCGCTTTCACCCACTAAGCTGGGGCATCATCAGAGTACAAATAACCATTGCTGATCATCCCTTATATACTAAATTCAAAACCATGTAAATGAATAATTAGATAGATAATTAATAATAATCATCAAACAATCAGTTCATCACATCTTAAAGGTACAGTAAGAATAAGGACATATATTCCATTAAAACACAACAAAGAATGTTAAAATGTTTCTAAAAATAAATATTATGTATAAATAATTAATTAACCAGGTAAGCATAATGTTAAAACCACAATGATAGTATGAATCAATGTAAATGTAGTTAATCAAAAATACTGATAAAAAAGTACTGATAAAAGTATATATATATATATATATATATATATATATATATATATATATATATATATATATATATATATATATAAATACCTTATGGTGGTGTATTTAAAAAAATGTAAATATGTATGTATACATAAATAACTATAATAATATATATAAATGTAAAAGTAAATGCTAAAAGACCCAAGCAATATAAATATTGTTAGAAATATTGTTATAAATATTGTGTATAAATAAATATAAATACTAATATTAAATATAAAATGTAATATAATGTAAAAAATAATATATAATAATCAACATAATGTGTAGAATTGATTGTGCTGTAATAATATAAATGGTAAAAACTGAGTTGTAAAATGTAAAAGTTGTAAAAAGAACCTTGTTGGATACAAAAATAACCACTTAAGCATTCTAATTCATGCACAAACAGTGAATAATAATGGTGTAATTTTTGTTCATATGAAATATGATCTAAGTTTGAGAATGCTAGTGATTGCTATTTGTTCATTAATGCCAGGCCATTTGCAGGCATTAAGCCTAAGTTGCCATAAGCATTCTTTGGCTTCTAACCACCACCTTTGTGTGTGTTAGGTGGTATTCTGTCAATGACAAAAAACAAGAATCTTTTAAAGTTAGTACAATTGATACTGTGATTAAATAACATATTGGTTGTTTTATATCTTTTAATGTCACTTAAATGTTCAATAATACGTGTTTTTAACTTTCTGATAGTTTTCCCTATGTAGAATGCTTGGCAAGCTGTACAAGATGCTGCGTAAACCACCATGCTGGAATTACAGTTACAATGGCTTGGACATTTGAGAGTTTTTCCATAATTAAAAATAGTAATGTATGGACCGTCATTGATAAATCTACATACATGACATGCGCCACATTTACTCATCCTAGAGTGTCTAACCAAATCAGTGTTACAGTTGTTTTCAAATACATTTTTCAAGTGTTTCCCTTTACTGTATGTAATTTTAGGTATGTTGCCTAGAATACTTGAAAGTTCTGCATTTGAATCTATAACACTAATCCATGCTTCTTGAACACTATTGACTATCTCTTGCGTTCTATCATTGAATGGTATAATAAAGGTGTCACTTCTGACTGCAGTAGATTTGGGTGTAGCCCCCTCTGATATTCCATATAAAATAATAGGTTTGTATTTGGTCAACCTCTTAGTTTTTACCTCCTTACTAATATTAAAAACAAGGTCGTAAGGATAGCCTCTGGCAAAAAACATACTCATAAGTATTTCCAGTTCCTGTTCAAAAACTTGATTGTCACTAACAATTCTAGACAGTCTGACCATCTGGCCTTTAACCAGATTCTTTTTTTGATGAAATGGATGGCAGCTGTCGAAGTGTAGGAACAAATTTGAGTATGTTTTCTTCCTGAATAAACTTGATTCAATTCTGTTATTAACAACAGTAAGCTTGATATCTAAGAATTCAACATTGTTGTCAAAAATGTGACTGGTGAATTTTAAAAAATCAGTAGTCTGTCCTAGAAATATAGTAAAGTCGTTAAACTCTTCCTTAGTACCCCCCCCAGAAAATTAAAATGTCATCCAAATAACGCAGATATAGTAAAACCTTCTCTCAAAAAATACTAGTGAATATAAATTCAGATTCCCATTGAGCTAAAACTAGATTGGCATAAATGGGGGCACATCTGGCACCCATGGCAACTCCTTTTTTCTGTATGTAATAATCCTTGTTAAAATACACAAAATTATTTTCCAAAACCAATTCAAGCATTTCAGTTAATAAACGGTTGTCAGAAAAATTCAATCTGTTGTGTGTGTTAAGACATGTTTCAAACATTTCCATCCCCTTTTCATGGGGAATAACAGAAAAAAGATTAATAACATCTAAAGTGGCCATAATAAAATTGGATTTGAAGTCAAAGTTCTTTGAAAATTCTCTAACCAATTCTAAACAATGCCGTGAATCTCTGAGAATATATGGTAAACTTTTCAAAATATCTTTGCACTTGAAATCTATAAATGCCGCTAGGGCTTCTGTTTTTGAGCCTTTAGCTGACACAATAGGTCTGAATGGGGGGCGATGTATATCTTTATGAATTTTTGGAATCCCAAAAATTGAGGGTATGATAGGGAATTCCACAGAGATGTATTTGAAAATATCTTGATCAATTCTTGCATCCATAAGATACTCCTAAATTAACCAATCATTCGTAGTGTATGCTCTGTTGACTTCGTATCTTGTCACTTTTTCATAGGTGTCATTGTCATCTAATAAAATTGTCATCCTTTTGTAATAATCAGTGTTGAGCATAATAACTGCCCCACCCCCTTTATCTGGTTTCATGATCCTATATTGATCTGAACTAGTTAATTCTTTTAGGCAAAACTGTTCTGCTGATGTCAAATTGTGTTTGGTGGTTTTGTTTTGTTCATTAAAAGTATTTTCGAAGAGACCAGGATCCAAGGTTTGCTGTATTTTTGGCTTATTTCTAAAAGGAACCCATCACCTCAGACCACCGGTTAGACACCCTATTTCTCCCTGGAATTTAAATCTCATATTATCACAATTGATGCTTTCCCCATTCGAACCAGCCTCTTCATGCCATCTAATTGTTCCCAATGCAGTAATCCAAAGAAACTTCCGCTCGGAGAAAGAGTAAAGCACCAAAGTTTATTTTACCATTCAATAAAAGGTGAAACACAAAATTCAAGCCTGGTAGTCCGGTTAAGCGCTTTCATCCGCAAACAAGCAGATTTCATCAGAACCAGTAAACAGAGTAATTACAATCCTTTTAAAGCGTTTTAGGCGCCAAAAATCATTAATTAATAACACAGGTTGAATTTGAAAACATTTGAACATTTAAAAATTAAAACAATTAATGTTCAATTTCCTCAACAATAAATTTCTAATGTACAAACTACCATATATTCCTGATAAAAACCTCCTCTACAGTTAAAACCAAAAGTTATGTAATTCATTGGGGGCATGCCTATATAATGACCAACTGAGGTAAAATGTTTGAAAACCATCTAACCAGTGACAAGTAAATGATGAATGCTTCTGTTAGGTAACCATTATTCCATGAAAATAGTATGAATTTGTATAAATTTGGTGTAGGAAGTGAAATAACAGTGAACCTGTCAAGATGGGTGTTAAACATGAAATGTATGTAAAAAATATATATAGATATAAACATGTATAAAATATGTGAAGTGAATGAAATGTAAATATGTTAAAAATATAAATCAGTAAATATATAGTTGTATGAATATAATATGTAAATAAATATATAAATATATGAATCAATAATCATGAAATATTAAAAATGGATTAAGCATCTAATAAAAGGTTAAGCATCTAATAAAAGAAAAGGTTTAATGCTGATGAAGTCGTTAAGCCCGGGATAAGTTGTAGCATCACATATTTGCCATTTGCTTTCCAACAAGGCAAGATGCGTTTTCCAATTTCCCCCTAATCCTATATTACTTATGTGGTCAATAATGCTGAAAAGGAAACTATGATCAGGACCTCTGTCTAATATATGCTTACTTAAAGCGTTTTTGGGGTCTTGTTTCTTAATCTTATATAAATGTTCGTATATTCTTGTTTTAAGTTTCCTTTCAGCCTTCCCTATGTAGTATGCATCACATGAAGTACATTTAGCAGCATAAACCACTCTCGGGGTATTACAATTCCCTCCCAAGCTGAACAACCGTGTCTTCACTGTGTTGTTTAACCTAATGACATTGGCATTGTTAATCTCATTACATTGCTTACAGGCGCCACACTTTCCTGTTGATGTATACTTCTTTCCCCCGTTTTTCTTTTCCTTATTACCTTCTAACATATTTTTGATGTTTACAGAGGTCTTAAACACAAACTTAGGAAGTGGACCTGTTATTTCACTAACTTCATCAGATGTAGTGATGAGGTTCCAATGTTTATTGAATATATCTTTGATGAAATTCGTGTACGGACTGAACATAAGTACACAAATATTCCTGTTTTGATCATCTTTTTTGTTTTGCAAAAAAGGTTTCCCTAATAGAGGTGAAAATTTTCTACCCCATTCATTTTTAACATAAGTAATTATAGGGTTAAGCATAGCCTCAGGATAACCTCTATTTATAAACATGTTATAAATAACATTCATTTCTTGTTCCATAATTTCTATATTAGATGACATGCGGGCCACTCTAATGCATTGACCCTTGAATACACTTTTAAAAATATGTGGGGGGTGACAACTTCCATAAATTAAATAGTCGTTCGAAAAAGTCTCTTTCCTATAAATTCTTGACTCAAATTCCTTATCATTAGTACTGATGAAAGTGTCGAAATAGGGAATACCTTTTCTTTCAAACTTATAAGTGAATTTCAAAAAACTAGTAGTGTTGTTCAGATAGTCAATAAAAACCTTGATCAATTCGACAGGTCCATTCCAAAGTATAAACAAATCATCAAGATATCTTGTGTAATAAACAATATATTTGTAGAACTCCCTAGAAAAAACAAATTGGGATTCCCATTCTAACATGACGAAGTTGGCAAACACAGGGGCACAAGAGGCCCCCATAGCGACCCCACTATTCTGTCTAAAAAGTTCCCTTTGGAACTCTAAAAAATTGTAGTCCAAAACCAATCCCATCATGTCCATTATAAGATTTATTTTGTCCCAACTAAGAACAGAATATTTCCTTAGACTGTTACAAAAGAATTCCAGGCCGATCTCTTTAGGGATACTGGAAAAGAGGTCTACCACATCTATTGTTAAGAAAATTAAATCCTTTTGCCACAATAATGGAGTCAAATTAGCCAAGAAATTCCATGAGTCCTTGGTCAGGTGGTTCACATTATTATAAATGTGCTTTGTCCAAGTATCGATAGTGACCCCTATGTTGAAAGTTTTGGATTTTGAACCAGAGATGATTGGCCTAAAAAGGGGTTTCTTGAGGTTCTTATGTAACTTAGGTATCCCAAATATAGTAGCCATCTTTGGGAATTCTTCCCTAATAAATTCATATGTGTCATCAGTAATCCTATTGTCCAGCAAATATTCTTCAATTGCTAAGTCAATACGTTTGTAACCTATATTAACTTCATTAAGGGATATTTCCTCATATTTATCAGAATTATGTAAGATGTTATAAATCTCTTGGTTGTAGTCAATAGTGTTAAAAATGACGATCCCACCTCCTTTATCTGGCTTCATTATCCTGATGTCCCGGTTGTTTATTATGTCATTCAAACAATACCTCTCTTTAATAGTGAGGTTGTCTTTTTGTGAAAATACATAGTCATTTTTAACCTTAACCTGATGGTTTAACCAATACAAGTCTTGAATGACAATCTTCTCAAATTGGGCAACAGTAGGGTGGTAACCATGTATGAATGCACTTTTCTTCTTTAATTTATGATTCCCACTCAAATTGTCACAAACCCTATTCTTGTCTTTAAACTGTAATGCCAAATTTAGTCTACGACAATAAAATTTGATTTCCTTTACAGTGTCAACAATGTTGAACCGAGGCGTAGGGATGAATTTCATCCCCTTACTAAATAACAGACAAAAATCTTCATTAAATGTCAAACTCGGTGTAATTATAAACTTTTAAACCGTAAGAGGTGTGTATCATCGGGGGTGTTTCATCTCCTGTGGCCAATTCAATTAGTTCTTGAATACTGTCATTGTTGGCCTTAGTACCTCCTGAACATGTTAAATCACACTTAGAATCCCATGAAACTACTGACACATCTTTATCTAGTGTTGAATTCTTCTTTTGTGAAATTTGGGGGCAGGGTGAAACCGTCCCCCTTGAAAATTCTCATCATCTTCTATTCCCCAAGAGTCAATACGACCTCTGTCTATTCTATAAAATTCCATACAGGGTAAGTGTAGGTCTTTCTATTGTGTGGCCATATATAGGCTCTCTGCATTTTGTAAGAACCCAAATCTCTATCAATTTTTCTATTTTTCCTGTTAAATGTAATGGCTGCCTTGTGTTCAGCCGTTTGAAATTGTTTGTGGTATAATTCGTACCATTTATCAAAGTTGATATCTTGAATTATTTCCTCATTTAAACTCTCAATTTCATTAGTGATAAATCCCATTTTTTCATCGTTATACTTCATCGATTTTTTCATAAATAAAAAACCAAATTCATCAAACATACTATTAAAATCATTAATAACATTGTCACTGTATTCTAACCCTAGTGGTAACTTAAAAAACCGCAACCCTTTAGGTACAATTCCTGAATTAATACATTGTTGTAAATAGGCATTGTCAATCTTAATACATTTTGCATGTAAGATTTTCTTCCCCAATGCATATATTTTGTCTTTAATTGAAATTTCACTTGAGGCATAGTTAGTCTTTTTATGAACATAATCAGTATCTTTTTGTTTAAAAACAACATCACAATTTAAAAAATTATCAATGTCCCCAAATTTGTTAAATTTTTCCAAACCATACCCTGCTTGGCTTTTATTGCAGTGCCTGTTATGTTTAAACAGTGGGCTGGAAATAGATTTCTTATTGACAGTACCTTTTTTGGGGTCCTGGTGTTTAGTTGTGGTAGAATATGTTTTTACCACATCACGATATTTTGGTCTGGCTCCTTGTCGGTTTAACTCATCGTCCAGTTGGAAAAGGCTAAAATCAAAAGTGCAGTCAACATCCAAAGAGGCGTTTAAGTTGTTGTCCGAAGTTTTTTCCTTATTAGTGCTCTGTTTATCCTGACGCTGCAAAACCCCTCCTGACACAAGTATTTGAACATTTGGAGGTTGCGCGTTCGGAATTTCATTGCAGCTGTTGTTAAAAGAACTAACGTTTTCTGCAACAGTTGCGTTGTCACTCGTAACCGTTGGTTTAACGTTAAAGCCCATTGAATTTGCAGGTTTTGTTAAGTCAGAAGGAACTGACTCTGTCCGCTGAATGATGTTGGAAGAAAGTGTGTTCACTAGGTCCAATAACTTGCTGACGTCAGCTTGAAGAGAGTTGACGTCTGCCCTAAAAGAAACAAGCTCGTCGTTCTCCAATGAAGCGGGTGGTAACTCAGAAGTATCAGCCATCAGGAAAGGAAAAAACTGAGTACAAAAATAATGAAGCAAACCACACCCACGAACCAATTGTTCCCAATGCAGTAATCCAAAGAAACTTCCGCTCGGAGAATGAGTAAAGCACCAAAGTTTATTTTACCATTCAATGAAAGGTGAAACACAAAATTCAAGCCTGGTAGTCCGGTTAAACGCTTTCATCCGCAAACAAGCAGATTTCATCAGAACCAGTAAACAGAGTAATTACAATCCTTTTAAAGCGTTTTAGGCGCCAAAAATCATTAATTAATAACACAGGTTGAATTTGAAAACATTTGATCATTTAAAAATTAAAACAATTAATGTTCAATTTCCTCAACAACAAATTTCTAATGTACAAACTACCATATGTTCCTGATAAAAACCTCCTCTACAGTTAAAACCAAAAGATCTGAAGTAGGATATTCATTTGTCTGCAACCTGTGGGTTATGGATCCGATATCGGATCCGAACCGGCATGGTTTTCCAGCTATGGATCCAAGCTCTCAGCTCCTCCCCTCACCCATAATGCCCTGCTCTACCCTCATGACCTCAGATCTTGTTTGCCGCGCTGGTAACTGGATGTGGATACATAGCTCTCAGCTAAGTAGACTATTTTCTTGTTTAAAAACAGAGAATTTTTTGTTTAACAATTTTTGTGTGAAAGTAGTAGGTTTCCCGTTAATATAGATTGTTTTAAGTTTATTTTAAGTTACAGTAATAATTTTTATTCCCTCCTCGCTGTCGTAGAGTGTGTGTGTAGGCCTGTGTGCTTTCTTTTGTTGTTTAAGTTACTTTTCTGTAACTTTGGGTTTTATAGATTATGGCTGAACAGCCTAAGTCTATATTTTCAAATGCTCGAGTGTGGCCATAAGCTCTCACCGGCTGATGGCCAGACTCCGTGTGGTAAGTGTCTTGGGGTTGAACACCTCACATCTGGTTGTTCCATTTGTGCAGGGTTCAACCCCAGGGCACTGAGGAGCGGAGGTCCAAGCTGGTCTTGGCGGGTCTTTTACCGCCGGACTCGGCTCCGACCTCCGCTCCTTCGGGACCCCTGCGGCTGCAGTTGTTCCCCTGTGGCACCCTCCTGCTCCTGGGACTCAAACTCCCGCTTCTGGAGAGGAGAGGGATGCATCTAAAGGACGGAGGGAGAAGCACCTGGCGGGCCGAGACCTCTGTTTCGGCCCGCCAGCCAAGCGGCTTCTCCCGGCTCCGTGTCGGTTCGGTCTCCTCCTTCGGCTCCGGTCCCCTGTGTGCTTCTCACCGGGTCCTGAGGAGGAGGAGACCCGATCTCCGTCGAGGCTATCGAGGAGGCATTCCAGGCCTACCTCGGTAGCCTCGCGAGATCTACCCATAGCCTTTCGATGCTGATCTGGACGGATGATGAGAAGGTTCATCCAGGCCCAGATGCAGATGGGAGTGCTCTTGCCTCCCCCCCCTCCGGGGGGGAGCTCAACACCCTTTTTTAAGCCTATTGCTCCTTCTCCGACCCGCTATCCGGGTTCGGAGCAACTGGGGCCGAGCAGCCGGAGCCGGGGAGGTCGGAGCCGATAGTACTTGGTACTCCGGATCCGACCCTGCCGAGTGCGTCGGACCCGATCTCTCGGAGCCTGGATCCGAGCTTCGGATCCGGGGGGATCAGTGCTCCTTCGGCGCCGTCTGTGTCGGAGCGCACTGTCGCTTCGGATCCGAGCGCTTGGCGCCGGCTCCGATCCACTCTTCGGATCCGAGGGGAGCCGATTGTCGGATCCTTTGGTCGGGTGGCTCCTTCGGCTTTTGATGTAGTGGAGAGGGCTCTGTTGAGGGTCTCCGGACCCCGGCACTTGCTTCGGCTCCGTCCCGCTCCCTCTGCACTGGGCCAGGCTTCCACCATCCGGCCCCTGGGACAGCCCGTTTCTGTGCCCCAAGTTGCTCCCATGGAGCAAATTGCTGCTGCGAGGACTCTCTGACAGCCCCCAGAGGAGGCCTCGCAAGCATACGTGCAAAAGGAGGCACATTGACTCCCGAGTCTCTCACTGAAGACACGGACTTGGAGGAAGGGAAGGCTCCCCACGGTCACCCCCCGAGGATGTCTCCTTCGGAGACATCATGGAAATGCTCCGTATTAGGGGGTGGTCTGCGCCCAAGTCTTTCTCGGACGCGTCCGTGTTCTTGGAGGCATTCGAAGCGGGCCCGTCTAGCTCTTGGGTGTCACCCTGCCGACCCCTGGTGGACCTTATTACCACCAGGGCGTGGATGGAACCGGACACCGTGGTGCCAATTCCCAAAAGACCTGATAGGTTCCTTAGTCCGCCCTCCGACAGGACCCATTGGAGTAAGGGGCCTCCTGTAGATGCCATGTTGATGGCGGCGGCCACAAAGAGGGAACTGGCTCAGGAGAGTCCCTCAGTCCACCCACCGAGCAAGGAGTCTCGGATGATGGACCGCTTGGGGAAGCGGATGTTCAGTTCGGCGACCTTCTCGGTAAGGGCGCTGAACTATTTGGCACATGTTATTCGGATGCAGCGAGACCTTATTAAGGAGTGCGCTGCATCCCCCAAGTCCATTTCGGAGGAGGACAGAGTTCTGCACTCCACCAAAACCTGCAAATTCAATGGGCTTTAACGCTAAAACCAACAGTTAATGAAAGTGACACGCAACTGTTGCACAACGCTAGTTCTTTAACAACAGCTGCAATGAAATTCAACGCTGCTAACCTCCAAATGTTCAACACTGTGTCAGGAGGGGTTTTGCAGCCAGGATAAACAGAGCACTAATAAGGAAAAAACTTCGACAACAACTTAAACGCCTCTTTGGCAAGTTGACTCACCCTTTGATTTTAGCCTTTCCAACTGGACGATGGAGTTAAACCGACAAGGAGCCAGAGACCAGCACATGTAAAAACATATCTCTACCTTCACAACTAAAGTTCACCCAGAATCCCAAAAAGGTACTGTCAATAAGAAATTCCATTTCCAGCCCACCGTTTAAAACATAACAGGCACTGCAATAAAGCCAAGCAGGGTATGGTTTGGAAAAATCAACAAATTTGGGGACATTGATAATTTTTAAATTGTGATGTTGTTTTTAAACAAAAAGATAATTGATTATGTTCATAAAAAGACTAATCCATGCCTCAAGTGAAATTTCCACTAAACACAAAATATATGCATTGTGAAGAAAATCTACACAAAACATTTACACGACAATTACTACAACAACAATGTATTAATTCAGAATTAAAATTCTAAAGGGTTACGGTTTTAAGCCACCACTAGGGTTAGAAATACAGTGACAATAGTATTAATAATTTTAATAGTATAGTTTGATGAATTTGGTTTTTTGGCTTCATAAAAATCATGAAGTATAACGAAGGAAATAAATTAATACCTCACTAAATTGAGACAAATTGAGGCAGCCACCAACATATCAACCTATAAACAAAACAATATACCTGCAACAATTTCAAAGTAGGTTTGAACATGGCAGCCATTTCCACGGTAACAGGAAAATAGAAAATGATGGAGATTGGGGTTCTTGTTAAACAGAATATACACACACAACACCACCTCACTGCATAATTCTGATAGAATGATGAGATTGACTCTTGGGGAATAGAAGATGGGGACGGTTTCACCCTGCCTCCTAAAATTAAAAGCAGGAATTCAAACACAGACAGATGTCAGTAGTTTCATGGGATTCTGTATGCATTTAAACATGTTCAGGAAGGCACACTGAATATGGTCTAATAACTGACGAATTTCAACATGAGATCGACCCCACATACACACCTCTGCAGTGCTGCTAATTACACCGGCTTTACGCATTGAAGATTTTTGCCCTGTTGAGCTATGGGTGGATGGAAATCTATCTCATCACTCTCGGTTCAACATTGTTTTGACACCATAAGGAAATTCAAACCATTGCCTGACTGCAAATTGGCAATGTTAGTAAACATGAATAGGTCAGCATACCTGAGCGGGGAAATCACATAAACAAAATAAAAGAAAAGATCGGCTACCCCACACCACCCCACTAAGCTGTCTAATTCTGAGAAGATTGTCATTCAAGACTTGTATTGTTAAAACCATCAGTTGGGCGTTAAAATGACTATGGTTTTCATTAAAAAGACAACTCCTCACTATTAAAGAGAGGTATTGTTTGAATGACATAATAAAACAACCGACATCAGGATAATGAAGTCAGATAAAGGAGGTGGGATTGCCATTTTTAACACTATTCACAACCAGGATCATAAGGTCCCACATAATTGGCAAACATGAGGAAATATCCCCTAATGAAGTTAATATAGGTTACAAACGTATTGACTTAGCAATTGAAGAATATTTGCTGGACAATAGGATTACTAATGACACGATGAACAATATTAGGAAGAATTCCCAAAGATGGCTACTATATTTGGGATACCTGTTGCTAAGAACCTCAAGAAACCCCTTTAGAGCTAACTATCTCTCTGGTCTAAAATCCAAACTTTCAACATAGGGTCAAAGAGGGCTCTGTTGAGGGTCTCCGGACCCCGGCACTTGCTGCCCGGCCCCGCTCCTCTGCACTGGGCCAGGCTTCCACCATCCGGCCCCTGGGACAGCCCGCTTGTGCCCCAAGTTGCTCCCATGGAGCAAATTGCTGCTGAGGACTCCTCTGACAGCCCCCAGAGGAGGCCTCAGCATACGTGCAAAAGGAGGCACATTGACTCCCGAGTCTCTCACTGAAGACACGGACTTGGAGGAAGGGAAGGCTCCCCACGGTCACCCCGAGGATGTCTCCTTTGGAGACATCATGGAAATGCTCCGTATAGGGGGTGGTCTGCCCCAAGTCTTCCTCGGACGAGTCCGTGTTCTTGGAGGCATTTGAACGGGCCCGTCTACCTCTTGGGTGTCCCCTGCCGACCCCTGATGGACCTTATTACCACCAGGGCGTGGAAGGAACCGGACACCGTGGACCCAAATTTCCCCAAAAAGACCTGATAGGATCCTTAGTCCGCCCCGACAGGACCCATTGGAGTAAGGGGCCTCCTGTAGATGCCATGTTAATGTCGGCGGTCACAAAGAGGGAACTGGCTCAGGAGAGTCCCTCAGTCCACCCACCGAGCAAGGAGTCTCGGATGATGGACCGCTTGGGGAAGCGGATGTTCAGTTCGGCGACCTTCTCGGTAAGGGCGCTGAACTATTTGGCACATGTTATTCGGATGCAGCGAGACCTTATTAAGGAGTACGCTGCATCCCCCCCTGAGTCCATTTCGGAGGAGGACAGAGTTCTGCACTCCACCAAAATGGCCACTCTTAGGTCAGTCACAAATACTTCTATGCGGCTACTCTCCCATGCTACGGAGGGCGCCGCTAGAGCTGCGGGGACAGGACTGGTCACTAGACGTCAGGCCTGGCTCCGTCACTGCGATTTTTCTGAGCCCTTCAAGGCGTCGTTTGCGAACGCCCCCTTTGATGGTTCTGCTCTGTTTGGCAAGACCGTTTGTGAGACCTTGACCCAGAGCGAGAAGGACGGGAAGACGCTGTCTGCCGCCGGAATCCGCTTCTCTGCACCCCAGAGGCCCTATTCTAGGAACCAAAAGGGTCAGAAGAAGATGTGGTTCCGGAAGACGCAGCAGCCCCAGCCTGCTCGGACAACCAGTCCTTCCGTGGCAGAGGAGGACAGGGAGGACGCCGCCCTAGAGGCAGAGGGGCTCCCAGAAACTTCGGGTCCAGGGAACCTTTCTCTGAACGGCCCGCAGCAACCCTGAGGGTTGCCCGACTGCTCTACTCTGGAGGCAGTCGGGGACGTTTTTCGGGCACCTAGCGGCATGGGGGTCCATAACATCGGACCGCTGGGTTCTCCAAATCATATCCAGGGATATCGCATTCCTTTCCTTCACCTTCCAAAGATGAAGTCCCTCCCAGACGTCCACCCGGTCAAGGGAGGCCGCTTTGGCAGAAATTGGCCATCTGCTAAAGAAAAGAGCCATCCAGCCCGTTCCCCCAGACCAGATCGGATCAGGGTTCTACTCCAGATTCTTTTTAGTGCCAAAAAAGACGGGGGAACTAAGACCAATCCTAGACCTCTCTCTTTTGAATCTGGCAGTCCCCAAAGAAAAATTCCGAATGGTCACTCTGCAATCTATTCTCCCCCTTCTGGGAGAAAATCACTGGATGTGCTCGATAGATCTCAAGGACGCGTACTACCACATCCTGATGGACAGGCCGTCCAGGAGGTCTCTCCGCTCCGGCTGGGAGCCAGTCACTACCAGTTCGGGTCCTTCCCTTTGGTCTCACCACAGCCCCCAGGGTGTTCACCAAAGTACTAGCAGTGGTAGCGGCCCACCTGAGGCTTCAGGGGTGCAGGTTTTCCCTACTGGACGACTGGCTTCTACCACAAGGCAATTTCTGGCGAACTCCCATTACCATTTCATTTTTCACAAAATGCAAACCATAATGGCCACACAGCCTAGATTTATAGAGATAGACAAGGAGTTGACTAAAAGGATTTTTAAACTTTCACCTGCCCCGAAAAATTTCCCTAGATAAAGATGTGTCAGTAGTTTCATGGGATTCTAAGTGTGATTTAACATGTTCAGGAGGTACTAAGGCCAACAATGACAGTATTCAATAACTGATTGAATTGGCCACAGGAGATCAAACACCCCCGATGATACACACCTCTTATGGTTTAAAAGTTTATAATTACACCGAGTTTGACATTAATGAAGATTTTTGTCTGTTATTTAGTAAGGGGATGAAATTCATCCCTACGCCTCGGTTCAACATTGTTGACACCATAAAGGAAATCAAATTTTATTGTCGTAGACTAAATTTGGCATTACAGTTTAAAGACAAGAATAGGGTTTGTGACAATTTGAGTGGGAATCATAAATTAAAGAAGAAAAGTGCATTCATACCTGGTTACCACCCTACTGTTGCCCAATTTGAGAAGATTGTCATTCAAGACTTGTATTGGTTAAACCATCAGGTTAAGGTTAAAAATGACTATGTATTTTCACAAAAAGACAACCTCACTATTAAAGAGAGGTATTGTTTGAATGACATAATAAACAACCGGGACATCAGGATAATGAAGCCAGATAAAGGAGGTGGGATTGTCATTTTTAACACTATTGACTACAACCAAGAGATTTATAAGATCCTACATAATTCTGGTAAATATGAGGAAATATCCCTTAATGAAGTTAATATAGGTTACAAACGTATTGACTTAGCAATTGAAGAATATTTGCTGGACAATAGGATTACTAATGACACGTGAATTTATTAGGAAGAATTCCCAAAGATGGCTACTATATTTGGGATACCTAAGTTACATAAGAACCTCAAGAAACCCCTTTTTAGGCCAATCATCTCTGGTTCAAAATCCAAAACTTTCAACATAGGGGTCACTATCGATACTTGGACAAAGCACATTTATAATAATGTGAACCACCTGACCAAGGACTCATGGAATTTCTTGGCTAATTTGACTCCATTATTGTGGCAAAAGGATTTAATTTTCTTAACAATAGATGTGGTAGACCTCTTTTCCAGTATCCCTAAAGAGATCGGCCTGGAATTCTTTTGTAACAGTCTAAGGAAATATTCTGTTCTTAGTTGGGACAAAATAAATCTTATAATGGACATGATGGAATTGGTTTTGGACTACAATTTTTTAGAGTTCCAAGGGGAACTTTTTAGACAGAATAGTGGGGTCGCTATGGGGGCCTCTTGTGCCCCTGTGTTTGCCAATCTCGTCATGTTAGAATGGGAATCCCAATTTGTTTTTTCTAGTGAGTTCTACAAATATATTGTTTACTACACAAGATATCTTGATGATTTGTTTATACTTTGGAATGGACCTGTCGAATTGATCAAGGTTTTTATTGACTATCTGAACAACACTACTAGTTTTTTGAAATTCACTTATAAGTGAAAGAAAAGGTATTCCCTATTTCGACACTTTCATCAGTACTAATGATAAGGAATTTGAGTCAAGAATTTATAGGAAAGAGACTTTTTCGAACGACTATTTAATTTATGGAAGTTGTCACCCCCCACATATTTTAAAAAGTGTATTCAAGGGTCAATGCATTAGAGCGGCCCGCATGTCATCTAATATAGAAATTATGGAACAAGAAATGAATGTTATTTATAACATGTTTATAAATAGAGGTTATCCTGAGGCTATGCTTAACCCTATAATTACTTATGTTAAAATGAATGGGGTAGAAAATTTTCACCTCTATTAGGAAACCTTTTGCAAAACAAAAAGATGATCAAAACAGGAATATTTGTGTACTTATGTTCAGTCCCAATTCATCAAAGATATATTCAATAAACATTGGAACCTCATCACTACATCTGATGAAGTTAGTGAAATAACAGGCCCTTCCTAAGTTTGCGGTAATTGTAATCAATTAGACCCGGGAAACCCTTCGGCTTTTCCCAGGAACCCTTTTCTCTGGGAGCCAGCGCCGAGCAAGACGCTGTCTGCCGCCGAATCCGCTTCTCTGCACCCCAGAGGCCCTATTCTAGGAACCAAAAGGGTCAGAAGAAGATGTGGTTCCGAAGTCGCAGCAGTCCCAGCCTGCTCCGGACAACCAGTCCTTCCGTGGCAGAGGAGGACAGGGAGGACGCCGCCCTAGAGGCAGAGGGGCTCCCAGAAACTTCGGGTCCAGGGAACCTTTCTCTGAACGGCCCGCAGCAACCCTGAGGGTTGCCCGACTGCTCTACTCTGGAGGCAGTCGGGACGCGGGCACCTAGCTGCATGGGAGTCCATAACATCGGACCGCTGGGTTCTCCAAATCATATCCAGGGATATCGCATTCCTTTCCTTCACCTTCCAAAGATGAAGTCCCTCCCAGACGCACTCACCCGTCAAAGGGAGGCCGCTTTGGCAGAAATTGGCCATCTGCTAAAGAAAAAGAGCCATCCAGCCCGCTCCCAGACCAGATCGGATCAGGGTTCTACTCCAGATTCTTTTAGTGCCAAAAAGACGGGGAACTAAGACCAATCCTAGACCTCTCTCTCTTGAATCTGGCAGTCCCCAAAGAAAATTCAATGGTCACTCTGCAATCTATTCTCCCTTCTGGGAGAAGATCACTGGATGTGCTCGATAGATCTCAAGGACGCTGCACTACCACATCCTGATGGACAGGCGCTCCAGGAGGTTTCTCCGCCCGGCTGGGGAGCCAGTCACTACCAGTTCCGGGTCCTTCCCTTTGGTCTCACCACAGCCCCAGGGTGTTTACCAAAGTACTAGCAGTGGTAGCGCCCACCTGAGGCTTCAGGGGTGCAGGTCTTTCCCTACCTGGACGACTGGCTCCTTACCGCCCAACAAGGCATCTACTTCTCTTGGCGAGACTCCTTTCTCCATCTTGCTCCATTTCTGGGCATCACAATAAATACAAACAAGTCCAACCTGGCCCACACAGCTCTTAGATTTCATAGGGGCCAGACTAGACACAAGGAGTTTACGAGCCTTCCTCACTGCGGACAGAGTTCTAAATCTGCAGCTCCAGGTGCGGGCCATTCTCCATTCAAGTTCTGTTCCAGCGGAGTTGGTCCTGAGGGCTCTAGGGTCCATGGCTTCGCTATAGCACTTCTTCCTCTTGCCAGGCTCAATATGCGCATTCTACAGTGGACGCCTTAGTACAGTGGTCATACCTTGCTCTCCCATGCATCATCCCATAGCGATCAGCAAGGCTTGCAAGCGGTCCCTCTTGTGGTGGCTCCACTCCCCGGATCTCCACGAGGGTCGCCCATTTTGTGCTTCTCCCCTCTCGCCACGGTGACCACGGACGCCTCCGCCTCGGGTGGGGCACTTTGGCCGGACAGTCCAAGGCACGTGGAACGATTCAGAGACCTTACTGCATATCAATGTTCTAGAGATGAGAGCAGTGCTCTTAGCGCTATAGCACTTCAGGACTTTCTTCCCTTGGGAACAATTGCGATTCAATCGGACAATATGTCTGTTGTCTGGTACATCAACAAGCAAGGGGGAACAAGGTCATACCCTCTTTGTCGAGAGGCCATGAGAGTTTGGGAATGGGCAATCTCCACCAATCGCTTTCATAGCAACGCATATTCCGGTCGGTCCAACATCCTAGCGGACAAGCTCAGTCGCACCATTCTGACCCCTTACGAGTGGTCTCTCAATTGTCAAGTAGCGGAACGCATATTCGCACGGTGGGGAACCCTTCATGCATCTCTTTGCTTCTCCCTCAAACACCAAGTGCGACAGTTTTTCGGCTCTAATACCTCCTCCGGAGGTACCCCAAGAGACGCTCTGGTGCATGCTTGGCCACCCGGTCTTCTGTATGCCTATCCACCCTTGCCTCTGATGCTGCAAGTTCTTCAGAAAGCCTCTCGGTGGGTTGCAGAATGATTCTCATTGCTCCATTCTGGCCTCGACAGATCTGGTTCCCCTTTCTAAGGTCTCACTCGGTGAATCCTCCTTGGATTCTAGATCCCATTCGGATCTGATATCCCATCCATCCTGCATTCCTCCTCCGAACCCGGACAACCTGAAGCTGACCGCGGCTGCTCCAGTTCCACTCTTGATAAGGACTCCGGTATTTCTTCACCGGTAAAGGCTATTTTGGTGGCGGCTCATAAAC
Organism: Protopterus annectens; assembly: GCF_019279795.1. Taxonomy (NCBI): domain Eukaryota; kingdom Metazoa; phylum Chordata; order Ceratodontiformes; family Protopteridae; genus Protopterus; species Protopterus annectens. The sequence continues at coordinate 914,160,083 of NC_056748.1, read as the reverse complement.
CATCCACTAGAAAGGTTTACGAAGCAAATGGAAACGCTTTCTCTGTGTGGGCGATGCGGCAAGGCCTACATCCCTTAACGGTTCCTCTCACTGTGCTGCTTCATTTTCTAACCTCTCTTTAATGATGGTGCCAGCAGTTCCACAGTCAAAGTTCAACTGGCGGCAATTTCTCACTATCACATTGGTCAAGAGTCTAATCCTCTTATGTCAGCCAAATTGTGCAAAACATTTCTTAAAGGTACTTTCCTTCTCAGGCCCCCTATAAAGCAAGCAGTTCCTCCTTGGGACCTTTCTTTGGTTCTACAGGCCTTGACCGCTCCCCCTTTCGAGCCCGCGGCTACGGTGGATCTTAAATTCTTGTCCTACAAGACAGCCTTTATGGTAGCCATTACATCAGCCAAGAGAGTTTCTGAACTTCAAGCTTTATCAGCTAAACCTCCTTACTTGGTATTTCATCCGGACCGTGTCTCCCTCAGGACCAACCGTCCTTCCTTCCTAAAATCGCTTCTGAAGCAAACATCAATCAATCCATTAACCTCCCTGTTTTCTTCCCTAAGTATGAAAACAAAGGTGAATATAAGCTACACTCACTAGATGTTCACAGGCAACTTAGATTTTATTCAACAGGACAGCTGGTCATAGGCAATCCGACCAGCTGTTTATTTCCTTTGCAAAATTCAATTTGGGCAAGCCAATTTCTAAAGTTTCTCTGTCCCGCTGGATTTCACAGTGCATTTTATTGGCTTATCAAGCGTCAGGAAGGCCCGACCGGGGTGTTCATGCCCATTCAACCCGGTCAGTATCTACCTCGCAGCCTTCAAGGCTAGGATTCCTCTAGATGATATTTGTGCAGCAGCCACGTGGGTTTCATCTCATACATTTATTTCTCACTATAAGTTGGATCTTGCATCTAGGGTAGAGCATCCTTTGGCTCAGGGTGCTCGAATATCCTTCCATGATGGCGCCCAAGATTCAGGTAGCTGGGGACTCTGTCCCACAGGTTGCAGACAAATGAATATCCTACTTCAGATTTAGAAGTTATGTACTCACCATAACCTTCCATCTGAGTAGGTGTATTCATTTGTCTGCAACCATCCCGCCCTCCTATCCCCCTGGCCTTTCAGTTTCCTGCATATTCCTTGTTACCCTTTTTAGGGTATTGTTGCTTGGCAAACTCGATCTGAGGTCATGAGGGTAGAGCAGGGCATTATGGGTGAGGGGAGGAGCTGAGAGCTTGGATCCATAGCTGGAAAACCATGCCGGTTCGGATCCGATATCGGATCCATAACCCACAGGTTGCAGACAAATGAATACACCTACTCAGATGGAACGTTATGGTGAGTACATAACTTCTAATTATGTAATTCATTGGGGGCATGCCTATATAATGACCAACTGAGGTAAAATGTTTGAAAACCATCTAACCAGTGACAAGTAAATGATGTTAATAACCTGGGTTAGAATACAGTGACAATGTTATTAATGATTTTAATAGTATGTTTGATGAATTTAGTTTTTTATTTATTTTATGAAAAAAATCGATGAAGTATAATGATGAAAAAATGGGATTTATCACTAATGAAATTGAGAGTTTAAATGAGGAAATAATTCAAGATATCAACTTTGATAAATGGTATGAATTATACCACAAACAATTTCAAACGGCTGAACATAAGGCAGCCATTACATTTAACAAGAAAAATAGAAAAATTGATAGAGATTTGGGTTCTTACAAAATGCAGAGAGCCTATATATGGCCACACAATAGAAATACCTACACTTACCCCCGTATGGAATTTGATAGAATAGACAGAGGTCGTATTGACTCTTGGGGAATAGAAGATGATGAGAATTTTCAAGGGGGACGGTTTCACCCTGCCCCCAAATTTCACAAAAGAAGAATTCAACACTAGATAAAGATGTTCTGGAGGTACTAAGGCCAACAATGACAGTATTCAATAACTGATTGAATTGGCCACAGGAGATCAAACACCCCCGATGATACACACCTCTTATGGTTTAAAAGTTTATAATTACACCGAGTTTGACATTAATGAAGATTTTTGTCTGTTATTTAGTAAGGGGATGAAATTCATCCCTACGCCTCGGTTCAACATTGTTGACACCATAAAGGAAATCAAATTTTATTGTCGTAGACTAAATTTGGCATTACAGTTTAAAGACAAGAATAGGGTTTGTGACAATTTGAGTGGGAATCATAAATTAAAGAAGAAAAGTGCATTCATACCTGGTTACCACCCTACTGTTGCCCAATTTGAGAAGATTGTCATTCAAGACTTGTATTGGTTAAACCATCAGGTTAAGGTTAAAAATGACTATGTATTTTCACAAAAAGACAACCTCACTATTAAAGAGAGGTATTGTTTGAATGACATAATAAACAACCGGGACATCAGGATAATGAAGCCAGATAAAGGAGGTGGGATTGTCATTTTTAACACTATTGACTACAACCAAGAGATTTATAAGGTCCTACATAATTCTGGTAAATATGAGGAAATATCCCTTAATGAAGTTAATATAGGTTACAAACGTATTGACTTAGCAATTGAAGAATATTTGCTGGACAATAGGATTACTAATGACACGTATGAATTTATTAGGGAAGAATTCCCAAAGATGGCTACTATATTTGGGATACCTAAGTTACATAAGAACCTCAAGAAACCCCTTTTTAGGCCAATCATCTCTGGTTCAAAATCCAAAACTTTCAACATAGGGGTCACTATCGATACTTGGACAAAGCACATTTATAATAATGTGAACCACCTGACCAAGGACTCATGGAATTTCTTGGCTAATTTGACTCCATTATTGTGGCAAAAGGATTTAATTTTCTTAACAATAGATGTGGTAGACCTCTTTTCCAGTATCCCTAAAGAGATCGGCCTGGAATTCTTTTGTAACAGTCTAAGGAAATATTCTGTTCTTAGTTGGGACAAAATAAATCTTATAATGGACATGATGGAATTGGTTTTGGACTACAATTTTTTAGAGTTCCAAGGGGAACTTTTTAGACAGAATAGTGGGGTCGCTATGGGGGCCTCTTGTGCCCCTGTGTTTGCCAATCTCGTCATGTTAGAATGGGAATCCCAATTTGTTTTTTCTAGTGAGTTCTACAAATATATTGTTTACTACACAAGATATCTTGATGATTTGTTTATACTTTGGAATGGACCTGTCGAATTGATCAAGGTTTTTATTGACTATCTGAACAACACTACTAGTTTTTTGAAATTCACTTATAAGTGAAAGAAAAAAGGTATTCCCTATTTCGACACTTTCATCAGTACTAATGATAAGGAATTTGAGTCAAGAATTTATAGGAAAGAGACTTTTTCGAACGACTATTTAATTTATGGAAGTTGTCACCCCCCACATATTTTAAAAAGTGTATACAAGGGTCAATGCATTAGAGCGGCCCGCATGTCATCTAATATAGAAATTATGGAACAAGAAATGAATGTTATTTATAACATGTTTATAAATAGAGGTTATCCTGAGGCTATGCTTAACCCTATAATTACTTATGTTAAAAATGAATGGGGTAGAAAATTTTCACCTCTATTAGGGAAACCTTTTTTGCAAAACAAAAAAGATGATCAAAACAGGAATATTTGTGTACTTATGTTCAGTCCGTACACGAATTTCATCAAAGATATATTCAATAAACATTGGAACCTCATCACTACATCTGATGAAGTTAGTGAAATAACAGGTCCACTTCCTAAGTTTGTGTTTAAGACCTCTGTAAACATCAAAAATATGTTAGAAGGTAATAAGGAAAAGAAAAACGGGGGAAAGAAGTATACATCAACAGGAAAGTGTGGCGCCTGTAAGCAATGTAATGAGATTAACAATGCCAATGTCATTAGGTTAAACAACACAGTGAAGACACGGTTGTTCAGTTTGGGAGGGAATTGTAATACCCCGAGAGTGGTTTATGCTGCTAAATGTACTTCATGTGATGCATACTACATAGAGAAGACTGAAAGGAAACTTAAAACAAGAATATACGAACATTTATATAAGATTAAGAAACAAGACCCCAAAAACGCTTTAAGTAAGCATATATTAGACAGAGGTCCTGATCATAGTTTCCTTTTCAGCATTATTGACCACATAAGTAATATAGGATTAGGGGGAAATTGGAAAACGTATCTTGCCTTGTTGGAAAGCAAATGGCAAATAATATGTGATGCTACAACTTATCCCGGGCTTAACGACTTCATCAGCATTAAACCTTTTCTTTTATTAGATGCTTAACCTTTTATTAGATGCTTAATCCATTTTTAATATTTCACGATTATTGATTCATATATTTATATATTTATATATTTATTTACATATTTATTTATATATTTATTTATATATTTATTTATTTATATATATATATATATATATATATATTTATTTACATATTTATTTACATATTTATTTATATTTATTTATTTATTTACATATTATATTCATACAACTATATATTTATTGATTTATATTTTTAACATATTTACATTTCATTCACTTCACATATTTTATACATGTTTATATCTATATATATTTTTTACATACATTTCATGTTTAACACCCATCTTGACAGGTTCACTGTCATTTCACTTCCTACACCAAATTTATACAAATTCATACTATTTTCATGGAATAATGGTTACCTAACAGAAGCATTCATCATTTACTTGTCACTGGTTAGATGGTTTTCAAACATTTTACCTCAGTTGGTCATTATATAGGCATGCCCCCAATGAATTACATAACTTTTGGTTTTAACTGTAGAGGAGGTTTTTATCAGGAATATATGATAGTTTGTACATTAGAAATTTATTGTTGAGGAAATTGAACATTAATTGTTTTAATTTTTAAATGTTCAAATGTTTTCAAATTCAACCTGTGTTATTAATTAATGATTTTTGGCACCTAAAACGCTTTAAAAGGATTGTAATTACTCTGTTTACTGGTTCTGATGAAATCTGCTTGTTTGCGGATAAAAGCACTTAACCGGACTACCAGGCTTGAATTTTGTGTTTCACCTTTTATTGAATGGTAAAATAAACTTTGGTGCTTTACTCTTTCTCCGAGCGGAAGTTTCTTTGGATTACTGCATTGGGAACAATTGGTTCGTGGTTGTGGTTTGCTTCATTATTTTTGTCTTCATGCCATCTGAAATTCCTTTCGTGAAAGACTATTTTCTTGGTAGCCATTACTTCTGCACGTAGAGTGTCTGAACTGCAGGTGTTGTTTTCCAGACCGCCATATTTAATTTTTCATCCAGACAGAGTTTCTCTTAGGACTAACCCCACTTTCCTTCCCAAAGTGTGCTCAGAGAACAACATAAAACAATCCATCGAACTTCCTACCTTCTTCAGACATCACAGCAACAAACTAGAATACATGTTGCATAAGCTTGACGTGCACCGCCAGCTAAGGTTCTACCTTGACTATACTAAGGATTTCAAACAGACTGAACAGCTGTTCGTTTCGTTCACTGATAACAGGAAGGGACATGCAGTTTCAAAAACCACTTTATCCAGATGGCTGGCTAACTATCAAATTTGTTTACATGTCTACCAATCAGTCATTGTCCTCTGACGTTAAAGCCCATTCTACCTGGCCGGTGTCTACATCCTTGGCGTATGCTGCCCGTTTGCCTTTAGATGTTATCTGTGCAGCTGCCACATGGTCTAAGCCTCACACGTTCATCACTCACTATAAAGTGGACAGGGCTTCCAGAGACAGGACCTCCTTTGGTTCCACTGTGCTCAGGAATGTTCTCCCGTGAGCCACCCAGGATTAGGGTGCTTGGGACGCTACCCGTTTGTAAGAACAAAACAGCGAGATAGTACAACTTCACATAAAGAAGTTATCTACTTACCATAACGTTCCATGTGAGTTGTACATCTCACCTTTTTGTTCTTACAATCCCTCCCTCCGTCCCCCTCCGTGGAGAGTGATGGTTGCCTTAGCAGGGAGGTCAGTTTGGTCATTTTTTAGATCAGCCTATCCTTGGGCAGGTTGCCTCCTTCCTGTTTTATGCTGGAATTAACGATTCAGGGGGTTGGTACCTTTCCTTGGTTTCCTGCGTTGCAGCTTGCTAGATCTGGGGAGTTACAGCAGGGAATCATGGGATATCCACTAGGTCTCGAGCTTCTCTGAGAGTTTCAGCTTGGAAAGCGGCCGACTCGGAGCCGAGGGATCGGCTCCGAACCCGTTTGTAAGAACAAAAAGGCGAGAGGTACAACTCACATGGAACGTTATGGTAAGTACATAACTTCTTTTTATTTGAGTTTCAGACTTGAAGTCTTCTAAAAGAGAAGTACTCTGTTGGGGATCCTTTTTTCTTGCTCTAACTGATGTCAGAAAAAATTAGTAATGGTCTTGCCTGTGGAAAGCAAATACCGCAGAGATTTTCATTCTTACTGCATCACCTGTTTAGGCCCAGACCACGACGTTCCTCACTGTCGGTTTTGTGCCCTCTTCAATGCCTGAACTATTCGTTGTTGAGCTATTTTTGTCACTAAATTGTGTCTCTCGTTCTCCGTATTCCGAAATGGCTTTGATAAGCCATCCGACTACTGATCTTCCGAAAAAACATAATGATAGACAGACAGCATAGGTCCAAAACTGCTGACAACACTTCCATTAAGCTAGTCGCCAGTACTCAGTGAGGCTCTTTTGCAGCCCTGATACCCACTGTTACAGTTTTGCAGGCCTCTACTGAGACCCATTCGGAATCCGGTATGCCACATGATTCTTCTTCGACTATGGAACCTGCAGATGTCTCTACCTTGGATGGGTCCGGAGCCGCTGTGCAGGCACCAGCTTCTAAGGGTGAATTCAGGCCTTCCGATGTTCATATTAAACCAACTACTTCGTTTCAAACTAAAAATACCGAATTTCTCAGGCCCAGAGTTCGCACTACGCCTAGGAAACTGACGACCAAAGCGCATTCTTAGGCCCCCATGCCACAGAAACAAATGCTTAAAATAGCTGAAGACCTTATTACTTTAATTAGGGATAACCAGCCTTCCCCCTGTAAAAGACCATGAATTTATTTTCCTTTTGATACTTCAGATCATGAGTCCGATGACTGAACCTTCTGATTATCAGGACATACCTTTATCTACCTATGAGGATTCTGATGCAGAGCATTCCATTCTCTCTGCTTCCCCACCAGAGGATTTTTCTTTTGGTGAAACCCTGCATACCCTCAGAGAACATTTCTGCTGGGAGTGCCAGGACTATCCACAGTCCAGAGAGAGACTCTGGGAATTTTTAAACTTGCCTTAACACAGGCCTCTAGCTATCCCTCCTGTTATGGAAATTGTAGATGTCTTCATGGAATCCAGTCTTACCCCTGATACTTTGCCACCAGCTTCCAGGAAACCTGACAGGTACTACAGAGTACTTGACTCTCTCCAATTCCTATTTAAGAATCCTACTGCAGATCCAGAGACCATTTCCCAGGGACCTAAAGGCATTAAGGCTACTACAGCCAAAAAACCTACCCCTTCAAACAGGGATTCTAGGGCTTTAGACAGATGGGGTAAGAGGGTATACACGTCTGCTACTCTTGCCATCAGGGCTTTAAATTGCCAGTTTCCCATGTTAAAAGTATCAGCAACATATTATTGAACTAATTAAACAAAAATATGTTGTTGATTCCTGATTGTGCAAAACAAAGATTTACAAGAGTTAATGTGTTCTGCTAACCAAGTTGGAAAACATACTTTGCAATGTGGTAAGAAGGTATACACGTCTGCTACTCTTGCCATCAGGGCTTTAAATTGCCAGTTTCACGTGTTAAAAGTATCAGCGACATATTATTGAACTAATTAAACAAAAAATGATGTTGATTCCTGATTGTGCAAAACAAAGATTTACAAGAGTTAATGCATTCTGCTAACCAAGTTGGAAAACATACTTTGCAATGTGGTTTTGATGCTTTAGAAGCATCTTCCAGGGCTACTGTCACTGGGTCTGTTCTTAGAAGGCATGCTTGGCTTAATGAACAAATCTTGCCAGACCATGTCAAAGCAAAATTACTAGATACTCCATTAAACCAAGAACATTGGTTTCGCACTAAAGCAGAAATCCTTAAAAAGATGGAGAAAAAAGCTAAATCTATGCAAACTGTTAGATTTCCTACAGGTACAGCCACCTAGATTCAGTAGGCATTGGCCTTCAAAAAACTGGTCTCTTCCAGTCCCTCCCAGACCTTCTCAGTCCAAACCCAGGGGCAGCAGACCACCAATACTACAGTCTCAGGGTATGCACAGATCTAAACAATGGAGTGCTCCCACCTCAAAAACAGGGAGTAAGCCACCATCCTTTGGAAAAAGTTCACAATGACTTGTCCTTCATCCTTCCAAGCCTTGCCCAAGTATTTGCACCCTTAGGAGGAAAACTTGCCCTGCATACAAAAAAACTGGGAGTGCATTACCCAGGACAGATGGGTCTTGAACATTGTATCCCAGGGATACAGATTCTTCCACTCACTGCCAACCCTCTAGCAGATGTCCAGACCTCCCCCCAAACCAGTGGGCAGAGGCCCAAAAGCAAGTACTTTCTCTTCTAAGTAGCAAGGCTATTCAACCTGTCCCAGCAGAGCAAAGGGGACAAGGTTTCTACTCCAGACTGTTTCTGGTACCCAGAAAAGAAAACTCTTGGCGCCCTATCCTGGATCTGTCTGTTCTCAACACCTTCCTGGTGGTTCCAAGATTCAAAATGCTTACTGTACAGCAGCTGCTTCCTATGCTAGCCAAGAACACCTGGCTAGTCACCCTAGATTTAAAAGAAGCTTATCTGCACATCCCCATAAGGGAATCTTGCAGGAAATATCTGAAGCTCTATCTGGGGCTCAACCCCCCCCCCCCAAACATGAGCAAAAGAAGTTTTCTGAAAAGCATTCGGGTCCATCTGGATGTCCAAACCCCATCCTCTGATCCAATGATGGAACCTCCTAAGAAGCAGCATAAGAAATCTGAGCTGAAGCTTGCCCCATCCCTGAAGCTGACGTCAGAAAGTGAACCGGCTTCCTCGGATCCAGTCCTGTCAGATCCAAAGTCGTTGCCTAGGACCTGTGACTCCCCCACCATAGATCCATTACCTTCTAGGGTACAGTCTCCTTTTTTTGGAATCCCGCTGGCACTCCAGGTCTCTCTCCATTACATCATCTTGTTCTTCCAGAACTCTGAACAAGGTTGATGTGGACAGAATGATGAAGTTTCTCTTTACACAGATATAGATGGGAGTTGTTCTGGCTCCTACCCCTCCGGATCAGGAACCCCTCCATAGTAAATTTATGATCTGTGCTCCTCCTTCCATCTGATTAGTGGCTTTGGAGTCTTTGAATTAGTGTCTGCCGGGACTATCTAGGTTGGGTACAAAGATCGTTGTATCTTCAGCTCAGAGATGTCCTTTGAGTGCACTGGCTGTGAGTGCATCGGAGCCAGACTCAGAGCTGAGGCATCCCTGTCAAATCTGACATGTTGGAGTCGACTCCAAAGTTCAGACACTGCTCCTCAGAGCTTTGGCTTTGGATAGCTCAGCTCTAACTACTGTCTCGGGTGGACTACCTTCAGTGCAGGATTAGTCAATGGGTGGAAGCTTGGCTTCTCTGCTCCATTGAATTCCTTCTCCCTGGGGCGTTAATGCTTTCGCGGTAATGGAGTGTGTGTTCTGCTTCTGCAGAACAGATGGTCCCTTCCCACCTTGTCTGTCGCCTCTCCATCCCATGTGTCTCAGCACCTTGAGCCTTATCACTGTACTCCACAGGGGCAGCCAACCCAAAGTGTTTGGGCTACCCAGCAGGTTATTGTCATAAGTCATTCTGTTCATTTGTTGCAGTATTCTTTACATTGGGGAGTTCTTCACCGTAGGCGACCTGATGGCCAGTACAAAAAAGTTTCACTACTGTTGGGTGCATGGTATGTCGCATATAGACTGCTCTCATACATCGGCCATAAAAGTGACTTACGCATGCGCAGACCTCAGAACTTCTCAGCAGTCAGTATGAATGTCATCTTTAAACATTGGTCTGCTCACCGAGCTATTAGATGTGTTCCAGCATTTTGTTCAGATAAGTGCCCCTTTGGGGAAGACTTCATGTCCTATTCTGTTGTATTCTTTATATGAGGGAGTTTGCCTGGCAAGTGAATTTCTTGGGTGCCTATGGTGCGTGGTACATTGCATGTAGTCTGTCAGATGTAGGCTATAAAAGTGACGTCTGCACACATCATCCTCAGAACTTCTTTGCCACCAGATCAGAACGGCTATCCCGTATGTACGGTCTGACTGCCGAACAAACGTCTACTCAGTAAGTGCCATCCAAGAAGGGCAAATGTGATTATGGATGTCAGATTCCACATAGACTGCCATCAACAGTGCCTCTTTTGTCTTGGGCCTTCCCACAACCATAAGACCTAGCCTATCAGTCGTTTGTCCCAAAAACCCTATGAAGTAGGCTTTAACTCACTTTCCATATATCTGAAAAACCAGCATCTCAAACTCCTCACAAAAAGGATGGAGTCCCTCAACTTCAAAAGCCGAGTTGATAAAGTGGAAAGCCAAGAAACCTAGGCCAGAAGCCTTGGCTGCACCTCCAGTGCCTGACTTCTCTCCCAAGACAACTACCTGTCCAGAGATTTGCTCTAGGCCGCCATCCGAACCACAGGCCAAACCCGTAATGGAGGTCGCTGTGGAACAGGATGGTAGCACATCCTTGGAGGTACTGCAGGTGTCTGCTCCGGACATCAAAGGGGAGCCATGATTCATTATTTCTGAAGGGCCATGAGGTATTCCACCCATCCTTGTTTGTGAGGAAGTGGATACAGACATTACAGAATGCAGGCCTACATCCAGTCTGCCTTCTCTCCATAGAATGGACTTGCCCAACAAAAAGAAACAGAAAACTAAACACACTTCCCCTTCTTCCAGTCCACAAAAGGATTGGCAGGGCTTTTCCCAAAGTATGTTCAATGTCCTTATGTCTCTAAAACCCCCTCCAGGGATTGCTCTCCCTACTTCCCCAAGGCCTGCTCCTTCTTAAAAGAGGGGCAGGGAAGAAGCTTCATCTGAGGAGGATCTCTCTTATGAGGAGTCCCTATCCTACACTACCTAAATTTCCTCTCCACTAGACTGTGCTTTCCCTGAGGAAGATTCTGATGGGACTGACTTCCCTATAGAAGAGATTTCTTTCAGTTATGCTCTAAATTGCAAGAGCATTTCAAATGGAAAATCTTTGAAATTACAGATATTCAGAAACGTTATGATCTGTTGTGAGTGTGAAAACACCTAGTCCCACTGCTATCCCCCCTATCCTTCAGGCCTTCTTGGATGCCTTTGCATCTTCTAGCAAGACCCCCTGATTCTCTACCACCAGCACCCAAAAAACCCGAGAGGTTCTGTAAGGTGCCTGCAGATTTTAAGTATTTAGAGCACCAGCAGCTTGATCCATCAGTCATCTTGGTGTCCTCTGACAACCTTCTAGACTTCTTACCTCCTCTTCCTTGCTTCCTACAGACAAAGACAGCAGGAATTTGAAAGACTAGGCAAGAAAGTTTATAAATCCACCACTCATGCATTTAGAGCTATTAAACTACCAGACCTGTATGACTATATATTCATTGGAATTCCTGTCCCAGCCATCTGAAGTAATTTCTGAATTACCTGAATCTGAGAACAAACACCTAGTTACATCCTTGTTAGCTATCACCTCCCAGGTGACCAAGCATTCTATCAGATGTAGCTATGATGCTGTACAGGCATCTGCCAGGGCAGCTGTCGCTTGCTCTGTCCTCAAGAGGTTCGCATGGCTCAGGCTGCAACCCTTGCCTGAAGATATCAAATCAAAATTGATGGATGGCACCCCTGTGCAGTGAAGCCTTGTTTGGATCTACAACCTCAGAACTTTTCAAGACCTTGCAAGAGAAGGGCAAGGAGATAAGACATTAAACATCTCCTAGTTTCTCTGGTCCCTAAATTCCAGAGAAACTATCCCTCTAAACCAGCCTTTGTCAGGAGACAATCCAGACCTTCTCAAACCAAATCCAAAAGCACAGGAAAGGGGCAGCAGTCTCTTCATGCTCCACAACCAACCCCAACTTCAAAGCAGCTCTTTTCTGATTGACCAGGGTCCATCTGACAACCTGGACCCCAACTCCCCTCCTTTGCCTAACACTTTCAAGTCTGGTTTTGTAAACCATTACCCATGACTCTTGGGTGTACTGTCTATAATATAGAATGGATATTTCATGCTGTGGGAGTCTCAACCACCATTCAGGGGTATCCCCCAACCACCCAAAGAACTTTTCCCTCTGCTGCCGGTGCTTCAGCAGCTCCTGGACCAAGTCACCATCCAACTTTGTAACCCATCCATCAAAGAGGAAAGGGATTCTATTCCAGACTTTTCTTGGTCCCAAGGAAAGGAGGACACTGGAGACCCATCTTAGAACTCTCCTTAAACACCTATTAGGTACCCTCCTTCAAGATGCTCACCTTACAAACCTGGTTTCCCCTGATCTTACCCCAAGCCTTTATGGCCTCTATAGACATAAAAGATTCCTATTTTCATATCCCTATCCACCCAAGATACAGAAAATATCTGTGATTCTTTGTAGCCTCTGAACACTTTACGCTTTCTGACTTGTTCTTTGGTCTCTCTACCACCCCAAGGGTCTTCACAAAATGCCTAGCACCTGTGGTCACAATCTGCCAGCTGGTATCTAAATCTTCCCATTTCTGGACAACCTCCTACTCCAGGCTGACAGTCCAGAGTCACTGCAGCAAGACCTGAGCCATATAGTCAACATTCTTCTTTTCTTGGGATTCACCATAGATTACAAGAAATCAGATGTCACTTCTACCCAGGATCAGATTTTCCTGGGGTGCAGGATTCAATCCAGCCTCATGAAGGTCCCCCTTACAGAAAGCCCAGGAACTCTTTGTTCTTTCAAAATCTCATTCAGAAGGCGAACATTTTCGCTAGGACCTACCTCAGGACCCTGGGCTTTATGGCTTCCACCATTCCCATGCTCCCTCTGACAAAGATGTTCATGAGGAAATAGCAATACCACCTAAAGTCAGTGTAGACTCTGAATGCCCACCTACTAGAGTCCCATATCCCTCTTCTTCCCTGCCTGAAGAGAGAAATAAGTTGGTGGATCCAACAACTCTCTACCAATCTGGGATTTTCCCACTCCATCCTCTACCACTAGTACAGAAAATTTACACAGACACTTCAGACTCTGGCTGGGAAGCAGCATTAGGTGCCAAGAAAGCTCAAGGCATCTGGCTACCCTTGCAGAGAAGAGGACATCAGTAAAAAAGAAATGAGCACTACTTCTGACACTGCAGCCCTTTCAACCTCTCTCCATCCTAGGGCCGCTCAGTCTTAACAGACATGACAGTGCTCTGGTATATAAACAAACTGGGGGGGCACATTCATATATAATGTGCAGACTGGCTCTTCAAGTATGGGAACTAGTGGTCAAGTTACAGACAACACTTCAGGCAGCATATATTCCATCTAATCTGCATGTTTTGGCAGACACTGTCAGCAGGTCCAAAACACTTCACAAATGGATGCATCACACTGACATGTTTCTGTATATTGTCCACCAGTGAGGTATTCCACATGTGGATCACTTTGATTCCCCCATGAACAGAAAACTCCCTTTATTTTGTGCCAGATACCCACATCTTCTGGCCTGGAAGGTGGATGCCCATAGCTTCTCTTTGAGAGTGATGTTCCTATATGCATTTCCTCCCCTGCCTCTTATCCCAAGATTCCTCCTGAAGATTCAGCAAGACAGACCAAAAATCTTGCTGGTAACTCCCTTTTGGCCAAGACTGTATTGGTTCCCCTTACTCCTGCATTTAGCCAAGGGCAATCATCACAAGTTACCCCACAGAGTGGACCTACTCACACAGCACAAGGGCACCCTCATTCATCCCCGCTTGTCAACCCTACAAATGATAGTGAGTGATGTCGCCCTAATACCTTTTAGACACCTTTTCTCAGAGGACGTGCTAAGGATACTGCAGGCCAGGAAACCCAACACAAGGAAATTTTATTTATCCAAATAGTAAAGATTTTCAGTCTGGTGCCGTGCATGTGAAATGGACCCACTAACAGTAGATGTCCCCACAGTCCTATCATACCTGTGAGTTGCTAGAGGCCGGACTTATTCCTCAGTGCAAGTACATCTGTCAGCCATCTCTACGTGTCCACCTCACCCCCTTTGGCCTCTAGGTTTGAGGCCAAACAATTTGAAAGGTGTCCTACACATGAGACCCACCCTGGAGACCAGTGCCTCCTTCCTGGGATCTTAATTTTGTTTTGGAAAAGCTAACCTGGCCCCCTTTGAGCTAGCAGCTTCTGCTTCTTTAAAATTCTGCTCCTGGAAAACTATCTTGCTTCTGGCAATCACATCGACCAGAAGGGTTTCAGAATTCAAAACCCTGATGGCATCCCCTGCCTTTCTAGTCTTCCGTAAGAACAGCGTTTCCCTCAGCACCAACCCCTCCTTTTATGCCTAATGTGGTAAGTGAGCTATAATTAAGCCAAGCAGTCCACCTTCCCATCTTTTTCCTCCCCCCCCCCAAACCTCATCAGAAAGAGTCCTGTATACTCTAAATGTGCAAAAGCAGCTTAGGTTTTACCTGAATAAAACCAGGACTATCAGGAAAACTGACCAACTGTTAGTCACCTTCCATCCTAGAGCCCTAGGTCTCCCAGTCTCCAAGCAAACTATCTCCTCTTGAATCTATAAAGCCATCGTCTGTTATGAACACCATGGAAAGAGCCTCCTCTCTCCATTGAGGGCTTATTCCACAAAGCCATTGCTTCATCTGGCGCCTTTCAAAGGATTAGACTGCAACTCCATTTTGGAGGCTGCCACTTGGTCTTCAATTCATACTTTCACCAAACAGTACAAACTGAACATTTCGAAGTCCAGGGCAGGGTTCACTAGGGCCATTCTCCATGGCTTCTTAGAAAGCTGTTCTGCCCCTTCCTCCACCTTCTTCTCATGAGCTTTTGCACTCTCCCTCATGTATAGAATACTGCAACTCCAGAATAGGATGTAGATAAGTTGTGAAAAATCTTACCATAATGTTAGATGTCCTTTTCTCTGTTGCAGTGTTCTGTCCCACTCTCTATCCCCCTGAATTTGTTTCTTGGATGTACCTATGGTGCTTCCTAGTTCTCAGCAGTTCTCATGGGGCACTCAGTTCTGAGGATGGTGTGTAGTCACTTTTATAGCCTGTGTCCAGTCGCAGATTATGTGTAATGTTCCACATACCCTGAGCACCTAAAACTTTTGTTAACTGGCCGACGTCTGGTTGCTTGGTAGGCAACCTTTCTCTTGTAAAAAAAAAATACTGCAATAGAGAAAAAAGATATCCAACATTATGGCAAGATTTTACACAACTTTTTTTGCTATTGCTTTGTGGTAGGGTTCATGCCTTCCAAAAAATTCAAATGCCAGTATGGAAGACAAATTCCATGTAGATAGCCATCTCCAGTGTTTGTTCTGCCTAGGGCCTACTCACAACCACAAATCCTGTCCCATTTGCCAGGCCTTTGTGCCCAAGATCCTAAGAAGTAAGCTTTCCTCCTTGGCCATTTACTTGGAAAACCAGAGCTTAAAGTTACTAGCTAAAAAGGCACTGGAGAGATCCTCTGGGCCCAAGTTCGAGTTGTTCAGTAAGTGGAAGGCCAAAGTGCTGAGGCCTGAAGCTTCTGCTGCACCTCTTACCATGGGTGTTTCTCCTGAGGTGGATGAAACCCCAGAGATGTGTAGGGTTCCTGCTTCTGGGTCACAGGCCAAGCCTGATGTTGAGGCTACCTTAGATCCGACCACAGGCATGTCCTCAGAGGCTGAGCAGACATCCGTCTTGGATATACAGGGTAAACCGAGTCTCATGATAACCAAAGGCCGTAAGAGTATACTTATCCTGGTGTGTGAGGAAATTCACTCCAGTATTGAATGTAGCCCTACATCCGGGCCTCCTACGTTACATAGGGCAGACCTGCATCCAAAGAAGCAGAAGTGTAAACACTTGTTCCCTCTAAAGGACCCTCACAGTGATTAGAAACAATTCACCCAAGGCCTTTTCAAGGCAATTAATCCCCCATCAGATGTTTGTCTTTGCACCATTCTATGCAGCATCTTCACATAAAAGGGTTAGGGAAGAAGTTTCTTCAGATAGAGGCATCCTCTGAAGAGGGATCTCTGGCCTATTCCTCACAGATTTCCTCCCCTCTAGACTATGTCTCCCTAAAGGATGACTCCACTGGAACTGACTCACCCATGGAAAGACACTAGTCAGAATGAGATAATTTCAAATGGGATAGCATTTGGGTATCTGAAGTACAGAAGAGATACTGTGACCTTCTGCAGGTGGAGTCACCCAGCCCTTCAGCTATTCCTCCTGTTATCTGCCTTTCTAGATGCCTTTGCCTCCCAGTCTCCCGATTGCTAGCTTCCTACCCTTAAGAAGATTGACTGATTTTACAAGGTCCCTGAGGACTGCAAGTTCCTATGTAAATGTCTTTCAGCAGACCCATTTGTTATTCCAGTGGCTTCAGATAAACCATCCAGGTTACTGCCTTCAATCTCTCTCCTTCCTTCAGATGAGGACAGCAGGGTCCTGGAAAGGCTGAAATATGCCAGGTAGTTCAGAGACCTCAAGGCTGGGCAAGAAAGTGTACCCTTCAGCCATCTTGGCATTTAGAGCCATTAATTAGCAAACACACATGACCAGATTTACCCTTGGTCTTCTGTCTCAGCTCTCCCAGGTCATTTCTGATTTGCCTGACTCAGAGAATAAAACATGTCTTAAGGAGATTTTCCTGGTTAAGACTCCAGCCATTACCAGAGGACATTATATCTAAACATCTGATGTCCGTGTTCATTCCTATCTTGACTGAAGGGTTCAGATCCGAGGCGTCTGATTTGACTTTGCCACTTGTAAAAGCTTGTGGCAATCCAAAAAAACTCTCAAGTTTCTCCCTTACCCACAATGCATTATCCCTATTGCCTCCAATCTCCTTAGCTGCTGTTAGGGGAAAGACGTTATTTCACTCTCAAGCTACTGGGATAGGTAATTGAGATGCTTTTTGTTTTTGTGCCTTAATTTTTTCTTAAATTGTCTTAAATTTCTCTACCTTTGTACTAGCGTACGCTAGATACTATCATTATCTGTTTCCCTAATTTTACCTTACCCTGCATTGATTGTAGCCTTACTACCTTTGTAGGTAGCCCCTTTTCTCCCTTTAAGTTTTCATTTCTGCATTGTTTGCAGTTGTTTACAGTCTGTTCTGTATAGTATAACTGTTATTAACATGGCTGAAAAAGAGAACACCAGAGGGTTTTAAAGTGTGGAAAATTTGGATAAAAAATTCCCTTCTGTGACTCACACAGTGTCTACTGCCTTGGCCCCCTTCAACTGCAAGCAAATTGTGCAGTCTGTCATGCCTTCAGTCCCCGAGCATTGGTAGAAGTGGCTTCTTTGGATCCGTCTCCAAAAACAAAGGATTCATCAGCTCCAAAGACCTCCGATCCTTCTGCAATACTGAACATACTCCCTATAACAAGGTAGTCTCCATCTGTAGACCCTGTCCTGTCGAGGGTGCCTTCTTTTCTTTACAGACAGGACTCTGTCTCTATGCGGTTCTCTCGCTCTTCTAAGAGCCTCACAGTAGATGATGTGGAAAGGGTAGTGAGAGACATGCTTTTGGTGCAGAGCCTCCCAGTTGTTTCGTCTCCTACCCTTCCGGGTCAGGAAGCCCTTATATCTAAGACTCCACTTCTAAGTCATCCTCCTCTGACTCCCTCTGTGGGTTTTGAGCCCTTGGATAAGTCTCGTCCAGGCCATCTTCAGGTCCAAAGATCACCGTTGCCTCAGATCAGATGTTTGCTCTGAGCTCCTCTGCACTATTAGAGCTGGAGAACTCTGAGTCAGTTCCATCCTTTTGGATCCGAGGTGTCTTAGTCAACTCTGAGGGTTTTGGAGCCATCACAGCACCTCAGAGCTTCAGCAAGGGTTAGTTTGGCTTTGACTTCTGCCTTGGGGCAGCTTTCTTCAGAGCATGGTGGGACCAGGTATCAGAAAGCCCTCCTTTCAGACCTGGGTTTCCTATCCCTCTCCGAGGTCTGCCTTTAGGACTTTGGAGAGACCCCTGTGATATCTCCCCAGATTACTGCACTGAAGAGGTCCCTCAGAACAGGACTTGTAATAGGAAGCATCTGGAGTCCCCTGAATCTGTCACTGAAGACACATTTTGAGAAGGGTGAAGGATCCCCACAGTCACCTCCTGCGAAAGCTCTTCAGAAGACAAATAGTTCTGGTTCAAGGGCCCCACTGTTGCCATGGTTATAGTGGCAGCCACCAGGAAGGAAGTAGATGAAAAAAGTTCATATGTTCATCCCCCCTGACAAGGGGTCACAGGCCATGTACAGGTTTGGGAAGTATCTACACTTCAGGGACCTTCACCTTGAGGTCCCTGAGCTACCTGGCATATTTCACCAGATTAGAAAGGATCTGATAAAGGAACTCTTGGATACTCTTGCAGGAACTGTGTATGAGGAGGTGAAGGACTCTGTCACCTCATAGCTGGAAACCCTTCAATCGACATTAAACTCATTCATGAGTTTTATTTCCAGTGTGGTAGAAGGAACTTCAGGACAGTGGGGTCAGACATAGCCATCAGGAGACATGCCTGGATGTGCTTGTGTGACTTTGCAGGGCCCAAGTCTATATTTGTCAGTCCCTTTTGACGGCTCTTTTCTTTTTGGCCCCAAATTAAAAGATTCATTCTCCAGGTGTGAAAAGGATGTAAAAACCCTTTCTGCTGTGAGTGTGCATTTTTCCACCTCGCAAAGATCCTCCTTGAGGAATCATCGGGGAGGTGGAAAGATGTGGTTCAAGAAATCACAAGGATCTTTCCAAGACACATATGGTAGGTCTTTCCCCAGAGGCAGAGGGAGACTAAAATGGTAGATGCCCTTGCGGCAGAGAAGGCCCGCAACATCAAGGGTCCAGAGAACCTTTCTTTGTTAAACCCTTCCAGCCCTCCTAAACAAAGGCCTGATTGACCCCCCCTGGAGGCAATCAGAGGGAGTTTGTCCCTGCACCAGAGAGCCTGGCTAGAGATATCAAAAGATACTTGGGTGCACAGGATCGTATCCTGAGGATATATAATTCCATTTTCCTGTCGTCCTCCAGATTCCAGGAAAATCTCCAATGTTCCGCCCAGTCAGTGGGATCAAGAAGCCATACAAATATAAGAGCTGCTAAACAAGAGAGTCATCCAAGAGGTCCCTCCAGACCAAAAAGGATCTGAAACTTACTCAAGATTCTTTTTAGTGCCAAAGAAAATAGAGGACTGGAGACTAATTCTGGATCTCAACAATCTAAACAGATTTGTTCGAAAGACAATGTTCCAGATGGTCACTGTTCATTCCATTCTTCCATATTTGGAAACTGATGACTGGATGTGCTTATCATATAAAAATAAACGGGCAATCCAGGAGATTCTTATGCTTCTGGCTAGGAGCCAGTCATCAGTTCAGAGCACTCCCCTTTGGTCTGACCATGGCCCCCAGGGTATTCAAATGTATGGCAGTGGTGGCAGCTCCCACGAGACTGCAGGGATTCTGTACATTTCGTTACTTAGACAACTGGCTCATTACCACTCCAATCATTATGGCGAGAAGAGGTCATCCACACTTGCACAAGTTTAGAAATAACCATAAATTTAGAAATAACCATACATTTGGAGAAGTCAAATCTAGAGCCAACTCAAATTTTAGAATTCATAGTAGCTGTACTAAAAACAAGGTCAACAGTAGCCACCCTTCCCCTTTCCAGAGTTCAAACCTTTAAGGGCACAAGTCAGTAAGATATTTTGCAGTACCACAATCTCAGCTCACCTAATTCTACAAACTGTAGGATCAATGGCAACAGCTATAACCCGTGTTCTGCTAGCCAGAATTCACATGAGAATTCTCCAGTCACCCTTGTCAGCCCCAATATGAATAACAAATTTGTGCAAGAAAAGTTTTATGTGTTGGATCTAATCAAATGAATTGCTACAGGGTCATCGTTTGTCTCCTCACAGCTCAAAGCCATAGTGACCACAGATGCTTCCCAGCTTGGGGGGGGGGGGGATTACCTGGGAAAAGATAGTCCAAAGCATGTGGTCCCCCAAAGAGGCCAATTTGCATGTCAGTGTACTGGAGTTTAGAGCAATGCTTTTAGTATTGCAAGCTTTTCAGGATGCTTCCTTGTCAGGAATGTTTGCAATTCAAACCGACAATATATCAGTGGTTTTATATGTCTTCAAACAAGGAGGAACCAAATCGTGCCCTTTATGTTGAGAAGTGCTAAGGGTGTGGCAATGGGCAATATCTTCCAACTGCTTTCTCTTAGTGCACGTTCCAGGGAAGTCTAGCATGCTAGCAGATAAGCTGAGGAGGTGAATACTGTTCTCTCTCAAGTGGTTCCTCAACCAGAAAGTGGCAGAAAAAATATTCCACAGATGGGGCCAGCCATGCTGCAACCTCCTTGCATCACCCCTAAACAAGTGTAACAGCTATTTTGCCCTGATTCCTCCCACAGGGTGAGTCGAGGGCTGCTCTTCTCTGCAATTGGCCCCCAAATTACATATACCCCCCAATTTTCCTAATTCCAAAATTCCTTCAGAAAGCTGCCACGTTGAAGACCAGAGTTGTCCTCATTCCCCCCTTTTGGCCTTGACAGATTTGGTTTCCTTTCCTGTGGCCTTACTTACTTCACCAACCTTGGATTCTGTACCCAGCTCTGGACCTCCTTTCTCATCCAATGGATATGACACTTCTGGACCTTCCAGTCCTCAAGCTGACAGCTTGGTTTCTCCAGTTACAATAATAGCCAGACAGTTGATGCTCTCTTTCCCTGTGCATCAGATGATATCTTCACTTAAGCAGTCCACTAGGAAACTTTATGCTAATAAGTGGAAAAAAATTGTAGATTGACCTATTCCGAAGCATAAAGATCCTTTCTCAGCACCAATTGATCATGTGCTAGAGTTCCTGACACTTTTTTTCAACCAAGACACCAGTTCTTTAACAGTGAGAGACCAATTAGAAGCAATTTCTAATTTTCACATTGAATTTGATGGCAGCTCACTAGCCTATCATAAACTATGTAAAGCTTTTTGCTTGGCACAGTTCTTCTTAAACCTCTTTTTAAATATTCCATGCTATCGTGGGATCTCAATCTGGTACTGCAGTCCTTGATTCTACCATCCTTTGAGTCTGCCCATGACTGTCACCTAAAATGTTGGTCTTGGAAGACCTTATTTTTAGTTGCCATCACCTACACCAGACGAAATTCAGACATAGTTGGTGAAAACTCTTTCTCATTTTCTATAAGGATAAGTGTGTCCTTATGAACTAATGCATCCTTTTTGCCGCAAGTTAGTATCACATCAGCATTAATCAATGTATTACTCTTCCTGTATTGTTTCTGAACTATTCCAACAAAGGCACATTATTGCTATACTTGCTACATTGGCATAGACAATTACATTCCTGTCTTCATAGGACAAAAGATATCAGAAAAACTGATCAGTTTGTATCATTTGCTGGCTTGAAGTTGGGCTCACCTGTATCTAAAGTCACCTTAGCTAAATGGCTTACTGACTGCATTTCATTTATTTTATAACAAGAAAGCAATGGTTTTGCCTTATAAAGTATGGGCTCATTCTATCAAAGCTATAGCTATCTTCAGTTTCCACTCAAGATCATCCATGGATATTTGTTCAGCAGCATATTAGGCTTCCCTTCACACCTTTATTTCTCATTATATAAGTTGGGTTTGGCATCCAGAGGTAGAGCATCTTTTGGCTCAGTGGTGCACAGAAATACCCTTCCTTGAATCCACCCAGGGTTCTAAGTAGCTGGGGATATCCCATCAGTCTAGGATGGAATGAAAATTGACATCTGGTAAAGTTATGTATTTGTGATGACCCACTTAAACCTGGGGCAGTAACTAAGGAGCTTCAGTCCTCACCACTGTATTTTGTAACTCACTGAAAGTAGGCATAGAAACACAATTTCCTCTAAGAGTACACAGGGAACAAGCTCCAAACCTAGAAACTAGACTCTATGCTTCACTCCAGGTCCCCAAATTAGTCTTCACATTAACCAGTGTAGAGCACTGTGTCCCATTTCTAGGTATTTGACACACTCAGTCTTAAACATTTGATATTCACACATACAACCACTTTTGGGGAAAGAGTGGCACAAATTTACCTGTTATATCCTCTTTCTCATGTTGCACGGTAATGGCTGTCACCAGTCAGAATACCACAGTACCATTCAAAAAGGGTGTTGAGTTATATTGATTAAAATAAATATTGATATAAATGGTAATGTAATCCATGCAATAAGGCTTTTTGGAGTGGCTCTGGTGTTATCACAGTAAGCATAAACACTCTCAGGGTATTAAAAGTACTTTCTAAATAACCAGCCACAGTAGAAGGTAGTAAAATATTTGATAAATAAAAAATTTTAACACACACACACACTGAATAACTGATTCCAGTAAACCACAGAGATGTCCTTCTATTCAGTGTTGCAGTAGTCTTACATATGGGTCGTGTTCTGCCCTACAATCCAACATCCGGCCAGTATACAAAAGCTTCAGTCTACTGCCAATATGTGGGATGATGCATGTCTGATGTTCTTCGTGTTTCACTGTTGCAGACAGTCATCACACTTGGATTATTTGCCTGCAGGTAGCCCTCAGTCAGCCCGAATACCAGAGACTTAGTATTTCTGTGTTGGTTGCTGTTGCTCCAGCACTGATGTCAGGTTGTCAGGGGTATAGAAACAGGCAGCCTTCGCCATGCATCGAGGCTACCCAGATGATTTACTTGACTCTTTAATAGAAGTCACTTCTAAAAGAGAAAACGTATTGTTAAAATCAATATTATCAACAAAACTTCCATATAATACTGGAAGTACCAGTTTAGAAATAGAACCAATAGTTTTACCTACAGAACAGACAGCTCAGAGGGAACATTTGAAATGTAGTTTTATAACAGTTTTTAATGTTCAAAGTAATTCTATAGTTAAAACAGTATATAAAAACTGGGATTTATTTAGAGCTAACCATGAGTTGTTTGAACGCCTTGGCAGTAAACCATCAATAGTTTTTAAGAGAGGGAGTAATTTAAAAACACTCCTGGAAAGACGTCATTTGAAGGTGCCTAGAATTACAGGGACTTTCAAGTGTGAAAATTGCAATTATTGCAAATTTATAGATGTGACCAACACTTTTGAAATTAATGGACATAAATATAAACTAAAATCTAAATTTAACTGTAACACTAAGTTCATTGTCTATCTAGCAAGATGTGTAGTTTGTTCCGCTTTTTATGTGGGTAAAATGGAACGGAGGTTCTGTGAGAGAATCAATGAGCGCATTTATGCTAGTCACAATAAAACTGACAATGCCTTAGCAAGCAAAGCATGTCCATTTAAATATACAACATCAGTTTAAATTCATGGTTATTGACCAGTTTGTCAATGACATCAGGGGTGGCCCGGCATCTTTCAAACTGGAAGAACTAGAATTAATTTGGCAGTTGAAATTAAATGCATTTAACTTTCCAGGTTTGAATGAATCATGTTCAATTATAAGCATATTAAAGCTTAAAAGCTTACAAAGATAGTTTATTACTTCTCAAACATTTTTTATAGAAATTTATCTTTAGTTGTGTTAACATTAGATATATGAATGATATTGCTTGTAAAGTATAATTGTACTCATGTATAATAGTTTATATATATATCTATGCTCTTTATGTAGGAATTTTTATGTATACATTGTTTTTAACAACAAGGATCAGGGTTCAAGTTAAGGTAGTTTTATTAATTATTTAATCAGTGATAGTTTCCCGCACTTTTCATAGCTTCTACCATTTAAGTATGCTTAATTGATTGTATTTTGTAACTTCTGAAGAAGTCTGCGTGTGAGCAGACAAAAAGCGCTTAAAGTTTTACTTGCTTTGTTCTACAATCTATTGGTGAATAAACCCGGTGTTGCAGACTTTTCAACCGCTTGGCCATTTTGTTTTAAAAGCCTTCGCCATTACATCAGTCTTTCTTGCTGAGGAGCCTGAAGCAGAAGCAGTTTGCATGAGTGCCGGTCGGCAGCTACCTGAGTTTTCATTTCCGAATTGAATCATCCTGAAGTCTTCTAAAGCTAAGTACCCTGTTGGGGATCCTTTTTTCTTGCTCTAACAGATGTCAGAAAAAGTTAACAATTGTCTCGCCTGTGGAAAGCAAATACCACACCGAAATTTCCATTCTTACTGCTTCACCTATTTAGGCCCAGACCACGACGTTCCTCGCTGTCGGTTTTGTGCAACACCCGGAACTATTCATTGTCGGGCCCTTATTGTCGCTAAGTACTTTTGCTCTCGATCTCCGTATTCCGAAATGGCTTCGGTAAGCCATCTGACTACCAATCTTCTGAAAAAACATAAAGATAAAGACAGAGACAGACCACACAGGTCCAAAACTGCCGAAGACGCTTCCGTTAAGCTAGTCGCCAGTTTGCCAGTACTCAGTGAGCCACTTTTGCAGCCCCTGATGCCCGCTATGATGGATTCGCAGACTGCTACTGAGACCAGTTCAGAGTCCGGTATGCCACGAGACTTTTGACTACAGAACCTGCAGATGTCTCAACCTTGGATGGGTCCAGAGCCGCTGTGCAGGCACCAGCTTCTGAGGATGTTCTTTGCATTACCGATACTCGACACAAACCGATGACTTCTTTCGCATCTTCAGTTTTGTCTAAAACTACTGAGTTTCTAAGGTCGAGTATGAGCTACGCCTAAAAAAAAAAAAAAAAAAGACCCAATCTCAAGCACCTGCTCCATTGCCATAACATCAAATGCTTAAAATGGCAGAAGACCTGATCATGATGATTAGGTGAAGCCAGCCTTCCCCTGCTAAGAGAAGGAGACCTGTTCCCCAGCAGCTTTAACTGACCAAGAATATGAAGACATGCTTTTATCTGCTTATGAGGATTCAGATGCAGAGGAATCCATTCCCTCTGCTTCCCCTCCAGAGGATTTTTCTTTTGGTGAAACCCTTCATACTTTAAGAGAATTTCCACTGAGAATGCCAGGATTATCCTCAGTCCAAAAAGAGAGAATTTTTAGATTTGCCACAACATAGACCCTTAGCTATTCCTCCTGTTCTGGATGATGTCTTTATGGAATCCAGTCTGACTCCTGATACTTTACCCCCTGCTCCTAGGAAACCAGACAGGTACTACAGAGTCCCTGACTCACAAATTTCTTTTCAAAAATCCTACTGCTGGCCCAGAGGTCATTTCCCAAGGGCATAAAGATACAAAAGCAACTACAGCTAAGAATCCCATCCCTTTTGACAGGGATTCCTGAGCTTTAGACAGATGGGGTAAAAAAGTATACACCTCTGCAACTCTAGCCATTAGGGCATTGAATTGCCAGTTTCATTTGCTGAAATACTAGCAACATGTTATGGAACTTATTAAGCAAAAATTGTCTACCTTTACAGACTGTGCAGAAAATAAAGAATTACAGGAGCTTACGCATTCTTCAAGCCAAGTCAGCAAGCATACCTTGCAATGAAGTTTTGACGCCCTAGAAGCATCTTGCAGGGCAGCATTCACTGGTTCTGTACTGAGAAGGCATGCTTGGCTTAAGGAACAGACCATGTCAAATCAAAATTACTAGACACTCCTTTGAATAAGGACAATTTGTTTGGCACCAAAGCAGAAGAGGTTCTAAAACAGATGGAGGAAAAAGCTAAGTCTATGCAAACAGTCAAAGATTTTTTGCAGGTGCAGCCTCCAAGATTCAGTAGGCATTGCCCCTCGAAAAATTGGTCCTTTCCAGCCCCCTCAAGGCCATCTCAAACAAGACCCAGGGGAAACACCCCTCCCCCCCAGATTACAGTCTCAGGGTATGCAGAGATCTAAGCAATGGAGTAACTCCACTTATAAAACAGGGAGTGCTAAGCCACCCCCTTACAGAAAGAATTCACAATGACTTCTCAACAATACTCCTCACCTCTGCCCAGTTGCTCATGCCCCTAGGAGGAAAACTTGCCCACCATGCAAAAATCTGGACCTCCATCACCAAAGACCGATGGGTCCTCAACATTGTATCCCAGGGGTACAAATTTTACACACTGCCAACTTCGAAAGGGTTCCCAGACTTTTCTCCAAACCAGTGGACAGAAGCACAAACCCAAGTTCAATCCCTGCTCTCCAGAAGGGCAATTAAACCTGTTCCTGCAGAACAGGTAGGTCAAGGGTTTTATTCCAGACTTTTCCTGGTACCCAAAAAAGAGGGCACTTGGCGCCCAATCCTAGATCTTTCCATTCTAAACACCTTCCTATTGATACCAAAATTCAAAATCCTCACCCTTCAGCAACTTCTTCCTATTCTGTCCAAAGAGGCCTGGTTAGCCACCCTAGACCTAAAAGAAGCCTATATGCACATCCCTATCATGGAATCATGCAGGAAATATCTATGTTTCAGGGCAGGATCTATGCATTATCAGTTCTCTGCACTTCCCTTTGGCTTATCCACTGCTCCCAGAGTCTTCACAAAATGCCTGGCTTCAGCCATTGCCTA